>NW_018127945.1:174092-202344 GCF_001952655.1 Monopterus albus | reverse complement strand
AATGAAATAGGAGAAACCACTTGTGTCTGAAAACTGTGGATATACTGTTATTTCTCAATAAAAACTCAAACAGTTACACAAGCACACCCACTGCCCTGTTCTTCAAGCACACCCTCTTTACCCACATACCCAGGAACCTTTTTACCAATGAACCCCAAAACACACCTTACCAAGGTCCATACTATAATCTGTATTTGCACCAGTCCCATGTGAAAATGACATCTGTCTGAATTTGTAGAGCACATCTCATGAATGTTGCAGCACCATTTAAATGTTTTAACACAAAATATAAGTGAGGAGTATATAGGGTTACAGTCAGACGTGCCACATAAGAAACATGGTCTTCAACATGAGTTCATGTTTATTTTATATTTTATTATGTCAGCTTGAAACCATACAACCATGTAGTGTAGTCGAACAGGAATATGCATGGAGAATCAAATCCCAATCCATGAACCAATAAGCAACACGTCTTGACCGCACTTCAATTTCTTGACCACTAGATGTCCTACTGGAGCACTGTGTCATTGAAGCCTCGAGTAATGAACCATTTGTGTGAATGCTGTATCGAAGCTTCAACAAAGCCTCATCAGCCATCACTGGGTGTAGCGAGGATCTAACAACTGGCAGATAAAATAGTCCAGGAGGAAACATAGAAACAAAAACGTACAATACGCATGATGAACAAGGAATGGGAAATAAGTAGCGTGACTAGTTGGCCTGAAAGTAGAGAATGAACTAGCAGGGGAGAGGCGCGTGAGCTGGATATAAATACGGTGGGGAATTAAGTGGACGCAGCTGGAGTTAATCAGTGATTGAGTGGAATGTGTATCCTGAGGAGTGAGACGTGGCCGGAAAGTGAGAGAGGGAGACGAGAGAGGCAGGTGCAGCCAGGCAAGCCTGACAACACACACACCACATTGTTTAATGCCTGTTTATTCTGTTTTATTTTGCCTTGTTTGCACTGTTTGTTGCTTTTTAATACTGGTTATTTTGTTATACTACACAGCCTTATATTGGTTTACTGTTTAATTCCCCCTTGCATGGAGATATGTATATGCACATGGACAGCTGATGTACCAGAGTCAAATTCCTTGTGTGTCTGACACACCTGGCCAATAAAGCAGATTCTGATTCTGATTGTAAATTGTTGCTGTATCAGTGTATGTTTGTGTGTTAGTTCATCCCTAGTGGAGCTGGAGAGAGGGATCAAAGGTTTAGTGGTGATGTCACCCAGACAAAGTGAATTCGTAGGTTGGAGGATGGACAAGTAAGTAGACAATTATTACTCTTAAATGAACATTAATACAGCCTTCTCCTAATGAAACTGCTAAGCTGTGAACTTCATAAAATACATGTTAATATCTTTATCGACTATTTACCAGCGTTAGTTACCAAGAGACAGTTAAGTTATTTAATGCTTATTATTGTATTTAACTTTTAGTTCATGCTTATTACTGTATCAACTAATGGTAGCATTAAATAATGTATGAGTTAATACTTTAACATGAAACACATTAGTAAATGATTAATAAATGCATTAGTTACCTATTAGTTAATGCTTATTGCTGCATTAATTAATAATAATTATTTAATATACTGTTATTGTAAAGTGTTACCGTTTGTTTTTACCTTTATCGGTGCACTTCATCATGCATATTTATTCAGCTCCACACAGCAAATCAATTCCTGGTCCAGTTAGTCTTACTAGGAATGCAAAAAGTCCATATAGATATATATTCAATTCCCTAAAGTGTTTTCTAAGATTTCTGTCTTTTTGTTAACAGGTGGCTGGATAAGCAGTAGGTGTGCAACACCTCTGGAGCCCAGACCTTTGAGAGCCCTAGAGAGCCCATATGTGCAGGCAGATTGTTGGTGCTCATTTGATTAAACTAACTGCAAATTTGTTTACTGAATATACTATCATATTCAATGGTAGGGGCCTTAAGACAGGCCCCACATTGTTATCTGCCTTATCTATTTGTCTTTTTTTTTAGATTCTTGTATTAAAATTTACATGGTGTATATTCCAAAATAGATTTGTGTTTTCCCAAATTACTACAAATAGGAGTCAATAAGGGTCCCGCAATTTGTATTTATTTGTTTATTTATTTATATATTACCTCTGGGCCCCAATGGATACACATGCAACCTTTTAAATGACACGGCCAGGTTATTTAATGTGTCTCTACATGCTGGACAGTAGAAAAGGTAAGGAATGACCAGCAGGAGGTGTAAACGTACAGTGAAGTCAATAGTAGAACAGGACCATAGACTAGATCATAGAGGAGTTGTCTACATAACTGTATCCATTTAAAAAGGTTACACTGGTTACTGTAACCAACAACTAAAATATAATAACATTTTACAATTAGGCTACAAGTTACCATCACATGCCTTTTCTTAGCCTATATAACGAAACTGGTGACAAATTAAATTAAGAACAAAAATACACACATAATTCATTTTTCTCAAAAAATGTGTATATTTTCAATAGGAGTACATAAACCCCTCCACCTCCACTAACATCCGTCCATAGTCAAGGTCTCATGTTGTATACTTTCAGTAGACGTATATGTACTGGACGACATCCGTGGTCAACGTAAATCTATTTAAAGTGTAGAAATACAGTGTAGGGTAATTAGGTAACGGACCAGCTTTTGCTGTAAGCCTGCCCACAGATGACTCGTAATGCAGTGCTCTCCACACACACTCATACACCAGCCTCTGCATTCCGTGGTACCCCGACTGTCACTGGTCAACTAACACGTTCATCATAATTTCCCAGCCCAATCTTGTGTGTGATTGGCTGCAGGGACACCTACGGCGGTACCACAAGCGCTATTGGTTGAAAAACTAGGTTAGTGGTCCGACAGGCATGACGGTGAAGAGAAACTGGGTCACTGACTGAAATTCGTTTATGTCACAGTTATGTGGGTTGCTGTTACATATTACCCAGCGGCTTTCAATGGCTAGACTAATCTCACCGGATCTGTTGTAAGTATACATTGAGAACAGGCCTGTGGGTTTTCGATATTGCATCTTGCTGTGCGTTAATTCATGATGGATATCGTCGATGTTTTCCAAGCGCCGTGGTCATGTCAGTGTGGTTTTCTAGAGCAGGAGGAGGGACGTTAGCTCGCTGGCCAAGTCTTGACACTCAGCTAGCGTTCCTTCGCTAGCAGCTGTATGCTATATTAGTCAATAAGACTAAAGATTGTTACGGATAAAGGTGGAAGACACAGCCCGCGGTATGGCATTTTAGCTTTAACTGTTGTCAGTAATCACGGGGGCTGTTAGTAACGTCGCGCATAGGTACGTGCGTGTCAATAGGCTTCTTAAATGTTACCTAAACGTGACCTAAGTGCGAGCGACTAAGTGAGCAATGCTACCTAATGCTAGCACTGTAGCTATGTAAACAGGCCTTGGTGGGTATCTTGAACATGGTTTCTTCAGCAGCATCCACACTGCTTCGATAACTTCGGAGCCCCTGTCGCATATGTTTTGGAGCGTGTGGTGGCAGCCCATGCTGAACTGTTTCGAAACAGGCTTATGGTTGGTTATGAAATATCATGACAAGACTGTTGGCATTGGAAGTGTGGCGACTGCTCGGGATCTGCAGGCTCCGCAGTGGTTGCCAAAAGATGACCATGGTATTGGGATGTGAGATTTGGTTACAGTGCTACAGGCACAGGCACTGTGCTTTGTTGAAGGATTAGCAACAGGGGATCCCAAACTTGAGTTCAGTGAGCAAGTGTTTTTTTTATGAGGAGGGTTCCTGGAGGTACCCAGCAGAATGAAGAATAGTTTTTTTTTCATTGTTACCTAATCTCCTGACTCATACGTAGCCACATCAGTCCTCAGAGATGGGATCCCCCCGTTTTTTCTTAAGGACAGTCTTCTTCAATAGGGGGATTGTGGTCTGTTGTGAATCTATTTGGGGATCCTTAATGTGAAACATTCTGGCTGTTTATTTTTCTGTTTGCTTTATTTGAGTTGCCTTTTATATTGTCTGGATTGTTATATGTGTGACTTACTTTGCAAGGTATGTGTAATTTCTATTAAAGACTTAATCATAAGTTTGCCTCTACAGCAATGTAATCAGTGTATTAACCTTGTCATGACAGGAAAGATGTCCACTGTGAACTTCAGACTTGGACTAGGAAATGTTTTTATTTTTACTAGTAGACCGGTAGCAACCTACATTAGTCCTTATTAGTCTTGTTGCGTGGCATTTTGATAATGGAAGTTCATTTTGATGGTTCAGCATTGCTGTAGTGAACCATCCAGTTCATCGAGAAGACAAGACCATTTGGAAAAAGGATGGTCCCTGTGAGTTTTTCTGGTATCATAATGGCTACATTATGGATACAAGAAATGTTTTTTTGTATCTCAGAAAATTTGCCACATATTTTGTGTGTGTGTTTGTTTGCTTTTAACAGTGCTGTTTGCATTGCTCAGCTTAGTGATTTTCTTGATTGGCTGCCAGCCATTGTAATGAGCAGGGGTGGTTTTATTATTAAAAGCTTCCAAAAAAACAAAAAACAAAAAACCCTTGAACTTTATATGAAAGTGTTATTTAAAGAGTAGGCACTGGCTGTTTCTGAAGAAGAACCCAGGCGCTTGGGTCATAAATGTATACAAAGGCAAGTAACTGATTCTAGCTGATAAGACTTTCACATGTTGATGTTTGGTGTATGGGAGGCTACCAAAGTCAGTGTTGTTAAAAGCAGGCAGGATAGGAAATGGCATGTACAGGGTTCTAATAAATAGAAACAGTGGGAGCTAGACATGGCTAGCAGGCTTAGCAACAGGATTGAAATTTTGAACGTATAACTTAAGTCACATTGAACTTGCACAATAGAACTTGATAAGTCCCCTTCCTTGGTGAAATGAATGGGGAACAAATGTTAGTATGTCTGGCCCTTTTATAATAATTGTGCAGTTTGCACTGCTCTTCCAGGAGAGTCAGAGATGTGTCAAATAAGCACAGTCTGTACATGTCCTCAAAGTCGTGAGACGGCATCTGGTCAAGGAGGATCAGTGACAGCACCTATGGTTTTGTATCTTGGATTGATAGGATCATTTGTTATTCACCTAATGGCCAAAATAAAACTGAGAACAATTGTGAAAGAAAAGTTTGATATTTTATTTGTTTGCATGTTTGCTGCAAGTGTGATGAGAAGATGACTAGGATCAGCAGTTTTATTGCGAACATGTTGGCCTGTCATCCGGTCTTGGCAACAAATGTTTACATTAATTGCTGTTTTTAGACAAAAAAATCAGGATTAAACAAAGGCGATAATGTGTCGGCTTTAGAGGTACCGTTTTTGTGCTGAGCTGATAGTTGACTTCTGGCTCCAGCTCCATTACTGTACAGAAGTGAGAGTGGTATCAATCCTATGTCTATCTCTCAGGAAGAAAACAAATGTGTGTATTTCCCAAACTGTCAAACTCTTCTTTTAGGTCTTATAGTAAACATATGGGCATATACATATGATCAATCGTCTGGATTGTCTGCTGCTTGTAACATTTTCTTGATGAAAGCTTTGGTGGGTCTCAGGGTCTCAGCGTCTCACGACCTGATGGTCTGCAGCGTCCACAGTTTGATTTCCAGCTGGGGACCTTTGTTGCATGTCATATCTCTCTGCACTGCCTCTCGTCTCTCTCTAGACTTATCTACTCTGATAAATGCAGAAATGCCAGAAAACCAGTATTAAAATATTTGGTGGGTTGTTCTTGCAAGAGATGACAACAATAGCAGCCGAGGTGAGCTTGTTAGATGAAGAGCTACAGGAGATGTGCTTTGTTCAGTTTGCATGAACGCAAAATGGTCATCATCGAGAGTATACGACACCTTCAACTGTGCCGTCCCTTTCAAATAGAATTCCACCAGCTCTGAGTCTGCTTCAGAGGCTCTGACCACAGTGGCACTGGCACAAGTATCTGTAGTGGAACATTTGGGACATTTAGCATAAACCCAACATATGAATCAAATGGATTGCATGCCATCTGTGCCAACTGTTTAAAATATTTTACGTGCTGAAATTCCTAATTTTGGCTAATAAGAGATCAACCAGTCACAGAAATAATCATTAATATCCCCAGTTAAAACATTTAATTTAGCGCTTATTTTTACAGATGAAACTGCTTTCTAAGAAGATATGAATTCAAACCAGCATAATCTCTGCAGCACATCAAGTTCTGTTGTGGTATTTTCCCTGCTCCTGTGTAGTCTGTAACAACTGTATTCAGCTTCATCATTAAAAACACACCACCGTAAAAGTAGTGTATCTATGCCTTCATCCAGGAAAACAGTTGAAACTACCTTCCAGGATGGGTGAACATCACTGTGAATAATGATAAGAGACCTGCCAAGGCAAACAAGCTAGGTATATTGGCATGATGTCTAATACCTGATAAGAGGTGTTGAATATCATAATTATTGGCCTTGGGCAGACAGATCAAACACACTGGGAAGCCTGCTAAACACAGGTCTGTTGCACTGGAAAAAACTGTCTCAAGAAACTGCAACAGTGCTGCTCCGCAGGCTGTGCTTTTTTCCTGTGTCACTGGTAGTGTTGTCACGATACCAACATTTTGGTACCGGTACCGGTACCAAAATATATTTCGATACTTTTGGATAGTTTTTCAGATAAAAAGAGAACGCAAAAAATGTCATTACTGACTTTATTTTAATAGAAAATCTTAGAATAACATCAAAATAAAATTCAAAATACTAGGTTTTTCTTATTGCACTAAAAAATTTTTTTTTAGAACAGTCAGTGTGAGTAAATAAAAAGTATGAAGTTAGAAGTTCTAACTTAGAAAAAAATATTTTCATTACATATAGCCTGTCTTAAGTAGGACCAATGTTTTTAAATGGTATGTTACCAGTCTTTATAACATATTAAATGGCTAAATATGTATGTAAAACACTGAACGACTGTGCTGTAACCACATTTAACATTTTGAAAAAACACATTTTTTTATTAAAATTTAGAAAAAAAAATATGTTTGATAAGAACTCTTTATGATGTGTTGCACACTTAAAACTATTGAACTATTGCATTTGAAAAGGGCACATGTCATGAGTAAATTACCTGTCGTTCCCTGAACTCAGTGTGCAGGTCTGGGTGTTTCCGCCCTTAGCCATGCATGTTTTAAAACATCGTTTACACAATGGCGCATCAACGTTAAATGCCTCTCCTTGCTCATTTGTTTTTATGCCGAAGTACTGCCATATAGCACTTCGCGCCCCTCGTTTGTCCACAAGTTGCGGGGTGGTGACTGTTACAGCAGCCATTCTCCTCTCCGTGCTCCTCTCTCTCTCTCTCTCTCTCGCTCTCTCCCTCTCCAACGTCTCTGCTCTCTCCAAGCTTTCCTTCTGCTCCGTTTGTTGCTCCAGTCCACGCTGCTCAGTGAGCAGAGGACGAGGAAGCTGTTTCCTGCTCTGTTTTCCTCTGTTGCGGGCGGGCGCTGCAAGTACCGGTCCCATCCAAATGCAGTATAGTACCATTTTAAATGCCTCAGTACCGCGGTACCATACTAGTACCGGTATATCGTGCAACACTAGTCACTGGACAGGTGACCTGCAGTGGTTTGACTTGAGTGATCATTTTTGTGTGTGTGCATGTGTTTTAAAAGCTCACACTGTTGTTAGTTGTAAAACTCTGTGAGAATGAAAGCAGTACAGTGAGCAAATGTAGTAAATAAGTATTTTCCATTATCAAGTTCTTACCCATCCGAGGTAGTGTATGTCCAGACAGGTGCAACAGCATTTCATTTAATCCAATTCCTATTAGGTGGAATTAATTGACTCACGTACTATGCAGTGATTCCTAGCATCTCTCTAGCCAAGTTCAACCGGACTAGAGCTGTAATTACAAATTGTGGGTGTGCAGGGACTTCAGGTTATTCAGACATCAGGATAGATACATAGATACTTAATTGATCCCAAAGGAAATTAAGGTATCCAGTAACAAAAACAATGCCTACTAAAATCATAGCACCCAAAGTAAAGAAATATAGAAAAGTGTAAGACTAAAATACAAGGGGGAAAAAAGTATTTAAAAAAAAAAAATACGAGAAATAAGTGTGAAAATAAGATTATGGGAAATAGAGTAACGTGCCAGGTGTACAGTATAAATAGGGTATACATAATAAGTAAATGTGCATGGGGTACCTGTGGTACAATGCCAGTATGTGCAGGATTGAACACTGTGCAAGAATGAACATTATGTGCAAAGGTAAAAACAAGGGTAAACAGTGTGCAGTGCAGTAGTATAGTGTCAGAGTGAAGTGGGATCATAATATCATGGAGCTCTGTAGTGACATCACATGTCCATGTCCAAAAGTCAGATCAGACCTCCTCACTGGGAGGAGTGCATCTTTGTTGGTGGACCAGTTTAGTTTGTCATCCATTTGCAGTCCTGGGCATTTGTAGGTCTGGTCTCTCAGTAGCAAAACGGTTAACTGGTTAGCTCTCCCCACATCCCCTTCCATTGTGGTCCCCTGTTTTGTACTGCAGGCTATGATGGTCGTCATGCCATCCCAAACCTCCTTCATTTTGTTGTCCCACAGCTTCTGCTCCACCTTTCTCCTGTAGTTGTCCTATGCCTCTATCAGTCGGACTTTGAGTTTCCTCTGCATGTCCTTTGGCTCAACCTGGTCTCCATCCTTAAATGCCTTCTTCTTGTTGTTAAGGAGGTCCTTATGTTGCAGGTAATCCAGGGCTTGTTATTAATGAAGCAGCACACAGTTCTGGTGGGAACAACAACATCCATACAGAAGTTGATGTAGTCTGTGATGCAGTTAGTGATCCCCTCAGTGTCTTCACCGCCTGTCTCCTGCAGCACTACCCAGTCAGTAGACTGAAAGCAGTCCCTCAGAGCTTCCTCAGCCTCAGGAGACCACTTCCTGAAGGAGTGTGCCTGTCTACCTGTGACGCTGGAGCAGAACCAGCTTCTGGTCTGATTTCCCCATTGGTGGCAGAGGAGTGACACTGTATGCATCCTTCACATTAGCATACAGGAGGTCAATAGTCCTATTTCCTCTGGTTGGACAGTCCACATGCTGGAAAAATGCAGACAGTGGAGAGTCTAGTGTTCTGGTTGGACAGTCCACATACTGGAAACATGCAGACAGTGGAGAGTCTAGTGAGACATGATTGAAGTTTCCTTAGATCAACATAAAGGCAGTTTGGTGCTGCATCTGCAGTCTCGCAATAGTTGAGTGGATGACGTCACACAATGCTTCCACATTGGCCGTGGGACACACAGAGAACAATGATGTGCGAAACCTCTCTGGGCATGTAGTAAGGCCGGAGACTCATGACTAAAGGTTCAGTGCCCCAACAGCAGATAGTCACCTGCACAGTTACATGGCCAGGGTTACATCAGTCCTCCACCTTTGCGTTTCCTACTCACCTTGGTGTCTCTGTCCACTCTGACTGTAGTAAAGCCGGGTAGATTGACATTAGCATCTGGGGTGCTAGTGATTAGCCATGTCTCAGTGAAGCAAAGCAAACTACACTCCCTGTGGATCCTCATGTTCTTCACCAGTGCAGCTAGTTCATCTGTCTTTTTGGCCAGTGAATTAACATTACCCATAACCACTGACAAAACTGAGGGTTTGTCCCTCCACAACTTTGCCAAGCACCTAGCCTTTAGCTTAAAGCCAACTCTGCAGCCTCTCTATGGCTGCCTCACCTGCTGGGGTATGTGGGGAATCTCACTGGCATGGGATGTTTTGAAGATGACTGACTAATGACTGACTGCAGAAATGGGTGATAATTGTTTGTGGGTTTATTACTATGAGTGACAGATCACTATGGTTGAATATCATTCCAGAGTGTTCAATACGGACACCTTGACATCTGTACTGGTTCCTAAATGATACTTTTTGTGATATTGATTTTAACAGAAATATATTAGACATTTTGGTACAGATCATTAGATATTTTTTTCGGTTCCTTGGTATTTTTGTGGACTCAAAGGAGTTGTATAACATAAAAAGTAAACCTATTTACCACAACCTTAAGCTCTGTTAACATTTACATAAATAAAAATTTAGAAAAGCATTTTTCGATGTGCTGGTATTAAAGTAATTTGATTGATGCCATAAACGTTTTGAAGTTCCCAGCACTACAGCTCACTGATCCATTGTTCATATTAGAGTTGCTCAGCACAAATGTATGCAAAACCTGCATCGAGCCAATTTCAAGTTAAAACCATGATCTGATGAGTTATTAGTTCAAATTCACATATTTGCTTGCTTTTCTTGATTTCTTCATTACACAATGAACATTTGGTTTTTTTAGTTGTACACCTTTAAACCTAAATATTGATTAAACTGCTGAGTCTATAAAGGCTGGAAGAGTGAAAACATGGCTCCACCAGGAAAATTTCATAAGCTAAGAGGCAGACTGAGCCAAAGTAATGTGTCTTAATGTGCACTCTCTATCAGCACTGATTAATGGCTATGCTGCACAGCACTTGAAATTAGTTTTAATGATCCAGAGTCATAACCTAATCAGGTGAAGTGGCTTGTGACCATGTGTGCTTTATCACAGAAAGTGTTTTCAAAAAATTTTGGTCAGTCAGAAAATCCCACAAGCTTGAACCCCTCTCACCACCACAAACTCTTATTTATTTCACAACATCTTCTACTTATTCATAACATTTTGAGACACAGATGTCCATAAAATCTTCACTGATTAGGGCGGAAGTGTTCAAGGTTTGGGAGATTGTGAGGCTAACTTGCTTCCTGGATTTTTCCCAGGTTTAAGAATAGGCTTGTTGACTGCTTCCTGACTGAGTGGGTGTACAGTGAACAGGGAAGCAAAGATGAATGGCGTGCTGACTCACTGATGAAATGGATGTAGGTGGCAGATGGAAATTGAGGCTTGCTGGTTTGAGACCATAGAGACTGGCTGACCCAGTTTCCACCCCAGCACCAGTTTTTTTTTCCGTTCTTTTCAGTGTTCACACATGATATAGGGGTTTTCCCCTTGTAGCCCAGAGCTTTGTCCCAGTGAAAGCACTCACCCAGTCTGTCTTGACCTAGCACTCTGCTGCCTGCTACATCAGCAGTGCTTCTTGAGCTGTGCATTTAGATGTCACTGCAAATTAAACATTCAAGTTGCCCACTCAAGTGTTTTGTCTGGAGCCTTACAGGAAGTGGTCACGGTTTTGGGTTGGTTTCTATTGTTTCACAATTTTTTTTTTTGTCTTTATACATACTTTGGGTCTACTTGTATTTTAGTTGTTTTGTATTGATTAGATACTCTTGTCTTTGTAGAGTTGCACCAATTGATCGGCAGATCAGAAACGGTTGGTTTTCAGCATGACTGGCCATGACCGCTTGATCACTCTGAGATTTCCGATTCTGTGCCAGTCAGATTTAGAGAAACGACAGTGCATAGTGTGAGCAGCACATCAAACAAGACTCCTGTCTATACCGAGTGCATGTTCACTTGCACATTTGAAGCACTTAGTGTACAAAAATCACACAGAGGAGCCTAGAGGTGCTGTTGGAGTTAGGGGCTTCTTGTCTTCTCAGCACTCATCAAAGATGACAAGAAGACTAGAAGGGAAGCTTGTTTATAAGTTAGAGCCATTTGAGGTTATAAGTCATTGAAAATGTTCATGTTTCCAAGATCAGGAAGATCTTTTTAAAGTTTTGGTCAATGGCACAGGTAGCAAGTTGCTATAAGGGTACTATCAGTACATTTTACAGTGTTTACATCAGAGAGCAACAACCAAGTTAAAACGGGACATAGAAAAGGTTTAACTTCCATATGTAAATTAATCATTAGCCCAGTATCAGTTAAAACATTTTCCATGTCAGCAGTAAGGAATGTTATCTTGTTGTTTGTGTTCTATATTTTGCTTTTACTCTAGTTTGGTCTTCTGTACTGTGTGATTGATACATATGTGGTCTTGTTTGTATTTTCTGATCTGTTTTGTGTATATGTTAAGATTAAGATTTGTGCTTATCTAATGGTTTTCATCTCTCTCCAGGGGTAGACGGCTTGCACCAGATGCTTAAGGATCAGCTAATACTGGGGCTGACTGACCACATCAAACCGAATGAAACTAGGTCAGACTGAATCAAATTGGGCAGAGCCAGATCAGAACAGGGCAGACCAGACTGATCCATACCATACCGGGCCTGTCCGGGAGGCCTATTCCAGTTTCCTGTCCTGGTAATTCTACATGTGCAGGCTGTTCTCACTCATGTTTCAGAGCGGTGAAGCTGAACCGAGAAAAGCTGCCTACTAATCATATACGTCAGTCTGACTCGTAAGAACTGCTACATGGTGGAATACATAACAAAAAGCAGACTTGAATCTTTGTGCTGCATTTTATTGTAGTTTCTCTGCCATAGTAGCTGGCCCACTAAAGGAGTTTTCCCATTACAGGAACCTACCAAATGTGTCACGCCGAGTAACACTCGTAATGGGTTCTGCCTTTGTTTCCACTATTCTCAGCCTGCTTTGGAGGTGCATTCTGGGAGTTAAATTTCAGCACCCTTCAAATATTGACAGGCAGCCCTTTAACCAAGCAGTGTCCTATAAGGTTTGGCAACCATTAGCTGAATAATTGATTGGTCAATAAATTTTTTTGAAAATAAGTTGATGGTTTAAGTCATTTTTCAAGTCAAAATGATTTGATTGTGCTACTTTCTCAAAAGTGAGAAACTGATGATCTTTGGACTGTTAGTTGGATGAAACAAAACATTTAGTTACCACCCCCACTCAAAAAAGTAGCATGATATTGCCACTACCATGCTTCGTTGTAAGGATGGTATTAGCTGGGTGATTAGGAGTATATGGCGTTCACCAGACATTCTACTTGGTGTTCTACACAAAGTGTTAATTTGTGGTCTCAGCAGACAAGAGAATCTTTGTCCACTTACTGAGTCCTTTAAATAACAGTTGCTAGACTCCAGGCATTCTCTTGTATGCCTTTTACTCAAGGTGGCTTCTGTCTATTCTACCATTCTCCAATCAAGTTCACACCTCAAGATAAATTAAACCTAAAAGAATGTACCTGACCACAGTTTAGAGTGTCATAGGAAAGGATCTCCATACTTTTTATAAGGTTATTTCATTATGGGTTATTGACTGTGGATTAATGGGCAAAATGAGCAATTTTTTCTATTAAAAGCTAAAAGTGCCATGCTACAAAGTTTGCAAAAAGTGAGTTCATGGTCTCTTTAGTAGTTGTCAGTATCTCTGAATGTGATTAATCTGCATAACTGGTCAGATTCATTCAGAAAACACCACAGATTCATTTCAGTACTTCTCTAGGGTGAAGTTGTGAATTTGAGGCCATGTGACACATCATAACCCTGAAAAAGGAAAACTGTTACATAGAGTATTATCTATACATGCAGTTACTATGATGGCAACCTCCACATTTGACCTAGTTGGCATGATGTTTATTGCATGTATCCAGGCAACTTTATCTCTGTGTCTGTTTTCTTTCACAGTTTCTTTCTCTCTCCTTTTTTATCTTTGCACAGTTTCAGAATGGCTCCTCTCTGCTGGATCTGACAGCCAGTAGTCTAAACATGATATTTTTGTGTATTCACAGTTGAGGGCTTAAGGTTGGATGGAAGGAGATGATTTTAGCACAGAGGCTGTGATGAACATCTGTGGTGAGTATGACTTCATAATCTTCTGGTAAATATTTGTGATCCATCCTAAGGAATATTGTATTACTCTCCATTATTAGTGAACCATTTTCTATTTTTTCATTAATTTTTAATCTTTGCTTCTAACAAGTGTTTTGCATTTAGTCATCCCTACTGTGTGTGTTCCCCACTTAGACCGCTCTAGTCCTAACCTTTAACTTACATGGGGATTTCTGGTCACAGCAATCTGCAGTTAACATGACTGACCTTTCACATGTCTTGGTTTTTAGTTAGAAGTGTATTTACATATTTTTAGATGTTTTCTAAAAATACAGAAATTTCTGCTCCAAAACATAAGCCCGTTTCTTACCTGAAGTCAGTTTGATTTGGAAAAGGCACCTGGGAATGATTCGTTTGGATAATAGAGTTGTTTGTCTTTTCTCTGCAGATGACCTGATGGCAGACCAAAGGATGGACATTTCATCTACGATGACTGACTTCATGTCCCCTGGCTCCACTGACCTTATCTCTAGCTCCATCAGCACACCGGGCATGGACTACACCCGCAAGAGGAAGGGCAGCACCACCGACTACCAGTAAGATGATCAGGAGAGAAAAAAGAAAAGCAAAGAGGGGTGAAATAATGACAAGTGAATGATGAAAAATGACACAAAAACAACACATGGCACAAAGCTGGAGAGAAAGAGGAACTAGGGGCCCTGTAAAGCTATGAAGGAAGGAAAGAAAAGAAAGAGGGGAGTGAAAAAGTGAAAGACAAAGAAAGGATGAGAAAAGAAAAATCAAAGTTGACGAAATAATCGCTTTGCTCAATACTTCAATGACGGAAACTGATCAATGAATCTGTGTTTCTTTGCAGAATTGATGGCTTCTCATTTGAGTAAGTTCAAATATGACTCAATGTTAATAGATTTAGTAAAGGTTTAATAAATCAGTCTGAAATACCAATGACCCACAACTGATTTTGCACCATGAAATAATGAGTAGAGTGAAAAACAAACCTACTGAACCCAGTGAACCCATTTCTCAAGTGCTGTACTTATTTCACTATGTTCTCATGTCCTTGAAACTAATATCCCCTGTCTTTTCCTTCTTAGCGACATGGACCCAGACAAAGATAAACTGGGCAGGTAAGACGTCATCTTTACCTTGTGACAAAGCTACTGCGTTCATTCATTCATTAATTTAATCTTTCTTTCAATGAATGCTTGTACCGTCTCTGCTGCTGAAATAATCCAGTTTTCCTTTGAAATCAGTGAATCCCTTAACTTTATGGATGGTTTCACGGTTTCATCACAAGAAACACATTTATTGTACATCTGCTGATATTTAGGAAAGCTGATAGTTTTGGTCTTATTTATCCAAGATCCATCTGTTGGGACCTTTTTGAACAGTAGCCCTTTACACACTGTCATCTCGAGGTGGGGTTGGTGCGCCTTTATTCCGTCTTGTTTTCTGCATGTAAGGCGCAAAGCCTTAATGGTGGGCCATTCTCCCTCTGCCTCTGGTCCACCATGGGAGGTAGTACCGGAGGCGAAACAAAGGGGAGACATGCTCTGTGTAGAAAGGGTGAGCTGGCAGTCTGGAACCAGTTGCTACATTTTGATGATGTAATATGTGCGTGATACTATCACCGTCGTCTCAAGTTTGCACTCCTCTTTGCCTGGAGCTGGTCTTGGCCTCTCTCTAACTTACAGGTCAAAGCATTTCTGATGTCACGAACGCGTTGATTACAGTTATGTCATGACGTTCACACACATAGTAAGAACCATGCTGACCGATTTTGTGTGAAGCAAAATAAATGCTTGAAGAGCGAGCAAAGCTACATCCACACTTATCTCCCCTAACATTGTTGTTTTGGCTTGTAGACTAGCAGCGCAAACTTTATTCAACAGTTGACGCAGAGCTACGTTTGACAATCTGAAACATTACAGTGTGACAAACATGCAAAAAGATAAGAAATCAGTAAGGGGGCAAAAACTTTTTCACACCACTGTACCACTGTAGGCGACCCTTTGGAACAGCAGTAGTGTGAGATCTCAGTGTAAAACCAACTAGTAGTGTCTCTTTCCTGAAAATCTCTTACCTATGCTGCCCTAAGTTGCATACATATAATCAACTTTTGTTTGAAGGAGACTCAATAATTATTGTATAAACACTACCAGTCAAAGTTTTGGACACATTTTCGTAGTCTATATTAA
Source organism: Monopterus albus (assembly GCF_001952655.1). Taxonomy (NCBI): domain Eukaryota; kingdom Metazoa; phylum Chordata; class Actinopteri; order Synbranchiformes; family Synbranchidae; genus Monopterus; species Monopterus albus. Next base: position 186,484 of record NW_018127945.1, on the reverse strand, counting down.
TTAAGATTTTAAAAATATTATATAGAAATATTAGGCACCAAAACAGACTGAAATTAAAAATTATTAGTTGCTGTTCTCCAAAGCTAGTGTAAAACCGTGCCAAATTACTCATGCGAATTGGATTTGCTGTGGCGACCCCTAACTGGAGCAGCCGAAAGTAGTAGTAGTAGTATTTCTCCAAAGCTAAGATCAGACTACATGCTGAACTCAAGTTCATTTTTTTTCCCCTCAAAGTGATTCAGATCTGGACCGCTATGTATCAAGCATCTCAATCAGTCCTAGGAGTAGCGCTGAAAGCTAACTTAAGACTAAAAATACTGCTATCTCGGAGTAGACTTAAAATTTAAGCTGGTAATAGGAAATTACACGTTCATTATACGCTGTAATAATATGCTTTATATTAGTCACTCATAATGTGACTAACCTGTGTGAAATTATCTTCATTAGCCCTATTTTTTTCTAATCCCATAATAAAGCTGTATATTCAGGGGAACATAATTATTTTCAAGTAAAAGTTTGAGTCTGCTTTCACTGTCACGAGTCATTTATGCTAAATGCAGTAAATCAGTGATCACGTAGTTCACAACCACCTGTGTTAATGCTGTGGGAACAGTTTCGATTCACAGAGGCATCCTCGTCTGTGCTCGGGGTGATGACTTTAATGTGTGCCCTATCGATGAGTCCAATATGTCCAAGGATACCAACAGTTTGCATGTTTGTAGCTGGGTTTTCACTGATTAACATTGAGTGGTGTGGAAATGAACAAATCGATGTGTCTTCAGCGGAGCTGTAAGAGCGATAGAGGTCTCATTTATAACAGCTGGTGTCAGTGTTGACAGACTCAAATCATCACTGTGCTTTCATCACCTGCTTTGTTAATAAAACGTGTATCTAAAGATGCAATGACTGCAGTTTCAGGGGAGATAGATGTGTTCTTCCTTTTGTTGGAGCAATTGCATCTTGCCAAAGAGATGCCTCAAAATCCATTTCATTTATGGCCAAACTGTATCTTTTAATGAGATCAGCATCATTAAGAGTGAGTAAAACATCTCTCCTCCCGCTGAGTCTGTGTGCTTATCTCTGTCTGAACGCCAACCCCTGGCAACTCCTAACCAGTTAGGACACCCGCTTTACATTTTGGTGGAGATAGAAGCGATTTCCTAAGATAGGAATGTTGATGAATTGCTTTTACTTCTACTCCAAAAAGTAGGACCAAAAATGTGCCATTCTGAGATTTTTTTTTTTACCAGTTAGGAGTGAGTTCCTGCTCTGAGAAGCTTGATAAATACAGGCCCTGATCTTTTCCTGGATGTGAACAAACCAAATCAGATTTTTTTTTCTAATCAGATCTGGGCCACTTCCATATGCCCTCCTAGATCTGATTCATATCTGATCTCTGACCATTCGACTGGTCAAATTTGCAATTCATGTGGATTTTTTTAAAAGTCTGTTTCATCGCATACACGTATGATCTGTCTGTTATCATTCAGTGTCAGCCCCTCACAAACATATTTAAAAATAGGCATTTAGGAGAGCAGCAACAGTGAAGGTGGTCAGTGGGAGACGAGGGCATTTTACTTCTGCTGAACACTTATGCAGAACCTTCTGATCAAGCCAAACTAGAAGGAAAATATTGTTTTTGAGGGAATTGCGCGATTTGCCTTGAAAAAGATCAGATCTAACAAAAAAATTGGAATTGATCTTCAAGGCCTGTGATGTGACAGGCAAGTCTGAGCAGGTTTTTTTTTTCTTTTTTTGAGGATTTTGACATGCTAACTTTCACTTCCTCTGTTGCACCCGACAATATAACATAACCTCTTGTTCATTTAGACTTTTTTCCGATTTTTAGACTAGTTATTGACCATTTTTCTTCAGAAAGGCGTGTCTTATATCTGAATTCATGTCAGATCATTCTTTTTGATTTGTACCATGGTGTGGCAGCTTGATGACGGTCTTTATAGCTGTGGTCATGTTTTCTTAGCTGTTTGGGTCTTTCTGACCATTCGACCTCTGCCACGTTAAGTGTTTAACAATAATTCTTTAAACTGTGTATCAATTGTTGTGGTGATTGATTAACAGAAACTGGCATTCACTCACGCACTAGTCACAGTAATCAAGTATTTATGAACACTTTATGTAGATAAAAGTATTTGCTAAATCTGACTTGGAACACTAGTACAAGCAAACTTCATGGGGAAAAAAGCAACAAGGTGAATAAGTCCTGTTTTTAGAAACAGATGCTGCTGTTGAGTTTTGCACATGTGAGAGAAATTCTGGTAACCTGTGTTGTGTTGGTTTGGTGGCAGAAATCCTGGTGATGGATATAAAACCAAAACTATCTGTTTGGTAAAGTTGTTTTTGGCGGCCTGTTTTAATTTTAGTTTTAGTCTAGTCTTTGTGTGAAGCTGTCATTTTAGTTTTTATTAGTTTTAGTCACATTCGTACTCTTTTTAGTCTAGTCTAGTTTCAGTCAACTGAAGTCTGAGCATTTTAGTCTTATTTTATTTTAATCAGAATTATCCATGACTATTTTCATCTAGTTTTAGTTGACGAAAACTGTATTTTAGTCTCTTTTTAGTAATGCAATTCTATTTAATCCAGTCAATATAGTATAAGTACCTAGTAGTATAGAGGAAACCAAAAGTTTCTTTTAGCCAAACCCATTTCAAACAAGGTTATCTTATTATATTATTGTTACCTTATAGACTCAAGAATACATCCAATACACATTTAGTGTGATTTTGTGGCCACATTTCTCCCCATCTTTTTCTACAACACACTCCGTTTTCTTTTCCATGTCTATGTAATTAAAGTTTTTCCAAATGTCGTTTCTTCTTTTTCTCCCAATAACGAACCCCGGCTAGCCGGCCATCGGTCCCTTTCTCTGTGTCAGACTTAACTTTGTTTGTTGTCGTCTTCTAAATAATACCTTGAGTGGGTCTTAAGGAATTGACGTTGCCTGCATCTGCGCAGTGCGACCAGATGCGGCCCCTGAAGCGAGACACAGGAAAGAGAAATACTGCAAAATAATAATAATAACGTGACTGGACGAGACGAAATAACATTATAACATTTTGTTTCATCTCGTTTTGGTCAACAAAAATGAAGAGACATTTTAGCATAGTTTCTTTTTGTAAACCGAAAGCAACACTACTGTCTGGTCAGATGTCAGACCACTAGAGGGTTTTTTTTTTCTTGTCTAATTTAACAAGAACTGGAACAGTGAGTTGAGCACCCACAAATTATGAACTCTAACATCACGTTAAGAAAATGAAGATATAGTAGATTTCGGTCTGTGCAGGATGGAAATATTTTCAGGGCATAGTGCCAGAGGGCAGGGTAGGACTTCTCTTGATTGCTAAACTTTTACATAACCCCGTGTGTGTGTATGTGTGAGAGAAATAAGGTGAAGACATTTAATGAAAACTACATCATAGTTTGTGTTACCTCAGTCATCAAATTGTACAGTCAAATATAACCCCCGAGCCTTGTTGCATAAACTCTGACACAGTTTAAACCAACAAAAGAGGCTGGTTACAGAACTGGTGAACCTGCTCTCTCTACTTGCAGTTTCCCTTCCGCACTCTTCAAAATACCCCCATTCCATACATTTAAACCTCAAAACTTGACATGTATTTTCCTCTGAAACATTCCCTTTTTTGCCAGCTTCCCCTCTCTAACATTTCTTTATCTTTCCAGTGACCAACAGGGCCGGATTAAGAATGCCAGGTATAAAAACTACTTTCACTTCTCTTTCCTTCCCCCATACCAGCAATATGGGGCAAAATGCATCTAATCAGTGTAAGAGGAGTCTGTTAATGTCTGGTGTCTTTCTTCACAGAGAGGCTCACAGCCAGATAGAGAAGCGTCGCAGGGACAAGATGAACAGCTTCATAGATGAGCTGGCATCACTGGTGCCCACCTGTAATGCCATGTCCCGCAAGCTGGACAAGCTGACAGTGCTGCGCATGGCTGTCCAGCACATGAAGACACTCAGAGGTTAGAACAAGCTAGTAGAAGCTGAGTGTATGAGGGGATAGGGAAGCTCTGGTCAGCATCGTAAACTGCTCGTAAGGATAATTCAGACTGAAGTAAAATTTGATTTGCAAAAAAACAAGAACATGTTTACATAAATATAAAATAACCTGCCAAAACAAGGATAGTGATGGCCTGAAAATAATACAGCCAACATACAGTATTCACATACTGGACATATCTGACCATAGAGCCATGAGGGATGTAGGACTTTTGTTAATGAGAATTGCAGCAATACTGCACTTTGGCACAGCCCACTGCCTGTACTTTAATGATAAAGTAAAATCTAATGTTGATGTGCCTCAAGGCTGCATTATTTCACTTATTTACATTGTATACTGCTGATTGCAGCACTTGTGTGCTACATCAGTTTCTCATGAAATGCTCCGGTGATGCCACTGTACTGTATCCGCTGACTGAGAGTGATGACCCCAGCACTGACCATGTTAAAGTTGATTGGTACGATAAGCGTCTCTTATTGTCACCACAAATATGTATAGCCTAGATATTGATCTTTTACTGTGAGAATCGATCCTAGAACAGGAAAGGCTGGGATCAGAAGTGCTGATATTTCAGGATTGATCCGCATATCACTAGTTTGAGTTCCTCAATTTAAAATCTCTTTTGTACATCAGTTTGTTAAATCAAAATCAGGGTGTGGTTGTGTCAGATCTGTATCTAGACATCATGAAAACATGTATGTATGGTCAGTTTTTGTTCAAGGCTAGTGCTCTGTTTAATTATTTATTGTCGACTGTTTATCATTAAATGTTGTGGTTATTATTTGTCTCTACACTGGAGCTGTCTTGTGTTGCAAAACAAATTTCAGATGTTATCTGATGATAAAATAGTATACTATTATAACCTGATATAAAAGTCACATTTTCACAACAGATAGTTGATTGAAAAGTTAGTCTATAAATTGTATGCTTCATTTCTCAAGCAAAACTACTGTTTTTCGATTTGCATGATAGTAAAGTGGATCTTTGGGTTTTAAGTTGTTGGTGTGTTATGATCACTTTAAGCATCATCTTTGAACAGTTAAAATGCAAAGGCTTGGGACGAGGGCTTGTTTTCAAAAAAGGATGGAAAGCCTGTTTTGCCAGAGGTTTCAGCACCTGAACAGATAAGAAATGATTGATTTGGTATTGGTCAGCAGTCATGTTTGCCATCTAAACATTTGGGGCAATAAAAAGCTTTCTCTAAGTCGGCGTCAAAATCCATCATTGCTTTCTTGAAGTAGCAAAATTAGCTTCTTTCACACAAGGAGGGATGCTGTGAGCTGTGACATGTGCAGGTGCAGTCTGAATATCTACAGGTGTGAGCAATGTGTTCACTGTTGTGTGCAGGTGCAGCCAACCCATACACAGAGGCCAACTACAAGCCTTCATTTCTCTCAGATGATGAACTGAAGCACTTGATACTAAGGGTGAGTGCAGAACCATTAACTAGAGGCTAGGCTACATTATTAAGCGATGATGCTGCTATAGTCAGTATTTTACACCATGCAGTTTATAATACACTTGCTAATTTTATATTCAGACTCTCACACTAGATATTATAGAGCTGAATGACACTATATAATATCGGAAACTTTAGTGAAATGCCCATATGTAATCCCATGTTTCTCTGTGTTTAATAATGCAGGCTGCTGATGGGTTCCTGTTTGTGGTTGGGTGTGATCGTGGCAAGATTCTCTTTGTTTCTGAATCAGTCTACAAGATTCTCAACTACAGCCAAGTATGTTGATAGCTTTTGAGCATTATACAGAATTCAAGTTCACTTCACTGGGAAAGCGTGTCCAGACCCCTGACTGGTAGTGTAAAAGACAGTCCAGTCTGCTGGAAATGAAGGAATGAATGAGTTTCTCTAAATTTTGTCTGGACATGAGCTGATTAAAAAAACGATTTAGTCCTGGCCTTGATGTGACTGCTAAAGCTCATGTCTGAGTCAATTAAGACACCAAGATTTCTGACATGAGCTCTATTCTGCCCATCCAGTGGTTCACTTGCAACCAATAGATGAACTTCCACATCAAACACAGTAATTGAAGGAACATTAATCACAGCGCTGACTTAGAGAATTAAATGTTGCTTGATTTTGTTTGCAGAAATACTTTGTCTAAGCCATTAGTTCTGTTTGTCTACATCATTTTATGCCTTCTGCAGGACTTCTGTGTTCCTGCTCCTCTGACTTCATTTCCACTCTCTCCTTTCTCTTACCCACTATTTCTAGAATGACCTGATAGGACAGAGCTTGTTTGACTACCTTCATCCCAAGGACATCGCCAAGGTCAAAGAGCAGCTCTCATCTTCTGACACGGCCCCACGAGAGAGGCTCATTGATGCTAAAAGTAAACAAGCCCAAACACACATCATCTAGACAATGGATTCTGGTTAATGTTGATCTTGTGTGTTTTCTTCTCTCTATTCTGAGATTGCATCTTAATCTCTTGTGTGAGCAATTCCAGGCAAAACTGTAGCTGTTAGCAATCTCAGGGCCTTGTATGGAACCACTAAAACTATTGATTTTGAATTTCAGCACATGGTGCAATTGTCTGTTGGTTGAACTGAGGTGTTTCAACATGTTCAAACCCATTTGCTACAGCTTTATAGGATTTTTTTTTTCTGTGCTGCAGTTTAATACGATGTTAGCACAGTGATAGAACATTTACACTTAGAATCACACATGCCTGTGTGAGTGTAAGTAAAGATTCCGCTTCTGGTACCAGTAACTGGGATTATACATCACAAAAAAGGATGATTTGATTGATGAAGACCTGGATGAACTCACTGACACTGTGACATTTTGTGAGGACGTGTGTGCCCACGAAGACCTTCTGCTCCTACAAGAACAAAAAGCTCTGGTTCACAGTAAAACTTGGGTACATTCATCATGCCAAAGTGGAGTCCTACACAAGTGGGGACAGGACTCTGTACAGGCAGGCCAGTAACACACTGACAAGGGAGTTCAGACTAGCAAAGAGGAGCTACTCTGAAAAGCTGGAAAACCAATTTTTGGCCAATAACCTCTCATCTGTGTGGAGAAGCCTGAAAATCACAGGCTACAGGAAACAATCCCCCACTGCTGTGGAAGGCCATCAACTGGCAGAGGACCTGAATGTGTTTTACTGTAGGTTTGAGAAGCAGAACTCTCCACTCTCCACACCCCTCACCTTAGACCCAGCAGCTGCTACCCCCAGCACCAGCCCCCCACCTCGAAGATCTCTGAAAAAGATGCATGTGGCCTTTATGAAAAACGAAAGATCAGACTGACACCAGGCCCAGATGGTGTGACCTCCCCCTGTCTGAAAACTTGTGCTGATCAGCTGGACTCCATTTTCACACGGATCTTCAACAGATCACTGGAGCTGTGTGAAGTCCCCTCCTGCTTCAAACGCTCCACCATCATTCCAGTCTCGAAGAAACCCTCCATCAGCGGACCCAAGGACTATAAACCTGTCACCCTGACATCTGTAGTTATGAAGTCCTTTGACTGGTGCTGGCCCATCTGAAGGACATCCTGGACCCCTCTGCAGTTTGCCTACCGAGCAAACAGGTCAGTGTATGATGCAGTCACTGTGGCACTGCATTACATCCTGCAACTAGTTTTGCTTTCGTCAGTGAAAATTATGAATAAATATTGTCGTCAACGAACCTTTATCACGTAACGAAAACGAGACGAGACGCAACAAAAATGCTGGTCATGTGACGATGACTAATTAAATGTATAATGCAATATTGTTGTTTAAAAAACGAGACTAAATGTGGTTTACAAAATAAAAACTATGCTAAAATGTCTCTTCATTTTTGTTGACCAAAACGAGATGAAACAAAATGTTATGTTATTTCGTCTCGTCCAGTCACGTTACTATTATTATTTTGCAGTATTTCTGTTTCCTGTGTCTCGCTTCAGGGGCTGCGTCAGGTCGCACTGCGCAGACGCAGGCGACGTCAGTTCCTTAAGACCCACTCGCGGCATTATTTAGAAGACGACGACAACAAACAAAGTTAAGTCTGACACAGAGAAAGGGACCGATGGCCAGCTAGCCGGGGTACGTCTTTGGGAGGAAAAAGAAGAAATGACATTTGGAAAAACTTTAATTACATAGACATGGAAAAGAAAACGGAGTGTGTTGTGGAAAAAGGTGGGGAGAAATGCGGCCACAAAATCTCACAAAATGTGTATTGGATGTACTCTTGAGTCTATAAGGTAACAATAATATAAGATAACCTTGTTTGAAATGGGTTTGGCTAAAAGAAACTTTTGGTTTCCTCTATACTACTAGGTACTTTTACTATATTGACTGGATTAAATAGAACTGCATTACTAAAAAGAGACAAATACAGTTTTCATTTTAAAACTAGATGAAAATAGTCATGGATAATTCTGATTAAAATAAGACAAATGCTCAGACTTTTAGTTGACTAAAACTTGACTAAAAAGAGTATGAACGTGACTAAAACTAATAAAAACTAATCATCCTCCACTCTAAACTGACCCAGCTTACTGTGCCTACCCCCACCTGTCAGTGGCTGACCAGCTTCCTGACAGGAAGCAGCCGGTGAATCTGGGGGATACCACATCCAGTACCAGGGTTATCACCACAGGCACTCCCCAGGAATGTGTGCTCTCCCAGCTGCCGTTTTCCTTCTACACCAGCGACTGCACCTCGGAGGACCCCTCTGTTACTGTACATTCATATTGATCCAGCAAAACTGCAACTCCCTGCTGTGTTTTAACGCAAGGGGCTGCATTGGTCAGGGGGTTGAGGGGTTGCAGGGGCAGTATTGTAGGGGTGTATGAAGTTGGGACAAGTCCAGGTGAATTGCTTCGTTCACGTTTCCAGCCTTTGGTCTTCCCTTGTATTTTGGTTAGCCATGCTACTAATGTAGCCTACTCTACCTTAGCACCGATTTCTACCACCAGTGTGTCAGCATTAATAGATAAAACCCCATTTAACATCTAGTACCCTATCTGATGAAAACACACAGTGTGCCATTATGGTGCATAAAATTTGACGGTGAATAGTAGTGAATGGTCATGCTAACACGGTAAACAAAAGTTTTGTCACCGTGGGTGTCAACATTCCAATTGTCCCCTGTATGTGATTGGTCAACACAGCTCTTTTGCCAGATGATTTCACCATCCAGTGTGGCAAATGTTAAACCAGACGCAACTTTTTCAATGCACAAGGGTGCCTCATTTTGCCAAACCCCTCTGCTGTACTGGTGCCAGCTGCAGTGAATGCAGTCTCCCACAGAAATTAATGGAGAGGACTGGAACTGAGCATGCTCAAATCAGTGGAGAATGACCGTGGTCTTTAGGAAGCTTTCATTTTTGTAATTTGTCAAAAGGAATTTTCTAAAGCAGAAATGGAAGTCTGATTGAAATAGTACTAAAATCAAATCAAAAGGAAATGGTGCAGAACAGAGGATGGATGACTAGCAATGGCTGAATGCATTTCGTTAATGGAATAACAAGTGTATTGTAAGACTGCACACGGCTGGAGGTGAAGTGGGCATCTTGAAGCACTCAAAATAGATGCTCTGTAAGAATGGATTATTGGAATGTATTTCCCAAATATTTTGGACACCGTAAGAATAATGTTATGATAGCATCTGCACTGGATATTAAAATGGTTCTGTTACAGTTTTTCCTGATTGCTTTGAAGCAGCCGTCAATTGAAACTCCACATTTTCAAAACAGTTAACACACCTGCCTAAACAGTATCACTGATGGCAAAATGACACATTTTGTTTGCAAAAGGCTCTAACCATGCCAAAACATTTTCAATATGCAACAAAAGCAAATTTTGCCTTCAAAAAAATGTAAACCAAAATACAGTAAAATCTATTGTAAGACATAGCCACTTCTCAAACTCGGTCTCTTCTTTCTTGAGAATGGGGCCACATGGCCTCATCCCCATCACATTCAATATCCTCTCTTGCAAGGCACCTAGGGAAAAATCTTCCTGCATGCCTTATCCAACTTTGACATTCCTCTGCACCTATTTGTTGGGCAGCCACAGTCATTGCATTCAGCAAGGGCATTTGCTCATAGGGATGGTGATCATAAACCTTCCACCTCCAAGCACTGAAGAACTCCTCTATGGGATTCAAAAATGGGGAATATGCTGGGAGGAACAGCATCCTCATACGAGGGTGTACTCCAAACCATTCATTGACAATGCTAGAGTGGTGGAACGCCACATTGTCCCAGATAATGATGAAGAGTGGCATGCCAGGCCTCAACAGACCTCTCTCCTCGGGTGGGAACAGCCTCTCATGAAGTGCATTCAGTAATGTCATGAGGCGTTCAGTGTTGTATGGGCCAATCATGGGGATATGGCATAGGACACCATCATTGGAGATGGCAGCACACATGGTTATGTTGGCACCCCTCTGTCCTGGAACTGCGATAGTGGCCCTGTGCCCAATGAGGTTCCTTCCATGTCTTCTCACTTTGCTGAGATTGAACATAAATGAAGACATGATGTGCCTCCTCAACGTCAAGCTTTATTATTCCCTAAGTTAAAAAAAAAAAAAAAAGGCAGACGTCTGCAAACCAGAATGTCGGGTGTTCAATTCCCAGTCTGGCCACGTGTCTAAGGGTCCTTGGACAAGACACTGACGCCCCATAGTCAGTGCAGCTGTACAAAAATAAATTATTATTATTATAGTAATGTTTCCTTACCTCCACAAATTGGCATCTGGCCTCCTTCACAACATCAGAGTTCCTTTGAAATGGAACTCTATAGAGCTGCTTCATGGCCATATGGTTCCTTCTTAGGATGCAGTCAATGGTGGTCAGGCTCTCGTTGTTGATATTTCTAAATGTGCCCTGATCTGTGATCATTGCTTCCCTGATTTCACGCAGCCTTATGGCATTGTTTGCCACAACCATGTTTACAATGGCTGCCTCCTGCTCAGCACTAAAATTGTCCCTCGACCACCAGCGAATGGTAGCCTTTGGATTCTATAAAGAATACATGTAATGGGAATGAGGAAACACATGAAGTATATCACTGAAGATATTTCTCTATCTAATGTACAGCAACATTACCTGTTCTTCTGTCAAAAAATTCTGACAATGGAAGCAACAGTGTTTCTGTTTATAACAGGTTGGACTCTTTGTCCAGCCTCTCTAAGAGAAAGGCCATAATTGATAACGTGACCAATAATAGTTGCCCGAATTTCATCTGAAACTTGAGCCCTTCCAACTACACCTCCACCTCGCACACGGACTCCTCTTCCTCGGACCCCTCTACCTCTTACTCTCACTCTCATCTGCCTTAGACCTCCTCCATCCATGCTGGCAAAGAACAACAAGAACCTGGCCCTTTTTTATCAGGCCTACAGACTGATTGCTAATTGAAGATTTGTGTGAAGCAGTGTCAAACAGGTGCTTTAGTGATTTCACACTGATCTTGGTAGTTTCTAATAGTCAAGAAAAAAGTATAAAAGAAAATGAAATTTAGCTTTGAAAAGCTGCTGCTATGTTATCTGTTGTGTGTACTTGCAGCTGGTCTTCCAGTGAAGACAGACATCACCCCCGGTCCATCTAGACTCTGTTCTGGAGCCAGACGGTCATTCTTCTGCAGGATGAAGTGCAACAGGCCTTCTGTCAAAGTAGAAGATAAAGACTTTCCTTCTACCTGCTCTAAGAAAAAAGGTGCAGTATTTTCTCTTGACATTGTTATTGAATAAAGGTCACTCTAGTCTTTCTCCCACAAGCAGCACTTGAGGAAGCAGCTCCCCACCAGTTTTCATCTCTGAGTGCCAGTCAAGGGCTCTTTATTTTCTTCAGCCTTTACGCCTCACTTTTTCAGTCACCCTGTTATAAAATCAAACACCCTGACTTCCAGGTGTTCCTCTTCGATTTTCAGAGGCACATCCTTATTAGAAGAAGGAATCACACCTCACTTAGCAGCAGAGCATCAGTTACACAACCAAGGAAGTTGTCCTCTTTAAGTGCCTGTGTTTACAGTGGCTTCAGAAAGTCTTCAAACCCCTTGACGTTTTGCACGGTTTAGTGTGGTTCAAGGTCAAAGTGTTTGTCATGTGCACAGTTAGGGTACATGTTTGCCTGTACAATGAAATTCTTACTTTGCCATCCACATGAATGCCACAAAATACAAGTGAAATATAAAGTAGATGAGCAATAACACATCTAAATAGGCAATAAGAAGTAAATAAAAATACAACAAGAACACAATATAATGCAGAGAATATATGCTACGTGGGAGCAGTGAAGTACAGATATTCAGCAGTGCAATTATGCATTTGCAAAATGAGAATGTAAACAGTACAGATGGAATTACATGAGGTAGATCCTGAGTCAGCTGTTTAGGAGTC
>NW_018127945.1:171849-172620 GCF_001952655.1 Monopterus albus | reverse complement strand
GCAGGCTGTCTGTGGAGCTGATGATGCTGGTGGTGGTCCTGTAGTCTGTGACGTATTGCAGGCCTTGCCACATCCATCCAGAGTCAGCAGTAGAATAGAAGCCATTCAGCTTCTCTCTGTACTGCCTCTTGGCCGCTGTGATGGCTTTCCTCAGTCTGTACTTTGCAGCTTTGTACTTCATCTCATTGCCTGATCTGAATGCATGAGAGCGAGCACGCAGCATGTGGCGTACCTGACTGTTTATCCAGGACTTCTGGTTGGGAAACCTCCTGACCTGTATGGTGGGCACAATGTTGTCGATACAGGTACTAATGTATCCAGTCACATACTCAGCATAATCCTGTACGCTGACAGAAAAGTCCTCTGAGGTGGCTGCAGCTTTAAACACATCCCAGTCTGTCTGGGAGAAACAGTCCTGCAGGATGCCTTCAGCCTCTGGGGTCCAGAGTTTAATTTGTTTGTTTCAGTCTTTTTCTGTAAGCTGGATACAGTAACAAAGAAATGTGGTCTGAGTGTCCAAGGTGGGGGCGGGGTGTGGCCCTGTATGCACCACATATGTCACTGTAAACATTAGTGGGTGGGAATGTTCACATGTTGGTAATATTTGGGATGTGTGGTTCACATTTAACTTGGAATGGATAAAACTGCCATTTCAGTTTATACTTAAACTATCCATCCATCCATCCATTTTCTTCCGCTTATCCGGGGCCGGGTCGCGGGGGCAGCAGTCTAAGCAAAGATGCCCAGACCTCCCTCTCTCCAGACACTTCC
>NW_018127945.1:148486-169443 GCF_001952655.1 Monopterus albus | reverse complement strand
GAGGACGTCCCCACGTCACTCGTTCGGGCTAAGCCCGGCCGGGCCCCGTGGGGGGAGGCCCGGCCACCAGGCGCTCGCATTCGAGCCCCAACCCCGGGCCTGGCTCCAGGGTGGGGCCCCGGCTGCGCCATGCCGGGCGACGTCACGGGACTAGATCTTGGTCTTGGTCTTGGTTGTGGTGGTTCACATTTAACTTGGAATGGATAAAACTGCCATTTCAGTTTATACTTAAACTAGTAATGATAAAATACATGAAGTAGGATACAAGCACAACACAGCTCTGTTTGAAGATTCAGTTTTCACTTTGATAAGATACAATCCCCACACTTGTGCTGGTGCATTTTCGTGGGGACCAAATCTTGCAGTAATATTTATTAGATTCGATGCGATTCAACTTTATTGTCATTACCATGTACAAGTACAAGGCAAGAAAATGCAGTTTAGCATCTAACCAGAAGTGAAATAACATCCTGCTTGCACTGATGAGTCCAGTGGATTTCTACTAACCAGGCAAACATGCCAGAGTTAACTTTATAGACCAAACAGTTTAGGTGTGATAGCACCTAATAACTGTACACAGTAATTTCAGCAGCGGAAACTCTCACAGATTAAAGATTCATGTTCTAGGTGGAAGCAAAGGCAGGATTTTTAGTCATTCACAAGAGATATTTTCTACTGTGTCAGTACTATAGTGTTATACTGTTTGAACTACATCAGTTATTTAAAAAGTCCTCAGACAACTTCTGTTACTTTAAATAACAGACCACGGGAGAGTCAGTTGAGCCATAATGCATTTAACTACATTGTGCATTATTCAAACCAGCATGAAGTTGTCTGTTAATGACCCTTCCTCAAGCTTTTTCCAGCTGTCCAGCTCCTTGCGTCTGTGCTGCAGTAGCCAGAAAGTAAATGAAACGTATGGCTGTCTGCAGGTCACCCTGCATACTCACCAGTGGAGAGAACTGGGATGTAAATGAAATGTCTTTATAGTCAGAAAAAAGATTTCCAGGTCAAGCCCAGGCTCATGGCCCACATTGGTAGTGTCACCATCCTTGTTGAATTTTCTTGTGTTTAGCTGAATATTTCATACACACAAATGTTTTTCTTCCTCTGATTTTTGTGCTTTGTGTTTCACAGTGGGGGAAAAAATAGAGCACTCGCATTATAAACTGGCTAAACTCCTCAAGAGCTTAAAGTGGCACAATTACCTTTTATTTTTGTGTAGAATCTTTTATCCAAACTTTTATTCGGATGCAATGTTTTTTAAAACAAAACAAATGAGCCATTCACAGAAGTTCATCATGACCAGTGCAAATATCCCTTCTCAGTAATAAATATCATATTACATAAAAAAAATGCAAAGTGAAGAGAATACAGCTGCTCTCACACACAGTCACAGATGTTTGTCTGGGACATTAGACTAAAATAGTTGTTAGGGTTACAAAACGAGCATGAGGTGTAGAAAAGACTACTGCTCCAGTTTGATTAGCTGTGATCCTTTAGTCCTGAACTTGGCTGAACTCTTTACTGTAGTTGTTGGCAGGAGATTAAAGTACCATCCCTAAAAGAAGTAACCTAGATAATTGAGTGTTCTAATTTTAAACCTTGGACTGTGAGGAACGTAATGCTTGGACTTCAGCCAAGCCTGAGCTTTTTCTTATCGACTTCATGATGAAGTGAGGGAAAATTCTAGAGGAGTTTCAAAGGTTACTTGTGTCTCTTCCAAGGAAGAATGTTGCTCCTGTGTGAAGCTGTGGACTTCTTAAAAAGTAACTAATCATGGCTGTTAATTTTCTCACTTAGTGGATTCATTTTGAAATTAACAATTTTGCCATCACAGTCATTTACAGATGATCTACAAATTCCTGCAATGATAAACTTGCATTAAAGAGTGTCTTAAACAGTACTGTTGTCTGAAAATGATTTTAGATATTTATTATGTAGTATGTTGACACCAAGGTATATGGATGTAGAATGTAAGTAGTAAGTCAAAGCAGATTTGGAAAATAAAGCAGATGCTATTTTTATTGTAGTTTCACCAGAAGACATTAAAATGCCAATATTTAACATTTTCAATGTGAGAATGTTTTAATCTCATCAGTTTTGAATAATTACAAATGGAAATGTTTTAATATATTTAAACTCCCTTTTACCTTAAAATTTTATAGTATTCAATTATAAAGGAAAAAAAGCTTAATTCATTTTTTGCCTGTTACACTAAGTCCTACATATTGCTGGGCATTGAACTTCAGTACTTTTATGATATTGATTGAATTACGTCATTTCAATTCCTTGCCATTTTACAATACAATGGCAAAATAAAACGTATTATTTTTTGTTAAAATTGATTTTATAAAATTGGTTTAGAAAAAATTATCGATTAGGAACCGGTATCGAAGTCAAGGTATCGATACTGATGTCAGATATTTTAGAGTGATACTCAGCCCTGGTCTTAAATAATCTTCAAGACAGCATAAAAAAAATCTTAAATCTGGCTTTATAAATTACACAATAATCAACTCAACCCCTGTCAGGTTCAGTTCACTAAACTGTAATAACTTCCACAGCGTTTGATGACGAGATAGTAGTTCCTCTTTAATTCCAGTTCCAACCTCTTACACTTCTCCTCTCTTTCCAGCGGACCGTAAAAGCTTCTGCACCATCCACAGCACGGGCTACCTGAAGAGCTGGCCACCCACTAAGATGGGACTCGACGAGGACAACGAGTCTGACAATGAGGGCTGCAACCTGAGCTGCCTGGTGGCCATCGGTCGCCTGCACCCGCACATTGTCCCCCAGCCCAGCCTAGCTGACATCAGGGTCAAGCCTACAGAGTACGTCTCCCGGCATGCCATCGATGGCAAATTCGTCTTTGTTGACCAAAGGTGAGACCCAGTAGAAGTGGGGGAGGTTTAACAGGGTGGTATTTCATCTGTAACCTGAACACAACCTCCCTGTCTGTGTCTGTTTGTTCCACCAGAGCCACAGCCATCCTAGCCTACTTGCCCCAAGAGCTGCTGGGAACCTCCTTCTATGAGTATTTCCACCAGGATGACATTGGCCACCTGGCCGAGTGCCACAGACAAGGTACCTGCTGAGAGACGGGCACAGTAACTGAAAGAGCTTAACAGAGAAAGGGCTTGCCAACCAGCATCTGGTGGCTGGTCCTCAACCAGCCCAAAAAAATTACCATGGGCTCACCACCCGCAGGGAGAGCCATCAGGGTCCAGTGCACTGAGCAGGAGAGGTCAGGGACCTAGGCTTGTCAGTCCCCTGACATAACAGACTGAGTTGAAATGTCTTTGGCGAGGAAGGAGCCTGGGCTGGTATGGTAGTTGGTGCCAATTTGTTGTTATAAGGCTCATCTCCATGCACAGTACTGACTCTGAAACCAACTTCCTGTAAGGTGTCTAGAATGGCACCAACTAGGTGTGGGGGTACTTATCAGGCCCTGATTGGGCGCTGTGGTGTTAGTGTGTTGGAGTCTCCCAGGAAGACGTCCCCAGGGAATGAGAGGGTCACCTCCACCTGGCTGTTGCTAAGATAAAGGCTCTGACTGCTATCTGTGCTTATGAACCAAATAAATGTTCAGAGAAATCCCCCCTCTGGGTGACTCTGTTTAGGGTCGTTGAAAAGGTTCCACATGGGGACGTTCTGTTGGGGATGGTGACCTTCAACATGCACTGAGTGAAGCAGCTGGAATGCGAGTCAGCACCTCTAAGCCTGAGGTTGTGGTTCTCTGCAGATTGCATACCCCACCTGAGGGAGTTCATGTATTACCCAGGCTTGTTCTTGAGTGAGGGCAAAATGGAGTGGTCTTAACCTGCTGCCCCTGCAGCCAATTTCGTACGAGAGGCAGAAAACGAATGGATAAATGGAAGTCATTGAGTGAAATCATGTTCTCTGTGTTTTTCTACTCACCCTTTATTCACACACTTACTGTTTTAACCTTGCTGTTTATAGTGCTACAGATGAGAGAGAAGATAAATACCAACTGTTACAAATTCAAGATCAAGGACGGCTCATTCATCACGCTGAGGAGCCGATGGTTCAGCTTCATGAACCCGTGGACCAAGGAGGTGGAGTACATCGTCTCCACCAACACTGTTGTGTCGTAAGTATTGGAGGACACACAAACACACATTTCTAAAATTGATTTATTTGTAGTTGAACTAGATTTTTTTTTTATTTTAAAGCTGCACACACTTGGCTGTGAAATACCAGAACCATTGCATGTTTGTTTGTCCAGGTGTCCTATGATAGAAGGATCAGACTACCCTCAGTCTGCTGCCTCACCACAGATCATGGACAGTGTTCTCACCTCAGAGGGTAAACGCTGTTTAAACCTTTTAGCACTCCAAGTTTGGCTGATTTATCAAAAATCACACAACCCTCATCAGTCACATTGTGAAACAGTTTTGAATTCTCTTTGTCCTGATTGCTGTTTGAATGCTAGGTGGGGGGAGGCGGGCGCTGCAGACTGTGCCTGGTATCCCTGGTGGCACGAGAGCGGGAGCTGGCAAGATCGGGCGCATGATTGCAGAGGAAGTGATGGAGATCCAGAGGTGAGAGCAGATGAAACTATGCACTTCTATCCTGAAACCAGCCGAGCTGAAAACGTCTGTTTGGTCCTCTGATGTAAAATGCCTGTGGCCTAGTTTGTAATGTTCAGTGGAACACTGGTTAAACTGTATAACAAAGTGATACTCTCTGAAGATGATGATGCAGGTGAAACACTTTTACAGAACAGACATTTTATGTAGTGAATAATTCCTGATCTTTAGAAAAATGTGCAGCAATAAGATGTAGTAGTACCATAAGCTGTTCACAGTGTAAATAGGACAGTCCACACTTGTGCTGACTCAGATAGCTGCTGTGCTACTTTCCCCACTCACACTGTAGATTGCTGTAGAGGTAATCTGCATGTATTGTCATGGCAACGCTGACAAATTCAGTGCAAATGTTAAAAAGCTGCATGTAGGTCACATGTCTAGTTCGAGACATTTGGAGCTGATAAGAGCAGGTTTTGCAGTCAGATGCGAGTGTGAGGTGTGTTTCAGAATCACCACAGCCGTCTGTCTGTCTCTGTCAGGATTCGAGGATCCTCCCCCTCCAGCTGCGGCTCAAGCCCTCTGAACATCACCAGCACTCCTCCACCTGACACCTGCTCCCCAGGGGGAAAGAAGGTGATGTGCACCACTTCTGTTGTCCACATCTTCATTTCACTAAAGCCCTGCAGGCCTCTGAAGGCAGAAGACACATTTGTTCATAAATCTACAGCCTCTGATTTGAGAAGTTCCTCACCAGAGCGTTGTGCCATCATGCACGGCTGTGCACTATTTTCTTTCTTTAAATTGCATATAAATGAAACCAGGCTGTTACAGAACAACCCCATGCAATCCTACACACATCATTCCTGGTCCGTTATGACTCAGTATTTGGCTGTTTTAGTGGGAGATGTCATTTAACAGTATGGTGTGTCAGTTTATAACGTGAGGCAGTAGAGATGACACTGTAGCATTGGACTCATGTAGTCATGTAAATGTCCTCAGCATTTTTTAAATTTATTTCTGTCATTTAGAAGTTAAAAACCAACTCCGTCTGCCTCTGCCAGCTACCTTTGATACGTCTGTGTAGATATTTGCTCTTTTTTTGCCTGAACATTACTATTGTCACTACTTCACTAGCACAGTCACATCTGTTCTCCTCGATAACAGACGACGACACCTCAGTCTAAATGACATCTCTCAGCTCTCGGGCAGCTCTGAGCCACGTGTGTTAACAGGTATATCTCACACAGTTCTTTCTAGGTTGATGTAAACCTGCTGAGACGTGGCACTTACAGTGCCTTGCGAAAGTATTCGGCCCCCTTGAACTTTGCGACCTTTTGCCACATTTCAGGCTTCAAACATAAAGATATAAAACTGTAATTTTTTGTGAAGAATCAACAACAAGTGGGACACAATCATGAAGTGGAACGAAATTTATTGGATATGTCAAACTTTTTTAACAAATAAAAAAACTGAAAAATTGGGCATGCAAAATTATTCAGCCCCCTTAAGTTAATACTTTGTAGCGCCACCTTTTGCTGCGATTACAGCTGTAAGTCGCTTGGGGTATGTCTCTATCAGTTTTGCACATCGAGAGACGGAAATTTTTGCCCATTCCTCCTTGCAAAACAGCTCGAGCTCAGTGAGATTGGATGGAGAGCGTTTGTGAACAGCAGTTTTCAGTTCTTTCCACAGATTCTCGATTGGATTCAGGTCTGGACTTTGACTTGGCCATTCTAACACCTGGATATGTTTATTTGTGAACCATTCCATTGTAGATTTTGCTTTATGTTTTGGATCATTGTCTTGTTGGAAGACAAATCTCCGTCCCAGTCTCAGGTCTTTTGCAGACTCCATCAGGTTTCCATCCAGAATGGTCCTGTATTTGGCTCCATCCATCTTCCCATCAATTTTAACCATCTTCCCTGTCCCTGCTGAAGAAAACCAGGCCCAAACCATGATGCTGCCACCACCATGTTTGACAGTGGGGATGGTGTGTTCAGGGTGATGAGCTGTGTTGCTTTTACGCCAAACATAACGTTTTGCATTGTTGCCAAAAAGTTCGATTTTGGTTTCATCTGACCAGAGCACCTTCTTCCACATGTTTGGTGTGTCTCCCAGGTGGCTTGTGGCAAACTTTAAACGACACTTTTTATGGATATCTTTAAGAAATGGCTTTCTTCTTGCCACTCTTCCATAAAGGCCAGATTTGTGCAGTATACGACTGATTGTTGTCCTATGGACAGAGTCTCCCACCTCAGCTGTAGATCTCTGCAGTTCATCCAGAGTGATCATGGGCCTCTTGGCTGCATCTCTGATCAGTCTTCTCCTTGTATGAGCTGAAAGTTTAGAGGGACGGCCAGGTCTTGGTAGATTTGCAGTGGTCTGATACTCCTTCCATTTCAATATTATCACTTGCACAGTGCTCCTTGGGATGTTTAAAGCTTGGGAAATCTTTTTGTATCCAAATCCGGCTTTAAACTTCTCCACAACAGTATCTCGGACCTGCCTGGTGTGTTCCTTGTTCTTCATGATGCTCTCTGCGCTTTAAACAGACCTCTGAGACTATCACAGTGCAGGTGCTTTTTTATTTGTTAAAAACGTTTGAAATATCCAATAAATTTCGTTCCACTTCATGATTGTGTCCCACTTGTTGTTGATTCTTCACAAAAAATTACAGTTTTATATCTTTATGTTTGAAGCCTGAAATGTGGCAAAAGGTCGCAAAGTTCAAGGGGGCCGAATACTTTCGCAAGGCACTGTAAATGTAGTATCTGTCATTTTATTTTGAAGGGAATGTGCTGAAGTGCAGGGTCTGAAGAAAATGTAACCTGTATATCATTTCCTCATTTTATTATAGCTTGCCTTGTTTAAATGTATTTAACCTCTCATCAGCTTTTTGCTTCTGCTGCTGTAAAATGTGAATTTCCCCCCAGGAGTCAATGAAATCATATATTACAGTTATGTTAAAACTGCTTGCTACCTTCATAATTCTCAAAACAAAATCTAGTGACATGACAGTTCATAATGCTGAAAAGGACGTGGATGACCCTCGGGTAACACGTGGTTCCCATGAGCCCCAGCGTCCATCCTTTGAGGACAACACACACACACATTTACAGCTCAGGGTGAAACTGATCTGTGTGTCACAACTTTAGATTCAGAATGGAGGGACACCAGAGCTGCCAAGCACAGGAATCATTCCTGGACCTGATTCTGTTGGTTACCCCTACTCCAACCAGTCTATCATGAGTGAGTTGTACACAGACAAAACACACTTTCTATACCATTTCATTGGGTTTATTTGGCTGTTCATTTCCCCACCTCCTTTTTTTTTCCTCAACAACTTGTACTCCACCCAGGTGATAACTCCCACCTGAGCATAGACATCATGGACGAGCCCGGTTCCAGCAGCCCCAGCAATGACGAGGCAGCCATGGCAGTCATCATGTCCCTGCTGGAGGCGGACGCTGGCCTCGGTGGCCCCGTTGACTTCAGCGACCTGCCCTGGCCTTTGTGAGGAGCCTGGAAGGGAAGAAGCAGAGAGGGACAAAAACGGAGAATGTCCCTCTTTGCACCAGAGCCACTGATGGAGAGAGTTCGGTCAGGTTGAAGTCTGGCTCTCATGTTTCCCGCCCACTGCACACAACTACGCTGAAAAAATGTTCATCTTAACTAGTTCTTTTTTTTTGTTAACTGAAAGGAGACTATTCTCTGAACATTATTGAGCACAGTTAAGTTTGGATGGCTCTTGCTGCTGTTCAGATTCCACTCCTACTTTGTGATTCTTCATTCCCTGCCAGTGGACCTGAATTTCATCCAGGCAGAAGGATTTTTCTAGAAAACGTCTGTTCCACATGAGGTGCTAAGATGATCAGTTTTTGTTGTGCTAGTTGTCTGTAGATGAGGCATTCACTGACATGACCATAGTGAGAGAGCATTACTCTGGCAAATGGAATCACAGGTGAGTTACAGGTGTGTGGTGCTAATGTGTCCGCTGACAGACTGAGCTCAGTCTAACAGTGGCTCTGGGTTAGGGTTCCTCACCAGCCCCGAGACATTCACAGACACTGATTGAAGTGTGATGTGCGTTGGAGCGGTGCTGGGGTGGGGGAGTGCTTGAGCTCTGCCTCCCGCCACAGCCCTCCCAACATCTCTAACTGTATGTTCGAGTCTCCTAGTAGGATGTCAGTGCTGTACAAACACTGGTGCACTTCCAGCAGCTGATCTTCGAAATCAGCGTGGGAAATGAGCATGTGGCAGTTATCCTCTGGAGATTTGCTTGGAATATATATAAAGTCCTGTATTCCCACAATTCCACATACATGTATTTCGGTTCAGTTAAATAATGATATCTGATATGAAAAAGCCACCTAGCTTCTGTTTCCTTGACTAACATGAACATTAACAACTTTTTCTCCAAGTGGTTCTAAACTTTTTCTCTAAATTGTAGTGAACCAGAAGAGAAGAGCAGATTCTCTTTTTTTTTTCCTGAGTTTAAAACACAAGCCAAAAGGATCTGCCTAAAACTACCTGCAACGTGTTAGTTGTGATGATACTTTTTAAAGCTGTCCAAAAATACTGCTCATACAGTTCGTTTTGCTGCACCCGGTGATTCACAGGACTTGCTCAGTAGAGGTCTTCACAAGTCCAGTTAGGGGTCCCATCCTAAATGAGCCGCTGTAACACCAACCTGATGGACATAAAAAAAGGAACGCTGATCTGAAAGGGACGGTAGTTTCAGACGGGAGTCCCAAAGACCATAACGTCAACGCTGTTGGCAGCATGATGCACCACAGTTGAATAAATATTAAAGCTTGAAATTGAATGTTGAGGCTCTTCCAATTTAAACTGAACCAAATGGCTCAAACCTTGAAGATTGTTTCTGACATACAGAAAATAACACATTTTACAATCTTTGCTTGTATTATGGTTTGAGTGCATGAGAAGAGACCAGAGGAGGTATGGGTCCTTCACACAACCCAAGTAGACCGAATAGAATTTGAACCCCATTTGTTACCAGAACCCCAGGTGGCTCTGTGCGGACCTCTACTGCTTTGTTGTCTGTGTGTGCTCCATTTCAGCTGCCCAACCCCTGGAAGACTTTCAGTTTGCATAATGAGCAGCTAGCGATAGAACAGGGGACAGCAGGAGTGAATCAGTCTTGAATGGGGGCACTGGAGGTTAGGTGAGTCTGTTGAAAGCAGCAGTGTGAAGGGGTGGGGGGGGACTGGGGATTCACAGCTGTAGGGCTCAGCTTCCCTCTGCAGGTGTTTGCCAATCTCAGAAGAGAGCAATTCACCTGCAAACCAAGACAATTCAAGTGCTCCTCCTTGAGGAAATGTTGTTCACTGCCATTGCACTGAGGCCTGCTCCTCACACACTTGCTTTTTATAGTTAAACATGTGGTCAGGGTCACAGGGTCTCCACCTGCTCCTCCTCTTCTACACAGTCCCCATGTGAAGCACTTAAGATGCAGTAAGACTGCCAGCCACTGAACTGGATTTCCTCTCTAGGAGAACTGACTCTGGGTCAGTTTTCCAAGCCTATATGTCTTTTCCACAGTGATATGAATATTTCAAAACTGGCCCAAGATGTCTAAAATTGGTGCCTGGGCTCAGATTGAGCCCTGGGAGAAGAAAATGGGAAGAGGTCACCGTCTCATTTGTTTGGCTGAGGTTGGGACGAGTTCAAGTCAGATACCTCAGAGTTTAATGATTCTGCAAGATCAACAGTATGTGGATAAAAAAAACAACAACTTGAAGTTCCTCTTAAATTTGCTTTGTTCAGCACTTATTAATGTAATTGTCAACACAAACTACCTTTTTAGCAGCGAGGGCTATAATGTAGATGGGGGCAGGGCAAATACAGGAACAGATGAGAGTTGGTACAGTCTGTGATCATATCCTGTGACAGCAGACGGAATCAGGAGGGGCAGCCACCAGTGTCTGAACGCTGTGCTTCACGTCCAGGTCCACTGTCCCTCCATGAGGAGTTACCTCAGCATGCCACGAGCCTGCTCCTACGCCTTTTTGTTGTTAGCTGGGTTGGAGGCAGACGTGTCAGTAGGAGTGTCATGGCTGAAAATGACTGTGTGGAATATGTTTTGGGCTATAACACTTTCTGCATGCATTGAATTTTCAGAATGCATTTGTGAAATTATTTCAACTAATGCAAAAAAATGAGAAGCATTTTAGCAAACTTTAAACTTTATATCATCTCAAATATACAGAGCAAATATTTAAAGAAATGGTTTTGTCTGGACTCCAGAAGCCTAGCAGCCACTTTGTGAAGGCTAGTGGGATGGGATCCAAATTAAAAACATCTTTTTGAAATGGGGGGTTCTGTCCTGCACTTGTCAGTGATGTGTTTTAATACATTTTCCAAACAAGTGCATAATATGATGTTCTAAATTATACTGCTTCTACATTTAACATAAGCTAGTCATTATTTTATGCAGGCGCTACGTTTGCATATTCGTATGCATTTTAAAATTTGCACTGCATCCTAAATACAGTTGTAGCCCCAGTTTGTGCCTCTTATATATTATCTCAAGTCATAGAACTAAGCCAGCAGCTTTTTCTGAAAGACAAATACCCTGCAGTTTCAAACCCAGGAGGCTGTACAACAGTGTACAGCTGTTCTGAAGGTGTTCGAAGACTCATCTGACCTTCTGGGTTCAAAATAGTCTCTCTCATGATTCAAAATTACTATTATATTGAACTTTGTTTCATCTCTTTCCCCTAAACCAGGCAGTTGGAGATGTTCACTTTGTAAAATACAACTGTGTTGCTGTTGCTGATGGGGGGGGGGAAATCAGCAGAATTAGAGGAGGCTGGTTGGTGGGTGGTCAAACCACACCCACACAGCCCTAATGAAACCATTAACCCACTTTAAAAGTAGGGTTGGTGATTTCTTCTAGAAGATTTTTTTTTTTTTTTTACAGATCTTGAAATTGTCTTCACCTTTTGGCCATGAAAACATTAAATGCATTATGCACAACAAAGAAAGATCCGTCATCTGTGGCAGCAGCAGGGCTGAAAAACATCTGGCTGATGGATGGCCCACCTGCCTGTCAATCTACTTCCTACCTGCGTGTGTCCTGCCCGTGTGATCAGGGCAAGAGCCTCCCACAAGGTGCTGCAGTTGCAGGCTGATGTGTTACCACTGTTTTGATAACTAAAGCTAACGAGCTACGGCAGAGAAGGTTCCCACAGCAGCATTCGTTCTCAAACATTGTTACAGGCCAGGTCTTCCCCTTTAGGACATAGAGCCTTATAGGAAATGTTGTTGTTGCCAGAAGCTGTGACCTGTGTGTGCAGTGTGAGAGCAAGAAGATCATTGCCGGGAACAGACTCCTTTTACATGCAGCCAGACAGCAGGCAGCTCTAAGTGTATAGATGGGATTGTAATGCAGTTAACTGGGCATCAAAGGCCACATGCAGTGTCCGTGTTACAAGCCTGTGTTTTGAACAGAGTTAGCTGGCCTCCCTCTTCACTTCTCCCCACCTTCTAAGGCCAGTTAAGACTGCCAGCCAGGGCTAAAGCAATTTAGCCATAAACCAGAGGTTCCCCAACTATGGATCAGGGCTGCAGGTCTGGGCGGGTAACACTGTATTCGAGAAAGTTACAACTAAAAAGAAGTTGGATGCTGCAACATGAGTTTGGCTTTCGAACGACAACTGAGGGAACAAAAGGGGCTGAAAGGTGACACCATGGTGGCCGAGTTTCTACTGGACATGTAATTATCGGTTTTGTTTTGGGGGCATTTGTTCTTTTCCTGAAGTCTGTAGTAGTCGGGCAGTGTTTAGAAGTCAGAACGAAAGAGTGGGATTTCTTCGGTTGTCTACTTTCAAAGTCAAGCTTCCTCTTGCTGGTTTTTCCAGGATCGCAAACCCTACCTTTAAGATTTTTTGTATTTTAAGGTCTTGAAATCCTAAATTTAATCTTGTTTTTTTGTTTTGTTTTGTTTGTTTTTGTTATAACTGATTAATATCATAGAAATTTTTTTTGTTTTGTTTTGTCTGACAAACTGAGCAGTGACATCATTTCTGACCTCCATCTTTATCTGGTTTAGGAATCGTAGTCACAATTTAAGAAATTTAAAAAAAATTGAAGTCTGAGGAACCTGGGCATATTTTTCACCAGTAATTAGATGCTGTTCAGCAACGTTCGTGGTTTGTTCAAGATTATGGGGATTTGTCTTGCAGAAGATGAAACGAGGCACAAACTGAGGTCACATCAGTCCAGTGTTTTCTTTCCATATGGGCAGAAAGTTTTTAACTGTAGCTTGACATCAACCGGCTGTGGTGGGCATTTGACAGTCCTTTAAAATGACATCCTGGGATGCAAAATGGTGTAATTTGGACAGGTGTAACAGTTCCTGCCATACACACCTGTGCATCCCGTGGTTGGTGTGTTCATTTGGGTTGCTGCAGGACTGTTGAATCTCTGCTGATCCTGGGCTCCGCCCCTTCCTCTCCTCCTCCAATCAGGCAGCAGCTGGCGAGAGTTCTTCTGTATCTGTTGTAGTGATTTTCTGTTTCAATTGTTTTACGCTTCACACTACAGTAAAGTGTTCTCCATGTTGATATACCCCTCCCCACCTGACAATAATGTATCAGATCTTTAATTATTATCATGTTAAGAGTATACTTTATGCAAATATGAGTATGATGTGTATTGTATGTATCAGTGAAATATTTTTAAAATAAA
Organism: Monopterus albus; assembly: GCF_001952655.1. NCBI lineage: Eukaryota > Metazoa > Chordata > Actinopteri > Synbranchiformes > Synbranchidae > Monopterus > Monopterus albus. Next base: position 156,178 of record NW_018127945.1, on the reverse strand, counting down.
ATCATTTCTCTGTCACTGTGGACTCGCAGTGTCATAGTTGCCATTTATGTTTTTTTGTTTGTTTTTTTTTAAACTGCTCTGTATAGTTTTTTTTTGTTTAGCTGGTGAAGGTCTTCATGATGGTCTACACCTGAACTGTGCCTTCTGCCAATCACTGCAGCCCAGTGATATTTTTATATGTTGCCATGTAGCCGCTGGCAAGTCTGCCCTACAGTAACGCTGGCCCTGGTGCACACCAGCACAGCTGAATGGAGGTCAGTGAGTGATACAATCGTTTCTGCAGTATGTTTGTACATGGCTAATGCTCAGAGCTCTTAGGTGAAAGCATAATTTAAAATGGCCTTTTTGGTAACAGGAAATGAATATTCAGCCTCTCAGAAACCCTGTGAGCACATTCATTTTCTGGCCCCCAAAAGTAATTTAAAGCTGGAGCATATACTTTGATTATATAATGCAAGTGATCCGTCAGAGCAGAAGTAACATATGCATATTTAATCTCCAGTCTCCATTCCTGAGTCAGGCCATCGCTTGCTCTCTCTCAGTTAATGAACATGTATTTTGTCTGGTGCCAAATCTTCAGAAAACCTCCCAAAATAGTTCAAAAGTTAAACCTCAGAAGGCTTCTGGTTTACGTTCTGTGCGTCTTAATGAGGATGGCTGGAGAACAGCTACAGGACTGTGTATATATATATGTCTCTGGCTTCACAGCTATTGGCACAAGATGAAGATGAATTCACTTGAATGGTTGAAGGTCAAAACCCAAGACTCTGCTGCCGGTGTGTATTAACATCGCATATCTGGTTACAGTATTGCTTAAAGGACTCGGTCTCAATTTCCATCCTGTCTCCAATGATTTCCATGATGTGAAGACAGAGTAATGTGTGTAATGCTGCACCAGCCGTGATTCAGAGTAGTCATTCTACTCTGAGCAGGTCGGCGTACACAAGCCTGTGTCGCCCATTACGCATCTTACAACTAATACCTGGTATAAAGTGTCAGTATGAAGACCAGTACCAGCGTAGGACACAGCATTCTGGTCATTCACATAAGTAAAAATTCATGCAATCCAGTACTGGCAGTCTTTAAATATTGTTGAATATCTTAAACTAAACCATGCATCACATTTTATAAGTTGATCGTGTGAATGTGAATCTGCGGAGTGACTGGTAACAGCGGCTACTCAGCAGCTATGTTTTAGTGTTTAGTAACATACTTATAAAGCTGAGTTCTTCCCTTCATCAGGTGCAATAGATATCCTCATGTGGTGGAGGCTGGTCACACAGCAGCTTTGTAATATTACTGATCACTATTAGCTGAATTATACTTTTTTTTTTTTTGCCATTGGCAAACATTTTACTGTCATGTGAGCTTGTGCTTGTTTAGGTGAAACCTTTAGTCAGTCAAGATGTGGGAACGATGTTGACCTCCACCAACAGGACAATTAATGACATTACTCCTCGATTCAAATATGAAGATTTATGGTCACAGTTACAAATCAATTGTTAAAGTGGTCTTGTAGCACTAATACATGAGAACCACATCTGCTTGCTTTACTTTTGAAAATAATTATAAATAAGTGACTTACAAGGGAGTAGTGAATACTATTTATTAGAAAAACATCTTTCGTGACAGCCTGTGTGCTCATAGCAGTGGTGTGGGTGTGTTTTTCAGAGCTCAGTCAGGACTCAAGTAGGAGTGCAGCAAGAAAAAAAAACAAAACACAGACTTACAAAGAAACTAGGAACCAAATCAACTGGTACAAACTGCAGAACAAGAGGAACATCAGAAGAATTCAGGTCCATGTTATGTAAAACAACTCCATCCATACATTCACAAATGCATCTGCCTGCCTGGCCCTCACATCCACTTTCCAGTGAGGTACAGTATATCCCAGCAGCACAGCACGCTCACTTGCTTCATTATTGTGTAATACAGTACTCTGTCTTTTCACATGTATACAGAATGCAGAGAGGAGGAGGCCTGCTTGTGTGATATTATCCAGTTGTTCAGATGCTGTGTGAGAAAAGCTGCAGCACTGGTGTTTGGCCACTCAGGAGCAGGAGGAGGTGATGGGGACGAGGGGGGGACCAAGCTTGCATTCACACTGAAAGCAATAAGTGGAACTTTCAGCTGAGAACAGCTGGACAGTGTGCTTGATGGCTGCGGCAGCAGGCCAATCGGATTTCTGTGCTTCACTGAGTCACTATGTTCCAAGTTCTCTGAGCCTTTTACTAGAATACGAGTCTCACAATCGATGCTGAGAGAACAGTTGTGTCTAAAAGTTCTCTTTAGTGATTTGAAGCTCTGACTGTCTCAGTGTAGTGGTGTGAATAAAAGTGCTTGTTGTTGGCAGTGTGAACACAGGAACAGAGACAGAGGTGAAGTGTCTCTCACGCAGACGATGGCGGAGTGTCGGGGTCTGGCTCGTAGTGGTAAGAGGCCTGAGTGTGACTGCTGCTGTGCTGCTGCTGGTTGCTGTGGGCCAGACTGTGCGTGCCCTGGCTCGCACTGTCCTGAGACTGCTGGGTTGGGCCCTCGAACACCTGTGCTAACTGGGGGGCCATGCTGCTCTCCAGCCCCTGGCCGAGTACCAGGTGCTGGGGGTCGCTGACTGCCGGCGGGTGAGGCAAAGTGTCCAGCTCATCCACCTGAGGCCCTGGAGGGTGCATGACCACCAGCTGGTCCTGGGGAATGTCCGCAGCGGCTGCGGCCAGGTTAGTGGTGGACTTGGACTTGACACACTGGAAGTCAACGTGACGACTCTTTCCTTCCTCTTTCTCCCAGGACATACGGATGAAGGGACGCTGAACATAGTTGTAGATGACCTCCGGGCGCCCTCCAGGACGCCGCTTCACCTTCTCTTTGTAAGTCGGGTAGCCTGGAAGACAGACAGGAATGACAGCTGATGTTTAAGGAAACAACTGCAGCTGTCTGGTTGGAGTTAAAAAGACTGGCTGTACGTTTTGGGACATATGTTGATTATAATACCATTCTCATGTATGTATGTATGTAAATACATAGCTTGAGATAGCAGCTGGTAAGCTAACAATTAGCCTGGCTCAGTCCAAAGGTAACAAAACCAGGCTATCAACAACTCTAAAGCTTGTCGACTGACACAGTATATCTCATTTGTTCCCAAGTGTATGGGTCAGGCTGCAAGAAATGAATGGTCTTGGTCAAGAAGTAGTCAGGAACAAACCCCCTTGTCAAATGGTGAACTATTCCTTAGTGTTTTACCATTAAGCTAGTCCTTGAATCTGACATTTCATTCATTCTTTTGTTGTGGAACCTCCTGCCTCTGGTTCTGCCATTAAGGCAGACTGATGATGTGTGCCGACAAATAATACAGAAAAGCTTGGGAAAGGAGTCCGCTCTGTGAGCCAGAGGAAAGGCTGTAGGATTTCTCCTGAACTAGCGAAACTACTTCCATGACTGAAACATGCTCTTCTGTCGAGGTTTGTTGGCCCGCCATGGAAGTAAACAGCTAAGGACAAAAACTTAAGGAAAACAGTGTGACCAGTTGTGAAACACTGTGCAGTGTTGCTCCCATCTGAAGCAGAAGCAGAAGAACCCCCCCACTGAGAACCCCCAGTGAACGTTGCATACAGGATTCTGACTATAAATACTGGTTATTAGACGACACAGGACAAAATCCACTTTGGCTCAGTACCTTCTATTCCTAGTCGGATCTTCTTCAGTCCTCGGTCCTTCAGCACAGACTTGGCCACGTCTCGGTTCTCGATGTATTTGAAGAAGCGGTACAGTTTGGTGCTGTAGATGACTGTTAGAGAAGAGAGACAGTGTAAACATAAAGAGAGCATCTGAAGGCAGTGCTCCTCTTGTGACTTAAACTGTGGAATCTTTAACTTACTGACCAACTTACCCTTAGTCGGGTACAGCCGCACAGTGGAGACTCAACTAGTCCAGTTGGCCATCACATGGACTTATTACCGTGTCAGCAGGTTAATTATTCCAAATTTCTATCAATAATATGTCTACAGTGGCGGTTTTTGGCACGGGCGAACCGGGCAGCCGCCCGGGGCGGCATTTTTTCATGACACGTGGGGGGGGCGGCACAAGCACTTGGAAAGAAAATACTCTGCGCCGCTAAGCGGTTTTCTATTATCTATCATATGTGGCGCCCCTGCTGGATGAGAAGGTGCCGTGCACAGAAGCTGTGTGAGGGGAGGGGGTGGGGGTGCAGGGGGAGAGTTCAACGTAGAACCGCCACTGTATGTCTATATTACACAGTTGGGTAAAAACGAAGTAAAAATCAGCTGGTTCAGTGATCGTTTGTGTCCAATGCAAATAATGTTCAAGTTATTTCTTTTTAGCTGCTACAGACTCAAAACAAAGTGACACCACAGGCTGCTCTAACTGCTCTTTGCCCTTCTCGTCACATCCTGTTTTTGAGTGGCAGTGTAAACTTCTGCTGTTTCAAACAGTACAAGGCTAGTGTTAGTGTTAACCCTCTCCGTCTCACAAAGCCAAACTGATGTTTGTCTCTCTGGGCAAAAGAACGCGACCTCTGTGTCAGACTTTCAGCTGACAAGAGCTCCACCATGGCTGGCTGACACCACATCCTGTCCTATTTTCATCAGACAATGTATAAGTGTGCCTTCAATAACTATAATGTACATCGTACCAATAAGTTAGCATCGGAGCCCTTGATACTTTTCACCACAGAAATGTGAAGCTGCTGCTGTAACACACAGCAGCTTCACATCAGTAGATCTGATATCTGTGGTGGTGTCAGGTTAACTATGAAGCTGACTTGCTGCTACCAAAAAGAGGTCACCTGCTGTGCTAACTGTGTCACTGGCAGAGAGGATGACAATAGCTTACTCTGTGAGTACTCCTCTCCCATCTGTGGAGGGTACTCTTCGTCCCAGTCCACCACGTCATCGTCGGTCAGCACCACCACGTGGCACTCCCTCTCTCCGCTCTGAGCGCTGGCCACCATCAGCGGCAGCACCATCTCCTCCAGGTAACACTCAAACTGATGCCGGGCCCCGTCATTAGACAGCTCGTGCATCAGGGCGCCTGGGCAGGGAGGACAGACAGCACGGTCAAGAAATGATACTGCGCTCATGTACTTTTCCAGCCAGCATAACCAAAGAAAGTGTTACTGTCTGAATCAAATTTGAACCTGAAATGTCATCATGAGTAGCACTTTGTTACTGTTCACATGGAATAGTAGATATGTACTTTTTTCTGCTTAGTATTAATATGGTTTTTACCTGTTTTGATTATATTCAGATGGAGCAAAATGGTAGTAAAAAGGTCTGTGTTCACCCCAATCATCCAAACAGTCAGAGTTGTGTTAAGCCAGATTAATATAAAGACACACAGACACACCTACAGAAGTTCAAACAGCAGCATAACACACAAAATGAGCCAGCTGCTAGCAGGCACAAAAGGATAGTGAATATAAACAGGAACTGTGTTTACAAGGAAACAGGGCAGGGCACCTTTGATCCACTGACAACGAGACAATCATTATTCACTGTCATTAGTAAGGGTACAAGGACCTGGAAGTAAACAGAAACAGCAGAGCTATAATCTGTTTTATGGCTGTTTCCATAAACTTTAGAAGCTTACACATGGACCATACATAAGCTTTGAATGACCTTCTGTAAATAGTAATATTACCAGTTTACTTCCACTATAGTACAATATCCTCTTCTGAGCAGGGCAGTGTACTTATGGACCATTCTGGTTCCACAGCCTGTTGGGACCTAAATATTACCTCTGTAATCCTGCTTAAACACATCAAATGTGTTTAGAAGACAGTAAGCCATGGTTCACATGTTCAACCTTAGCCTGGGTTTTTTCAGCAACTGATTTAAAATAGACTATTAACCACAAAACTGTAAGAAGCACAAACTACTGGCTACAAATCACGAAAGACACTCTGTCACTACAAGGATCAGACCTGTGCACCTTGGTGGTGTCATGCCTGTGTAACCAGCAATACATCTCAAAAGTTAAGCATGACCTACTTAGAGCCCAACGCTCACTGCAGTCTGAGCTGAGGCTGCTCCTCCCGCACACAGACACAAACACGAGGTACCATATGCACGACAATGACAAATATCCCCAAAAACACATGCAGCATGCAACACTGTGACCAACGTGATATCATAGGTATGTTCAACGCAGATCTCAGCAGACACTGATGCAAACAGAGCAACGTCACACTTTCTCCATACATTCACCTCATTCACAATGACAACATAAAGGTCTCCATCTATTTTTAGCTCTGATTAGGAACTGACATTAACTGCTACACTGGCAGTACATCCATCAACAACAATGCCCCCAATGCTGTCTAAACTCTAAAAACGAGTCAGTAGCCATCTGGAGCCATCTAGTGTACAGTGATGCTCAACATTGTGCAATAAAAATAAAGGTCCGCGTGATCTTCTCTCAAGCAGTAAGACAATAACAACGAAAATGGCCTGTGCTCCACACTCACCAAACCCAGTACCTCCACAGAACTACATCAGCACCGCTCAACAGTTCAGACAGCAAGTCAGCAGCTCATCCAGCAGCATGCACATCCAGTTTACTCACTGAGGTCTCTGCACTTGATGGTGCTGTAGTTGAAGGAGATACAGAGGTAGTCACATGCCTCCCTCAGCTCGGGAATGGAAACGCCGTCAGGGCAGCGGATTATCCCCGACTTGTAGTAATCCTGCCATTATCAACAGCACACACACACACACACACGTATGCACACACATACACAGTGAAATGAAAAAATGTGTGGAATGGCGAGTGTTTAAGCTCACGCACTGGAGAGAAAAAGAGACGCCATTACTGATGCTGCTCCACTCACACAGGCGGCAGAGAAAGAGAGCTTGATGAAGAGGAGGGAGGGAGAGATGAAGAGCAAGAAGTGATGAAAGTCAAACACAACGTCACAGGAGAGAGAGAGAGAGAGAGAGAGGGATGGGGGGATGGGGGCTACCAACATCATTTTCCCTGCCCGCTCCACTTTCCCTCCTCTGTGCGTGTGTGCGTGTGAAGCCTGTGTCAAATGAGACGCTCCTGTTTCCCTGGAGAGTTTCCACTCAGACACTAGAGGCTGGGAGGAGACCCAGAGCACCACTCGCTCCCTGTTCCACCTGACTGCTTCACTCAGTCTCTTGACTCCTTGGGTTCCGTTTAATGCCAAGAGACAAACACAGTCACGCCATAATCCATTATGTCATAACCACAATCAAGCAATTGTCAACCATTTAGTAACACACTCACAGAAATCAGAGGCAAATGGATATTGTGCTGCACTTGCCAGACACATTTTGGAAACGGCATATGAACAGAAGCTAACCAGGAATGCTTTTAGGAGTCTCTTCAATCCACACCAGCCTGTCCACTCGTGCCCCATCTTGATGCTGTTGCCATGTTTTGTTCCCCTAATGATGATACTGCAATTTCCTGCCATCTCCAAATCATGTTGTGGTAACAGAGTGAGTGGGAATAAATACACAGCAAGTGCATAGAAATGTGTACACTGTAAAGCAATTCTCTAAATACAACCTTATTTAAAATGCTGTGTTTGGTGTAAACTAATACTTTAGCTTATTCTTGACCTTGGAAGGAGCATTTGAGTAAAGCATTCAGACCCAGGTGGTTTTAACACTAGAGGATGGGAGGGGGAAGAAAACAAATATATATATATATATA
>NW_018127945.1:135551-147815 GCF_001952655.1 Monopterus albus | reverse complement strand
GAAGTCCCAAAGTCAAAATGGGATACACCTCCAAAGGTGGCTGAGAATGACCAAGCTAAGATCCTTTGGGACTTCCAGATACAAACTGACAAACTGGTAATGGCCAACCAACCGGACATAGTAGTGGTGGACAAACAGAAGAAGAAGGCTGTAGTGGTAGATGTAGCAATCCCAAGCCATAGCAACATCAGGAAGAAGGAACACGAGAAGGTCGAGAAATACCAAGGGCTGAAAGAAGAGCTAGAGAAGATGTGGAAGGTGAAGGCACAAGTGGTTCCCGTGGTAATAGGAACATTGGAGGCTGTGACCCCCAAACTGGGAGAGTGGCTCCAACAGATCCCAGGAACAACATCTGAGATCTCTGTCCAGAAGAGAGCAGTGCTAGGAACAGCTAAGATACTGTTCAGGACCCTCAAGCTCCCAGGCCTCTGGTAGAGGACCCAGGCTTGAAGGAAGGAATACAAGACCGCCCCAAAGTGGGGGGGGATTTAGTTTAATAAATAAATAAATACAGACAGACAGACAGACAGACATATATATCAATGTTCCTCTAGTGCACATGTGCACATGTCAAACTCAAGACCCGTGGGCCACATCTGGCCTGCTAGATCATTTTATGTATCTTTTTTTAATGGCCCGGCGAGTTGAAGCACCGATAACACACAAACTGTAAATCCTATAATGCAGCACAACAGCTGCCTTACTGAACAATAGGCTACCTGTGATTAAACCTAGCAGAAGGGAAGCAAATCCACACACTGATTTAATGCTCCACAGAATTATTTTTATTTAGGCTAGACTACCACAGCAACCACATTTTGACATGAAGTCTTCATCAGGCATTTACAATGACAGGTGAAGTGAATAACACTGACTAGTTTGTTACAATGGCACCTGTCAGTGTGTGGGGTATATTAGGCAATGGGTGAATATTCAGTTCTCAAAGCAGACTTGTTGGAAGCACTAAAAACAGGCAAGTGTAAGGATCTGAGTGACTTTGACAAGGACCAAACTGTGATGGTGAGATGACTGGGTCAGAGCATCTCCCACACTGCAGGTCTTGGTGGGTGTTGTTGGTCTGCAGTGGTTAGTACCTACCAACAGTGTCTAAGGAGGGACAGTGACCAAGGTTCACTGATGATGAGTTTGATCTACTGCAGATTAAACTCTTACATTTCATTCATTCTTTTCAAAAGATTCCATTTTGTTTGAACTTGTGTTAAAATGGGTGAAAAAGAGAAATACTATGAAGAGAAACATCCAGCAGCTATAGTGGTGATAACACACCGAGAGTGGGGAGGCTGCTGAACTTGTCTAAAACATCTCAACCTGTTCCCATGACCACAATCCTTCTACATACATAATGCAGGACTTCTAGAATGAAAGACTCTTTCTTTCCAGCTGCCAACAGACTCCTAAACAGATGACAGGGGTTTACACTCAGGGTTTACTTCATGTAATTGCACCTGTACTGTTTACATGCATAGTTGCACACCCACTGCTGACTATGGCACATACAGCCTCAATGTAGCATACACTATCTTTTACTGAGTTCTCATTGCTGCTGACTATTGCACATACAGCTCCGATGAGGGTATTTTCATTATATTTTTATATAATGGTTATTATAATTTCTTTTCACTCGCTGCTTAAAGTGCCTTTAGATTCTGTGCTACTGTTTATCTATTGTATATTTGGCTTGTGTTGTTTGGCATTCAGCGTGGACAGCAAAGTAAGAATTTCATTGTGCAGGGAAACATGTTTCCATACTGTGCATATGACAAACACTTTGAAATGAATTGAATGAGTTTTCCACTGAATGGTTGATGCATTTGTGCTCTTCCTGACAGTAAAACTTTGGAAGCAAACAGATTCACAGAAGATGTGCTGTGAACTACAGAGAGACACGAGTAACAACCAACTGCTGCGCTGACTCCTGTGTACACTGTATGAGGCAGGTGGTCATAATGTTATGGCTGATCAGTATACGTATATAGACTTCATCAAATTGATATCAGGTGTGACACCACACCCAGACCAATCAATTATTAGCTCATAGTTGGTCAAATTAATTCTTGTTCAGCCAACAATTACAGGTGTCCAATAGCAGTGTCTTGTTTATCAACCAATATTACTCCTCCACCTACACATTAAAGATATTGGCTTTGGAAGCTGCATGCAGTTTTCTTAGCTATTTAAAATGGGCTCATTTATGGTTAATTCAAATGATTTATTCTCTTTTTTCTTTGCGCATAAGAGTTAATAACTGCACCAATGTTGTACTGGCATACAATATTCTTCCACAAAAACAGCACAAGCCACATTCCATCCACAAAGCCTAATAAAATATATATTTTTTATTGCTTCTGTTCAACCAACAATGTATGGGTACATGAACACACTATGTGCTCTGACGCCAAGGAGGAGGCTCCTTTCTTTGTTGTATTTGGCTGAGCAATATGAAAAAGCCAAAAATGAAAATCTGGCATATGGCCACTTAATAATAGGGCCATGGATGGGAAATAAACACATACAGTGCAGTGCACAAAATGAGTGTCCCGTCTATTTGTTTGGCACACACACAGTCCACATAAATTTGGATAGATGATCAAATTTAGGTCACACACACACACACACACACAGACATGGAAAGGATGAATTGACTTTAACACAAGACACAAAGCACTTGTACATTTTTCTTTACAAGGCTGAACTGCTGATGCCAAACAACAGAGTATTCCATATAAAAACTGAGCTGAATATCCCTGTCAGCAAAAGCTGTAAGGAAATAATGGACCAACGAGGTGGGGAGGGGGAGAGGGCAAGAGAAGACTAGCAGAAGAGAAGCAGGAACAGGGGAAAAGAGAAGTGTTAGGAGTCCACTAAGTGATATCTTGAGACCTAAACAAATGATGAGGAGATGGAAGGAAAGATGTGAAAAGGGGAATAAGAAAGTGAATAAAATACAGGTGCTGACAGCATGTTTCAGAAGGATTCCAAACTCCTTGTGCCCCAGAGAAAGAAACAGATCAGAGAAATGAGAGAGAGAAGAGAGAAGAATAAACAAGTTATATAATAACAGAGAAACAGAGAGACAGGGTGAGGAAGGAAGGAGAGAAAATGAGGGAAAAAGAAGAAGAGGGTGTAGGAAAACTGAGGGAGGGACTGAGAAAGAACATAAGAAAGAGGAAACAAAAAAGAAACGTGAAAGAAAAATACAGTGATATAGAAAGGAGTGTACATCAACAGTGACAGGTAGTGTGTGTGGAGCGTCAGCCACAGATGCTTTCTCACCAAGATGGCTCTGAACACAGTGGAGCTGATGCCATCGGCCACTTCAAACTCTCCTTTTTCATTTGGGCGTGTGAAGTTGTTGTCCCGCCCAGAACCAAACATCCTGAAAACAGAAAAAATAAAATGCTGTTGTTCTTCCTGATCAAGAAGACTCAGAATACAGCTGAGCAGACCAATGATCATCCATCTGTACTGCCTCTGCCTGCTTTGTGTTCCAGTTTCAACGTTTCAGCATTAAAAGAGAATTAAAGACATTTTAGCTGATCAGCATGTGGCCTCAGCACTTGTAATCATAAAACAGAATTGTGTTACAAATCGAAAACCATGTAACAGGAAAAAGGATGTAATCTTGGGAAAAAGAAGAATCACAATTACCTATAATACCTGACCTATAATAAACGGTACCGTAGTATAGGTATTGTCAGACATCACAAGTAACTCTGAAATATTTGCATGTTTATCATACAAATCCCCCCCATGCTCACTGATACTGTATGTTGGGTCTTGGCGTTTCTGACTTTGTGTGCATCTGTGTATCTACAGTAATGGCCAAAGATATTGGCACCCCTGCATTTCTGTCAGATAACGCACCACCAGAAAATAGCTACAATCACAAATTCACTGCTATTCTCATGTTTATTTCTTCAACACAAAAAAGCAGAGAATAAGCGCCAAATCTGATACATTCTACATAGAACTCCAAAAATGGACACGTGAGACACGCATCATCCTTGTACCCACATGTTTTTTGTGCTTCAGGTCTATTTCTTCACTACAGTGTATTGAACCAAATGTGATCCTCACAGACTATTCATCCAGTCACTGTCCTGCTGACAGACTGTGTTCTGATGACAGTGAGAGTACACGAAGGCCGGAGTCGGTGCAGAGTGAATGAATCAAACGCTTCAGTAGCTTATTGCGCTGCTCACATCTCACTTTCAGTGTGACTTCCTAATCTCAGAATGCTAGCAGTGCAGTGCAGCCTGGCGCTTGTTGTCCACTTTGAAAAGACCAGCACTTCACTGGAAATGCGTGCGTAGGTACGTATGTGGAGAAAGCAAGAGAAAGATGGAAAATGTAAAACATATTTAATATGATGGTTTTTTTATATATAGTTCCAAAAATGTTTGTGTATGCTGTTAACTACAGTGCGTAGAATGTCAGCCAAAATCAGAATTGGAAGGTCAGACTTAAAAATAAATAAATAAATAAATAAATTGCAATCGGTGCATCTCTACTTTTACATTCCCTTAAGATAAAGCTTAAGATATGCCTGCACATCTGCTGACATCTCAATGCAACAATCTGACAATATCTACAGTGAATCTATTAGTCATTACCTGCCCAGCATGGTGTTAGGTTGAGCTGTGAAAATAGCAGGATCCACCACGAATCTTGTATTGTCCACAATAAGCGTGACTCTTTCTCCCAGCCTTAGTCCACCACGATGCCCCTCTTTACTGCTGAGGTCATACACATAGATCATGTCGCACGGTCCTTGGCCCAGGGTCTTAGGGTGGTGGTCAACTCTTCCCTGGGAAGCACAGGGAAGAGAAACCCTGGGCGGACGTGGACTGGAGGATCTTGACGACGAGCCTCCGTCGCCACGTTCACGGTCTGTGGGAGACAAGAGGATACATGAAGATCGGCAAATTATGCTTCTATTCAAATACATACATTACATAAGAGCTGAAGAAATGTGGGGCAACTAAACTATGATATTTGGGCAATAATATGTAATAAAGCCCCCGTTTCTCCTCACCATACTGCCGAGTGGGAGAAGTAACATTCCTGATGCAAGGAGTTAGCTGGCTCTCTCCTCTCTCATGGGAGGAGTCACGTGAGTGGTCACTAGAGCGCCGCCGTTGTTCCTGGTAATGTTCAGCTCCTCCTCTTTCTCTTGCCCCACCGACAGCACCACCACTGGCACTGGCCCCGTACAGACTCATGGTGCTGGCCTGCTGGTCGTACTCCAACACTGACAAACCACACTGCCGGCCACTAATGGACAGATGAGAGCACACATTGAAGAAATCAAAGTTTGTGTCTTTCATTTCTGCTCAACAGCTGCTGGACACACACCTTTCTCAGCCTACATGTTTAGACACACACTGGCTCTGGAGGAATTACTATATCCAAGTGAAGCAGTCTAAGCAAGAGAACTTCACCTATGGGATAAGGATAACCAACAGAATTGGCCTCACCTGTTTTCTTGCCCCACAAGCTGTTTTGTAAGAGATTTGTGAATGATAGGTTACAATATCTAAGCAAGCAATGCTTCCTGGAGTGGTTCTCTGTAATCCAGAGACAGACAAGCAGCCCTGAGAGAATTGTAATATCTGCCCTCCATTTCAGAAGGGACTTAAACACACAAACACACACATACAACCTCATGCACTTGAGGAATATTTAACAAGTGATGTGACATTTTTCTCTTTAGGGTTTCATTTTTGTAACATAGTATGTAGTGTAGTACAGTGCAGTGCATACCACTGACTGTATACACAATGAATGATGCATCACCACTTCAGTCCACTATACACAAGTGAAGCCAAATTATCATGAATACAGCAGCAGCCACCTTGCATTTTGAAACCAGGTACCACACAATAGTGACCAGAAGTGGAGTGGCACCTCCAGGCCGCCAGTCATCCATCCATTTTCTATTCCGCTTATCCTGAAGAGGTCATGGGGGGGCTGGAGCTTAACCCAGCGGACAATGGGCAAGAAGCAGAGTACACCCTGGACAGGTCGCCAGTCTATCACATTGCTGACATGTAGACAAACAACCACACACACTCACGCTCACTCCTATGGGCAATTTAGAGACACCAATCAACCTAAACTGCATGTCTTTGGATTGTGGGAGGAAGCCGGAGTACCCGGAGAAAACCCACGCAAGGCAACATGTGGCTGGGGCTCAATACCGGAACCCTACTGCTGTGAGACGACAGCATCAGGCCACCAAGCACCCCTGTCAAATCATCCAAAATGCACCTTGTTTTATATCAAGTAACTTATTAAAAACAAACTTGCCAGAAAAATCATCACGATAACATCTACCAAATCCATCAAAATGTATTTGATTTGTACTTTAAGTTATTAGTTTGGCTCATGTCCCATCCATTAAAGCCTCTTTTCTATCACCTGGTACTGGCTCAACTCAACTCAACTCTACCTGCCTTGTTTGTTTTTCCATCAGTCAAATGTTGGGGATAGTACCTGGTACCAGGCGAGCTGACGCAATATCAAATGGTGTCGTAGTAGGAAGGAACCAAAATCGAATAGAGTAGAGCTGAGCCAGTACCAGGTGATAGAAAAGTGGCTTAATATGGAGGAGGCACAATTTATGGCCTTTACAGCAACCAGCCACCAGGTGGCTATCGTATGTGCAGTCAGTGGTGCATGCAGTACAGTTTGTAGCACTGACAACTTTGGGGGTGCAGCTGGTCTGTTGACCAGCTTGTCGTCAGATGACCAACAGACTGACTGGCTGTTTCACCATCTGGGCGGACAGAGAAGACCAAAATGTAGCAAGACCAGTGAACTGATGAAAAGATTGATTAACAATGCAGTGTGATGTCTGCACATCACCTTGAATTTCCACTGCTGCATCTGCTACAATCAGTCAAGGCCACAGATTCTTTTCTGTTTGATAGCAACCTATCAGTCTTCTGATACCAAAAACACAGTGTAGAAACAAAAAAAGATGATCACAAACACTATATGAACACAGAAAGACTTAAACATACATTTACAAAGGACTTAATAATACCAAAATTATGCATGACAAGAAAAGCGATGCAAAAGGTGCTGGTAAACGTCTGAATTCTACTTCTAGTTGGAAGTGTAACATTTCAAATAACTAAATGTTCCTTATTTTTTGCTTACAACATGTCAGCTTTACTGTATGGCTGCAGTCTGGCAATGCTGAAAGGGGTCACCACAGCAGCTGAGAAAAGGAAAAACATGTCCACAGACAAACACACACACCTCCTACTTTGTGCTCTGAACTGTCTGACCCACACAGGGACAACTCCTTCACCCTATATTACAGACACTACCTATCACTGAACATGTGAGACACAGAATTCTATGCTGTTCATAAAAGGCAAAGAACACTAGCCAGGCCTATTATCCATAATATAAGCGTTTACATTATACTGGTGAGAATATCACAAGCAATTAGATTTCATTTTTCAAATCAGCACAATTAAGTTATCTAGCGAGATATGACTGATTGTGATGTTAAGTTGTGTGTTACACTACCAGTGCTTGATAGCAGTGTTTTATGTCCAATGGGATGTTAATGGTTGACAGAAATAGGACAATAAAAACAAAAGTGCCTCCTCCAGCCAGTGGCCAGACCAGCAGGGCACAAGGGAACAAAGAAACTGAGGCAGCATTTCGCTCAGAGCAGGCAGCTCCTCTCATCTTTCACATGGCAATACAAATCTCCAGCAGCCAAGATCTCAGACAGAAAGAAGAGGTGGCTAACATTTCACTTGTTCAATTTCCTGTTACTGACACCCCCCTCCCCCTCCATTTGCTGAATAGGTCAGTGGCCTATAGTGCTTACAAAAGCTCTGCATGAAGGCTTAATGCGTTAAATACAAGTCAGGTTCACCAACCCATCAAAGGCATAATAACTGTGACAAAGATGCCAGACATCCTGGCAGTCTATTAAAAGCATAAGGTGAGAGCCCCAATGGGTGAGGGTCCCATCTATTATTTAGGGGCTGCTGACACGACACAGCGATGGGCAAAGGCTGGGAAGCTACTTTCTGCAGCAGCTGGGTTTGGAATCCAGCAAAAGGATGAGTATAAACAGGAAAATGCACCTCCAGAACAATCATTTTATTAGCATTTTTAATCTAAAGAAATCATTTAAAATATTCTTTGCTAGTATAAAGGTAAATTCTCATAAAGGATTAGGACTGGATTTCACAAGATCACCATTTACCCTCTTACTGAATACTAGAGAGTCAGATGCAGTCCCATAAAGGATCATACAGTCTGTGATTGTCTTTCCTGGACACTACTAGAATCCCTTTAATTACAGTAAATCCCACCAGGAGGCGGACAGGACATGTAACACAATGACAGAGCTAAAACCTCGGTGCCGTGAGAGCGGACGTAGCCTACCGGTCGGTTTCAACGGACCAAGCGAAGACAAAGCAGCAGGGGATGAGCTGCGCGATGACAGCGGCACAAAAGCCTCGCGCTCCTCCGAACAAAGCGGGCTTGCGGGCAGCTTCAGCATCCTCGCTCATTACTTTCCAACTTCATCAGCATCGCTTGACACACTCAAGCAGGACTTTATATGTCGCTGGTAAAACCCACCGCTTCGACCCTAGGCTTTAAATGTGTCTACAAAGGCGAGTGAGACGCGCACCGGCTAGACATCCAGAGTCACCGGAGGGACCTTAAACTGTGAATGGCCGCGTGCTCGACTGAATCAGAGCGATGCTGCCTTCACGTGCTCCTCGTAAGCTCCCCCTTCTGAGTGCTCCACGCGCTGGTGGTGCATTTCATGGAGGCCGGTTATTAATAACAACATCTACTTACATGAACAACTTTCCCAGGACTCACATGTGACGTGACAAATGTTATGGAAATTGTGAATTCGGTCAGAGTCAAAATTGTCTCAGCATCGTCTCAATTAATTTCGGCAAACTGGAAGCTGATTAAATATGATTACTCACGATAATACATTTTTTATTTTAAGCATGTTAAATTTAGAAATATAAATAAATATAGAAATATAGCAGAGCTGGTTGTCTTCAGAAAGGAATCCCAAATGACTTGACTTCATCCTGCTGTAAGCAATGCCACTTCTGTGACACCAAGGGGTTTTACACTGCAAGATACAGTGACTCTACCAGCCTGTGGCATAAGAGGCCCTTGTACAGCTGAGTAAACCTTGCTATCATGCACTGATAAGACCATATTCTCTTAGGAGAGATATCAAGACAGATGTCATACCTTTCCTTGTTCCCTTAAAGTGTTGCTACCTCTATATTAGTTCCGCCCACATGAAAAACAGCCATTTTAGCAAAGGTCCACTCACAACTCCTAACCTTACATCACATGATCCAGATGGAATCATCAATAGCTCATCCGTGGCCTTACCATACCTTTATTTTCTCTAACAATGGCCACCAGGAATTCACATAAAGCACACAATGTGGGATTATCCACAGGGACAGCTCTCTGTACCACCTTACCAACCTCTTACTGCTCCATTTGTCCACTGGACAACAAGGGCTGTACTTTTGCTTGTAATACTACTATGTATTATCAATGTATTTCTGGAATGGGTATTTTATGTCATTTAATCCACATTTGCTTAATGGGTCTTTAAATAAACGGTTACACATCGAGAATCCTACTAACAATATGGCGCTCCTTGGGAAGCGACGTCACAGTTCACTTGGAGTCAGGTTGTTTACAATTGGGGCTGAACTGCCTGCTATGGACACACTATACACACAGCGCTGTTGTAAAAGGGCAGAGAACATAATCAGAGAACCACTCCACCCAGCTCACACTCTGCTCAGACACAAAAACTGCACCTACAGCCTCAGACACAACAGGACAGACAGTATCATCACACAGAACAAGACTACAACAGCTTTTTCCCTGCCGCACTAAGACTGGTGGCAAATACGAAATTTGTGAGAAATGTGAGAATATATGTGCAATAACCCCTCACTAGACATGCGCAATAATAATACAGAAATGTTCCACAAGGTATTTTTGTAAGAGCATCTCATCAAAAGTGTTCTCTTGTGGGACCTGAATATAAGCAGGACATTCTCTACCAAGCAATGGAAACAGGCCTGAATATAAACTGTGTTTTAGTATGTTATAACCCCTCACTACCTCACCAAGTGTAATGACATATCCATCTCCACCATGTGAATTACTAAGTGTGATGTTTGAAGTTCACCGGGGAAAATACTATTACCCTATTTTTGTGTATTGCAGTTTTAATGCTTTGTTGCCTTTATGTAACTTTTCTATTTTAAGACTAAGTGTTCTTTCTGGCTTTTGACTCCTTATCTGACTCCAAAGGAGAGCTGTACAAGAATTTCTATATTCCTGGACTGTCTGTTTATGCATAAATGGCAAAGAAAAATCTTGACTTGAAACAATATGCAAGTTATACGTCCAATTAGAACAAATGGCTATAATTCACTTATTTATTTGTATGAAGATAGAGTTCTTGGTATTTCTACAAGTTAACATAAATAAAGATCGGGGCAGAAATACCCAGAAATGTTAACTGTGACCAGATCAGCTTAAAGGGCTTATCAACTGCAGGGTGTTGCGTTAGCCTCATGTATCATCCGCTAACATTAACTGTTAGCTAGTTACTGTACATGAACATTTACACAGAAGTTCATACACTTAATACTGAAGAATTTCTCCATCGTCATGGCCCATCGACCAACTTTGGCCACATCATCTGGAGGTAAGTTACAGTTAGTCTAGTTCAGCAATACTAACTTGTTAACCACTGTTGTGCCGAACAGAAAGTACTAAAAGAAATACCGCCACCCAACCTGTTAGCTATTTATTCTGTCTCGAATATCATTCAATTCAGTTACCGAATAAGATCAAATGCTGCCATTCTTGCTTTTAAATGTGACTGTGTATGAACTTAGATATAAAGTACGTAAAAAGCAAGAACTCGCTCGATATCATGCTTTACATAGACTTAAGAGCGTTAAAGAAGCTTTAGACTTTTCTGTTAACCGGTTATGTTAACAGTCCGCCTCTCTATCGTTAGCTAACTGGTTCTACAAACAAGGCTGTAAAACAACATATTTTTACCTCCTTGCGTTACATCCCAATTTTACGTGTCGTTTGAGTGCTGAAACAGTCCGCCGTGCAATCAACCGAATGCGTGGGAAACAAAAGACAAGAGTCTTCGTAGAAACTCCTAGCTTAGACGAACCGCATTGTGCTATAGGTTCTTTGTTTTGGTTTGCGAAACTGGAGATCACGTGAAACATATCGCGAGACAACAGCACATTCCAAGGGAAGTCACCTCGTGCACCGTGTTCACACGCACGTAGGCAACACACAGTATAATAGTGCTAAGTTTGTGAATGCATAAAACCGGAACCCTAAAAGCAGTCTAATTAATTTCTTGTTTTATTCATTCATAAAAACCTGACATATTTATAAAAATAAAATCCAATTTTAGGCTATATTTTAAAAAATATTTCCCCACCCTTGGCAGAGGTAAATAGGCCTTTAAACTACATATAAAAATATAGGCTACACTTTATTTAGCCTATCATTAGATATTCACTTTACACTTTACAATGAAATTACAAATAATTATTGCGAGTAGGTATACAACACAGTAGGCTGGGCTGTTTAAAATGAAACATATAATGCTGCCCATAGATAGGGGCATTGTCAAATCATAAGCTATTGTTGATCCAACATTTTATCTTATTCATTTTGTTGAACTGAGTAGCCTTTGGAGTGGTTTACAACACCTGTTAACTAAAAGTGCAAACACAACAGAGGAAGCTTCAGCAAGGCACGGTTTGCCTTTAACAGTCCATAAATAAGTCGTGGCTATCATTCATAAATAAAATGAAATAAATAAAGTAAAAATGCAAAATAAATAAATGTACATTCTAGCAAAATGGCATCTACAAATGTTTTAAGTTAAATAGAAAAATAGTAGGCTAAACTTCCTGAAAATGTGCTTTAAATGGAATGTTTGAAATATTGCTGAAAGTCAGATAAAGTCAAATAAAATCATGATTCCTTTGACTTGAGGAGCTTTTCCAAGAAGTTCAAGGTGTACTGGATCTCATCTGGTGTCAGGCTAGGCAGGTCGGCCTCCTCGGGACGCAGTCTACTCCTCACCAGACCTAATTCCCTGCTGCCCCACGCAGAGGCGGTGTGGATGCCCCGGAGCCTCATTTGCCGCCACCCCCGGCC
>NW_018127945.1:129691-135470 GCF_001952655.1 Monopterus albus | reverse complement strand
CTCGGCGCTCCTGCACCTGCTTATGCTCCCCGAGGTTGTGCATGAATTGGACCTCACCCACCGTCCGTTTTCTACACACAGTATTAGGAGATATAGCCTACACATTAGTTTAACTGTGTAACAGTTAAATGAAGCAACAAATGTGATTTTAATTGATTTTAAGGAGCTAAGAGGTGGAATTACCTGAGTGGACGCGCTTCACAGAGAGTGCATAGATGTAAAATGCAGAGTGAAAGGAATACAGTTTTATAGTCCAGATGTGCCATTTGACCTTGATGACCTATTAAAATAAAAAGAAAAAAAAATCATGTTTACGTTTTAAACCTTTATACAATTAAACCTTTATACAATCTCTTGCAAAGCATCCTCTGAAATAAATAAATGAATGTCTGATTTTTAATAACAGGAATTTATTGTACATGACCAAAATCAGTTAGGTTGTTAGTAATATGAAAGTTATGTGTTTGATTTATTTTGAAATCACTACATTCCTAGAGCTGACATAGTAAACATTCAGTTATATTACAAAACCAGCCTAAAGTTGATGTACAGGCTAACTAAAGTCAACAAAATAAAAAAACTAGAGTTGAGGGTTTGCGCCTCCTCTAGGTTACATCTCTATAAGACAGACCATACTTCTGAACGTACCTCAGGTGATGGCTTCTCCTCAGTCTCATAAAAGGAACACTTTAGTATAGGACATACAGTGGAGTCAGTTTGGTTTTGGGGTAAGCTCCTATCAGTTATGATAAGCACTGGGCTCCCCACCTTCCTTTTATAGCCCTTCAGTCCAGCCATTGATGCACTGCCTTCATTATTGCTGTTGATGTCATGTCTCCAGTTCCTGGGAGGAGGCAGGACAGGAATGACAACACCTCCTCTGAGCTTCAGCCTTTCACAGCTGTCATACCAGGCCAGATGAATAGCTTTGCATGTTGAACCTCGATACCCTCACACCCACACCTCCATGCACAAATACACACACACACATGCACCAAAATTCCAAATCTTCTGCCTGCATTTCCCTGATAAAAACCTATTGATTTTGCACCTGGTTGCATTTTTTTTTACTATCATTGTGTCATTATATTGTTTCTGCTGGCATGTATGTGCATGTTCAAATATTCTTTCAATAAAGGTGTATACTGTTCTTTTACTGAAATCATTTTAACCAATCTCCCAGTCCAAAACGTCACTTTCTCAGCCACATTTTTGCCGTAGAACATTCCTCCGCATTTTCAATTTCACATGCTTCTCTCTCTCTCTCTTTTATCTGTTTCTGGGGACTGGTCAGATCTTTTAATCCACATCCAATGTGACCTTTTTTGTCTGACTCCCAGCCTGTCTCACAACAATAGTGCCAACATTTGGATGGGTTTATGACTCTCATTGAACACTGGGGGGTCTCCTTGGTTACATAGGCTCTTTACTCAAGAATTAACATTGTTTTAATGAGTCTGACTTTGTAAAAAGAACTTTTACACTGACATGACGTCAGAGAAAACATCCTGAATTAAAGATTAAGTGGGAGTTCAGGAGGTATGTCAGTGAGTGATGCTGTTGTCGTCACTGTCTTGGTCATGACTGGAGTGTGTACTGTGTCTGTGTGTGGTTCAGCTTGAGAAACTGTTAACATCCAGAGAATCAGAACCTTTTCAGACATACAGTATTGGATGTAGATATGCTGTGTTTTTGATTTGTTAAGGGATAGGTTAATAATTTTCAAGCCTGTTTTAAAACAATTTTATCAGCTGCACATGTACAATACATTTAAACATTTTGCACTTGGCACCGTGGCTTCTTACAGGCAATCATGTAGTCATCTTACAAATGATATAGTCTCAAAATCTGTATAATATCAACTATTTTTTTTAACTAATTTTTAAACCACAACACCCCCCACCCCACCCCTGCCTCTTTGAATCAAGGCCAAGGTTTTCACTCCCCCTCAAATCTGAGCCACAGGTGTCTCAAGGCTGAGCAATCCACAGGACCATGTAGCTCAAGTTTTAGAGGAGCACTCTACTGCTTATTATGGCCACATACCACACATTAGGAAATCATGAGGGGATAGGTCTTCTAAATGTAACGGGAGCTGGGAAAAGCTATGTTATGACATGAAGGCTCTGTTCACACCAAGTCCCTAAAGGAAATAAAAATGGAAAATGAGTCTTTGTACAGCAGGAGTAAAGTAAGTTATCTTGTGATGAAGACCACCAGGAAAGTAGAAGTGTTGTTTTATTCAAGCAAATTGCAGAACTTAAAATGTTTAAGGTGGTGTGAACTGTGCCATGGTGATCATCTCTGACAGGTCCAAACATATGCATCATTGTTGTCGTGGGCTGCTGAGACCACCTCCTTCTGTTCTCATGAAGAAAAAAGAGCACAAGTAAAGAAGGGATGCATCGTGTTATGCCAAGTAACACAAGGATTTATAATTAACATTTGTCATTTCCTAGGCAAAGAGGTTGAGAAAAGATGGGAATATGTTGACAGGTATCTGTGAACATAAATACATTTCAATAAATTTTGACAGCACTTGAATTCTTTATATTTTACTTCTCTGAAGCTGCCATCACACCTGTTAATATATAAACAAATAGCCCTGTTACCATACCAGCATTGCAAGATTTACAGTGATCGGTGGGACCCTTCAGGGACATTGACCTTCACTTGTATTCCCGTGATACTGTTACAGACTATGGCGGCCGTTGCCTGTTTAGATGATACCCATTTAACACAGTGACCTTTGATGTTGGCTTTGGATTCTAAACCTTGTCATCCTCATTACCTCATGCTGCCTCAATGCGCTGTGTATTACCCATGGAATGCAAAAGCAAAAACGTGCATGGGAATAAAACAAGTGAGGAGACTTCAAGCCAAAATTGGTAGTCCCACAACAACACAAAAAATTGTCCCATCATTCAAAGGGCATCAAGTACATGATTTAATCATTTGTAGCTGATTCATATTTAATCCTAGAACCACACTGCTAAGAAAGGAATTGCTAACATGTCAACATGGCATCACTGTTGCAGGTTAGGTGCATCAGTAAGTCAAGCTGGTCCCCAAGACTTACAGGGGAGTTAATAAGGAAGAAGGTGACTATTTCAGACTGGTCTTTGATTTTTATAGAGGGTGATGGCATGTCCTGAGACTGGTGACAGACAAGATAAATAACATCATACAGATGCAGCTCGTCTCAAGTCACTTAACATGGGGGTTGAAGAAAATACTGTCGTGAACACACACGAACCGTGGTGGTCGACAGGGTCGCCACAATACCATATAATTCAGTACACATGTAAGTTATGGTTCAAATTTTAACTAAGAACAGAAATTGGTTCATGTTATGTCATGAAAACAGTAATTGCACAGATAGGAAAATTTAGATAGAAAGGAAATTTCAAAATACAGATGGGCACACCGTACTGCATGCCGTGCGTTTGTTGCAAGATAGGGCCCAAGACCTGAAGATAACAGAGTGGGTAGGGGGTTTAGCACAGCAGAGAGAAAACAATTCTAGATATTTTTTAACTTGATTTATCCAAATTTGTGCTAAATCTTAGTTAATGCAGCTTTAAGTGCAGTACTTGAGTAAATATAGTTAGTTACTTTCCACCTCTGATTCCACCTTTGAAGGCTCTATTCGAACCATATTACAAATTCCCTAACACACACATCAACTTATTTCCATTTCCAAATTGATCCTTAGGTTGAAAGTGGGTGCATCACATTTCCTAGAGATAATTTTCTCTTTCCTGTTATGTGTGAATCTTGCGGGGAGATGGTAGCTAAGATGGAATTTAGATTTCCTGTAGATATACTACAGGAAATTTGTGGAATCAACCAATAGTTTTCATTAACAATGTAAAGATTTTTAACACTATATGAGTTGAATTACCGAAATAAATGGACTTTTCCACAATATTCTAATTTATTGAGATGCACCTGTACATGTAGTGTCACAGGAATACAATTAGGGACTTGTCATGAGGCCAGCAAACTGACTCAGCAATACAGAGCAATATCAATAGCTAGTAAGGCTGTAGCAGTAAAACCCCTGGTATTGAATTGAGCAAGGGTGTGTCTTACTGCACAGTCAGCCTTTTTTCTAAGTTAGCCTTTCTTTAAATTATAGACTGTATATAAAGATGGATGACGTTACCACAAGTTGCTCTCTGGTGGCCAGTACAGGTAGAGGTCATAAATCCTGTTCTCACCATGTTAGTGGACGGGACATGAGCCAAAGTAAAAAATTCAAAGATCCGATCAAATAAACTATTCCCAACGGTGCTTTCTGTCATTTTTTCTTAAAGCTGAGCCACTGAAAATGACAACTATTAGAGTTGTTCCTGGATCCATATTGATACTATTTACTGATGTCTACAGCAGTGTGAAGCCAGTTGCAGGCTTGACAGTGAGTTCCAAGGCTATGGTAAATCTCAGCTTGTGGCAGAGTGTGGACTGAGTCATACAGTTGGTGTTAATCACCCTATCAACCCCCAAAGATGTACGATGGTCATTTAGTGCTGCGGGGCAGCAAAAGTCTTACTCATAACCTCCTTGAACCTCCAGTCAGACCAAAAATAGAAGAGAATTTTGAGTTGACAGGACAAAATGTACTTCTAGAGTCATTTACGGTCATTAAATTTGCCCTGCTACTGAGGTAAGATGCATTGCTCGTACTGGCACATTTCTTTGGTCATGTATGTCACTTCACTTTCATTCATTGAGTTTATTATAGCAAGACTAAGTTAAATATCTAAACAATTTCTAATGGAAACTTCAACTGCCAACATCCATCAACCAATATTAAAGGAACAAACAACATATTGTTATCTTTTTCTGTTGTCACAGGGTTGGGCCTAAAATTGAAAGAGAGACCACTGTGTTACTGCATTCATGTCCTGTCAGCATGAATGAGTTTCATAACAATCTGTTTATTAAAGTGTGAAATATCATGCCAAATACCACATATGATGAGCATGAATGGGATCAGTAGATTCTAACAGGGGGTCAGGTAGTCACGGTTATGACAGTTATCCTCTGTCCAGTGTTCTTCAAGATATCTTGCTGGGAATGAAAATGAGCAGGACTGTACAGACTATGAATATTTCTGAGCTGACAGGAAATTTACACAGACCCATATTCACATAGCCAAATCAGGGTATAATCACACTATTGTTTGGGTCTGCTCATGTGAATCTAACAAAAAGAGAGTTGAGTAACAAAGTAAGAAACTGTCTATCTCCTTTTTACGAAGTGCATTCTATAGTCTGGCCAAACCTGACTACTGAGTCCATGATTTCAGGTTTGTAGGTTGATTCCAGCACCCAACACAAGGGTACCAACACTTAGGAGGTCTGGTTTGTTGGGTATTTGTAGGCAGGAGTTGTACCACCCTGATGTATGACGAGTCAAATAAAAAGGGAAACTAAAGAAATGCATTTTCTGAAGAAAATGCGTATGGATGCTGAGTACTGAAAGATTGCCCTGATAAAGCTGAACATTTTGACACATGAATGGTTTTGCTAGCTGAAAGAATGCTGAAGTAAAATTTTCGCATTCATTTCAATGGAGCAAGATTTTCAAAATAAAGCTAAATATTTCAAAAGTATGAAGTTTACAAAAATTCTGCATAAAAGCATGAATGTCCTTGAGAAGCTGAACATTTTAATAGCTGAAATAGCTGAAATTGTGCTGAAGTTGAATTTCCCCATTCATTTGAATGGGGCAAGATTTTCAAAATAAAGCTAAATATTTTAAAAGTATGAAG
>NW_018127945.1:126040-127836 GCF_001952655.1 Monopterus albus | reverse complement strand
CAAACCGCCCCAGTGCATGCTGGAGGTCCTGGTTTGATGGGGCCAACAGGACAACGTCATCCGCAAAAAGCAGAGACGAGATCCTGTGGTCCCCAAACCGGACTCCCTCTGGCCCCTGGCTGCGCCTAGAAATTCTGTCCATAAAAATAATGAACAGAACCGGTGACAAAGGGCAGCCCTGCCAGAGTCCAACATGCACTGGAAACAAGTCTGACTTACTGCCGGCGATGCGAACCAAGCTCCTGCTCCAGTCGTACAGGGACCGGACGGCCCTTAGCAAAGGGCCTCGGACCCCGTACTCCCAGAGCACCCCCACAGGGCGCTGCGAGGGACATGGTCGAATACCTTCTCCAGATCCACGAAACACATGTGGACTGGTTGGGCAAACTCCCATGAACCCTCCGCCACCCTGAAGAGGGTATAGAGCTGGGTGGGCGACATCACGGTCCTTGACCGGCTCATAAGTAATGCTTAAAAAGGTGAAAAGTAAATAGATGCCAAATGCCATAGCAATAGTGAACTACATTAAACGGCGTGCC
Organism: Monopterus albus; assembly: GCF_001952655.1. Taxonomy (NCBI): domain Eukaryota; kingdom Metazoa; phylum Chordata; class Actinopteri; order Synbranchiformes; family Synbranchidae; genus Monopterus; species Monopterus albus. Next base: position 127,297 of record NW_018127945.1, on the reverse strand, counting down.
AAGAACAGCTGTTGTTTCATACAGCTGTGCAAAAACCTGGGATTAGGGCAAGATTTTCAAAATAAAGCTAATTATTTAAAAAGTATGAAGTTCAGAAAAGTTCTAAAAAGAAGCATGAATGTCCTTGAAGAGCTGCACATTTTGAAAGGTGAAAGTGTGCTGAAGTAGAATTTCCCCTCCATTTGAATCGGGCAAGATTTTCAAAATAAAGCTGAATATTTTAAAAGTATGAAGTTTAGAAAAATTCTAAATAGAAGCATGAATGTCCTTGAAGAGCTGAACATTTTGATACCTTAAATAGCTGAAAGTATGCTGAAGTAGAATTTTCCCATTCATTTGAATGGGGCAAGATTTTCAAAGTAAAGCTAAATATTTGAAAAGTATGAAGTTTAGAAAAATTCTTAATAGAAGCATGAATGTCCTTGAAGAGGTGAACATTTTGATACCTGAAATAGCTGAAAGTATGCTGAAGTAGAATTTTCCCATTCATTTCAATGAGGCAAGATTTTCAAAATAAAGCTAAATATTGGAAAAGTATGAAGTTTAGAAAAATTCTTAAGAGAAGCATGAATGTCCTTGAAGAGTTGAACATTTTGATACTGTGAGGAGAGTTCTTTTATTTGAGAAGAGAATGACTAATAAAAGGATATTTTACAGGGTGAAATTTATTATGCATTAACGTATCAAAATAAGCATGTGCACATGGATCTTCACTGTTTAGGATAAACAGAAAAGACTGTCCTCAACTTGTTGGTATACAATATTTGTATGAAACGGTGCTACTATCTATGGAGCAAGAATTTCAAAATAAAGCTAAATATTTAAAAAGTATGAAGTTTTGAAAATTTCTGAATATCGTAAAATGGCTGTTTGCATTTATCATTACAGTAATGCCAGAAATAAAGGTTTTCAATGTTTTTCTTTTCACGGCCTCTGACCCACTATGCCTCTGCTGTGATGCTGTCCTCACACCAAAAATTGACCAGGCAATTGAAAGCAGTTGTTCAGGAGCCACATGAAAAGCCAGAGCCAGAATCACCTCTAACATACTGTCGCCACATCAGCATGTGCACATCAGTAGCTTTATACCTTTCAGTTCAGTGGAGCCGTACTACAGCTGACCTTCAAGCAAGCCATCACATTGGTCATTAATGGGGTACTAGCCCAGGTCTCACAATAATGTGAAAAGCTTTTGATGGTCAACTCAACAATAATTTCAATAAGTAAAATGGTAATAACTCTGTTGATCCGAATTTT
>NW_018127945.1:108198-125788 GCF_001952655.1 Monopterus albus | reverse complement strand
GAAGTCCTTTGTTGAAAGAGCTGAAGGATGAGATAAGATAACTTTGGTATTGGAAGGTAGGAACAGTATTATTGCGGAGTTAGCCATGCATTTAAACGGGTGGACCATTGTTCTTTTCAGTCTAACCGGTGCTAATGCTAATCCTCTGGCTGGGTGAACCAAGTAGGTGTCATCGTGTTTCAACCTCTCACTGTCTGGTGGCATTGAGGATTTGTTTTATTTTTGGTGGGGAGATCAGTATTTGAGATTCTTGTTGTAGTGTGAGGTCTGAAACCGCGTTGGGGTGAACGGTAGATCCATCCATCCATTTTCTTAGTCCTAAACAGGGTCCGGGGGGCTGGAGCCAATCCCAGCCAGCTGTGGGCGAAAGGCGGGGTACACCCTGGACAGGTCGCCAGCCCATCGCAGGGCCAACACACAGATGAACAACCACTCACACACACACACAATCACTCCTACGGGCAATTTTAGAGACACCAATCAACCTATGCTGCACGTCTTTGGACTGTGGGAGGAAGCCGGAGCACCCGAAGAGAACCCACGCAAGCACGGGGAGAACATGCAAACTGTGAACGATAGAGAATAGTATTATTTGTGGTAGACGCGAGAATCCAGCTAGTGGTTATAAGGTAAGTTCTCCAATCTCCACTGTTTTGAGCGTGTTCAGCTCCAGGTTGTTTGTCATCCTACATAGACTGTTGTATCATCAGCAAACTTTAGGAGCTTGATGGAGGGGTCCTTTGAGATGTAGTCGTTGGTGTAGAGTGAAAACAGCAGAGGGGAGAGCACGCATCCCTGGGGGGCGCCTGTGCTTATTGTCCGGGTGCTGGATGTGGTTTTCCCCAGCCTCACCTGCTGCTCCCTGTCTGTGAGAAAGCTCGTAATCCATTGACAGGTGGGGGCAGGCACAGTGAGCTGGGTCAGTTTGGAGTGGAGGACGTCCAGGATGATGATGTTGAATGCTGAGCTGAAGTCCACAAAGAGGGCCCATGCATAGGTCCCTGGGGAGTCTAGGTGTTGCAGGGTGTAATGCAGTGTCATGTTCACTGCATCGTCCACTGACCTGTTTGCCCAGTAGGCGAACTGCAGGGGGTCTAGCAGGGGTTCCACGATGTCCTTCAGGTGGGCCAACACCCAGTCTTTCACAAGACTTCATAACTAAAGAAGTCAGGGCGACAGGTCTGTAGTCGTTCAGTCCACTGATGGAGGTTTTCTTGCGGACTGGAATGATGGTGTAGTGTTTGAAGCAGGAGGGGACTTAACACAGCTAGCACAGTCCTCCACAGCAGGGGGGGAGGGTTTTCTATAGCCAGTGATGTTTTCAGGGTCCCCCACACAGACGAGGGGTCGTTGGCTGAAACCTGTGTATGGATGCTGATTCAGCATCCATACCATGTTGTCCTATTATTATTATTGTGTGGATGCTGAGTCAGCATCCATACTATGTTATCCAATTATTTATTATTGTATGGATGCTGAATCAGCATCCATACTATAAAGGAGGATGGTACATGGTAAGTCTGCAAGTCTCATCATGTAATTTAACACCTCACTTGTGTGGGGACTGACAGGCGGATTTAATGTGTTTGGTACATCCTGTTCTCCACAGTCTGAGTCAGTTTGCATGCTGCAGTCTCACACGTTTACAAAGTCATCCTACATAGAGTAAATGCTAGCACAACATCAGACATTAGAATTGATTAAAATCAACAGCTGTTTCTCAGTAAAGTCAGCCTGGCACATCCTTAATTGATAAACTAGCAAAACATGGACTTCAAAAAATCAGCACAACCGAGACACCCTCTAAACAGTTACAATGTGCATACTAAGGCAAAATGCAGCATCCCCATATTTGGCCAGTTTAGTTACCATTTTCTGGTATTTGACAGGGAAGATTTCTAACCTTGGCACATTTAGGCACATACAGCACGAGTTACTTTGATTCCTCAATATTATTCAATTTTAAATCCATGAATGCTATCACCGTTTATTTTAGTTCAGGTTTGTTTAATTCGTATAGTTCCAAATCACAACAAAAATCATCCCAAGGCACTTTACAAAGAGAAAAACCTAACAAATCCCTCTTGCGCAAGCACTTGGCAACAGATTATCCACACAAATGATCACCATTCAACATTTTGACTACTTTCAGTTTTCAAATGATTTAAGCTGTTGGCAAATTGCGACATCTAGTGGAAAAAATTGTGATCCATAGATGTAGAAGCAACTCAACTCAACTCAACTCAACTTTATTTATAGAGCACTTTAACTCAGCCAGAGCCAAACAAAGTGCATAAGATTCCATTTAAAACATGTAAACATATAAACAACTACAGTAATAAAAAGAATAAAACAACAATAAAATTAAATAACTAAATAGTAAATAGCACAAAGTACTATCCAAAAACCAGAGCCCGAACAGAGTCTCACACCATATCAAACACCAAGGCATACAAATGAGTCAAACACAATCCAAAGACCGATTTAATAAGGGAAAAAACATTTAATCAAGGAAATGGACTTTTACTGGAGAACGTTTGATGCTGCATTCACATGCAATAAAAAAACTGTAATTTCAAAAAACAAACAAACAAACAAAAAAACCCCCACCTGTGACCCAGGGCCATTTCTGGACATTTTGGAAATGTAAGCGAGAGCACTTTTTCATTAAATGACAAAAGATCATTTTATAATGCTCTAATTCATTTCACCAGCTTCTGCTCTGTATCATGCCGTCAACATCTTCTTTCAATTTTATCTTTAGTCAGTACAGGAGAGTTTTGCCTCCATGTCACACTACTGTAGCCTACTGTAGAGCTATTTGAGGCAAATTTGTCATTTGGTCGGCTATACAGTTAAAATTGATTTCACTTGACTACTGGGACTACTGGGTGTTATTAATATGAAACCTTCACTCAAGCTATGGCTTTCCTGACTATATTTTATATTGTATTTAATATTTTTATAGTTTGCCATGATAATTGGATGGGCTATTTGATCAATAGGCTTTATAGTCTATATTTGGATAAAGACGTTAAGGTGACCATTTTTCATAATTTACAATGTATGAAAAAAACAGACCACGAATATTTTTGTTGCTTATTCAAATGCTTTTAACTTTGTACTCTCCCTAGTTCCCAGGCAGTGGGTTTTACCAAAAGCACTTGAACACAACGCGAATTCTCGGCGGCAGACACGGTCTTTTTGAAGTTGAATTTTCCGGCTGGAGGCGACTCTACATTCAGGTAATGTTGAAATTATTGCAGAAACGTTTTCATATAATGACATTTTATGTTACTGCCTATGCATGGGTCAGAACAACATTCTGGTATGCCTATAAAAATAACAAAGTTATTGCTTTTTCGAACCGCGAAAACAAATGTTAGAAGGATTTAGAGTTACGCTAACATTAAAGCTGTCTGGTTTCACTAAAGCTGATTTCACATATGTTGGTTTTCAGTTAGGATATTAACGTGACAACACCATAAATCGGTGGGAACATGTAGTATAGGAATACCAACAATGTAACTCCAAAGTAACGTTAGGCTACTATCACTTCGCCAATACACTTAGGCTACATTGATGCCGATTCCATTAACATTCCAAATCGAAATGCCATGATCCATTTGTTAGCGGAGAGGTTTGTTCAGGCTGCCCGAAGTGTAATATAAAACATCACAGATACCCTTCATTAACTTTGACCCAGTGAATTTAACACACCCTATAAAGAAACACAGGTTAGTTCTTAAAATGACAGGCTACCTTATGAAACCTGTTTGCAGCAGCTCTAGGTTGCTATTGCATGTAGGAAGTGGGTACTTCATCTAATAAATCTGCCCACTTGTTAGTGGACTAAAGCTGTAATTCAGAATGAGAGCTCAGTTACAGCATACTTTATCATATACAGTAGATACTATTTAAAAGCAACTGGAGCTATTGAAAGTATTCTGCATATGTCCTCTGGGCAATACACTAGACTGACTCATCATCCCATTGATATGTACCTTGGAGTTTTTACAGAGGTTGCTAAATCAAATGCCAAATCAGAAAGAGTTGGGACAGTATGCAAAATTAAAAGTGATTATAGTGATGTGTAAATCATCTGTGTCCTGTATTACATTGAAAACAATACAGCAGCACATTATTTGATGTGATGCCTCATCAACTTTATTCTTTGTTCAACATAAACACTCACTTCATTTGTGATTCCTGCAACACATTCCAAGGGCACAAGCCTAAGTTGGATGACCGTGCTCTCCTATCCCTCAGACGGCACGACATCAAGAATCATCACTCTTCTATGTCATGTACTGGGGTTGTGTCAGTGCCCTTGGCAAAGGTCACTTACACTTGTGTGAAGGCTCCATTAATGCTGTAGAATACATAGAGATGTTGGAGCAACATATGCTGCCTTCAATATGACGTTGTTTCCAGGGACACCCATGCATATGTCAACAAGACAATGCAAAGCCTCATAGTGCACATTGCCAAGGCCTGGCAGTGGAGGAAAAGGGTGTGAGTGCTGGACTGTCCTGCCTGCAGTCCTGACCTGTCCCTAGTAGAGAATGTGTGGCACATTTTGAAACAGAAATTGCATCATCATAGACCCAGGACTGTCGTGCGCCTTAAGATTTGTTTATAGGAAGAATGGGACAAAATGACACCTGACACACTTAATCACTTGGTGTCCTCAGTCCCTAAACGTCTTAAGTGTTGTGAAAAAGAACGGCAACATCACATCGTGGTAAATGCTTTACTGTCCCAACTTTGTTTGGAATGTGTTGCAGGCATCAGAATTGAAATGGGTGTTTATTTGGAACAAAGAATAAAACTGATGAGGTATTGCATTAAATAATGTGCTGTAGTATTGTTTTCAATGTATTACTGGACACAGATGATTTATACATCACTATTTTCATTTTAACTTTGATTTTACATACCACCCCAACTTTTTCTGATTTGGGGTTGTAAACACAAAGAAAATAGTTGTTTAAATCCTCATTAGGGTGCAGGATGCCCATACAGGCTTTAACCCGCCTCAAGCATGCACATAAACGATTTGACACACACAGCAAAGCATGCAGCATGAAAGTGCAAATACAGAGAAGCAAACTGTCAATAAACAGGAGAAGCATAACAAATATTTGAGTATGGGAAATGATGAGTCATACTTACCAACATTACAAAATTAATATGTCAGCAGAAAATAAATCAGTTTGATTTAATAATGTCAGTCTTTTTTTCCTCCATCAAAACACAGCCACACATCACAGGTTCTAGGTTCTCATGTGATGATTTATGAAAAAAATGTTAAAGAAATTAATTTTATATCATTGTAAACTACTGCATATCCCCCTGGATTTGGAATATTGGCCAAACAATCAGTAATAGCATCTAGATAAAAACAACACTGAAGCAAATTTTACCCTCAGGAAAATAATTATTTTCAGGGGTTGATTCACTTTCATGGTCATTTTGGAGCCTGGTGCTTGTGTGGCTGATGAATGGTCTTATATTGAGAGGTATTTCTAATAGTAATCTGCACTTACTTATCTAAAACAAGACAAATAAAATAGGCAAGATAGGACAAACCAATGCCCAAAGAGCAAAGTAACTGTAGACTGCTATGTATAATAAATGAAAAGCAGACACAGCAGTAGAATTGGTTTAGAAAATACTATAATTGCGATGATGTACCCAGTTGTTTTCATTAATCACGCACATGAAGTTGGATGTTGTTGTTTCCTTTTGTTAAAGTTAGTGTCTCATCTGTACATCTCTTGGATTAATATTCTCTTTCTGCTGCACAGACTCATGAGTGACTGTGAAGAGACAGACTTCTTCTGGGAATCTTGGACTTCACCTAAGAAGAAAAAAAGAAAAAAGGGCAAAAAACATATAAAATACAAAAACACTATCACGGTGAAAACAGACAAGTGTGTCCAGAAGAAAAAGAAGAAGAAAAAATCCAAATTCAAAGATGCAATTGAGGGAGGGAAAGAAAGAAAGCAGAAAGAAAGGAAGAATAAGAAAAATAAGTTGTCAGTAGGACAAGATGAGAGTTTTATATTTGCACAGGGTTACTCTGGTGAATCTGAACCAGTGGTGAAATCAAGAGCATCAAACCTTTGCAGCACTGAAAAGCTAACACCTGATCACCTGACTCAAGACTCAAGAAAAAAACTTAAAAGGAAAAAGAAAGTGGTGTTTGATTTATCGCCAGGCTACATGAGTGTCAAACGTCCTAAATTTGTCTCTTCGTATCTTCAAGACAACATCCTCCCAGGGAAAGACAGTGAGCATTGTTCACAGGTCACAGTGATGGGGCTTAGCCAGGGTCAACGACAAGACAGTGATTCTCAGTGCACCAGTGATATAAACAGCCAGGACCTTTTTATCACGCAAAAGACATTTGTAGCATTGCCCTCTGAACCCTCCAGTGGTGAAGCCAGTGACAAAGCAGATACTACAGCTCTCCAAAAAATAACACAGCAAGAAAGTGGGCAGTACTCCTCTGTGGTTCAGATCAAACATCATGAAGGATCAAACCCACACCTATGGGACCATTTTCATCAGCATCCCAGAAAGGCAAAAGAACACCTGCACATGCCAGAAACAGTAACCACTGTTATCAAAGAAGAAGATGAAGAAGAGGAGAAACAAGTGTCTGGGCCTGTGCATGTAAAACCCAGCATAGTGAATCCATACCTGGACGATCCAGTTGTAGTAAACTGGCCCATGCATGTATCAAAATCAAAGAAACACTCTTGTAAGTCAAGCCAACAGTCTCCTCTGTCTCCCGTAAAGAGAGACAAGCATTCCCTGCTTCCCCAGTTGCCAACAGCAAGCATTTCTACACAGACAGAAAACTTCTTCACCACTGAACTCTGTTCCTACCTCAACTTCTGCCAAAAAACTGGAGTGACTGGACATTTTGAAGGCTTAAAACCGCTAGACCTGAGTCTTCCATTCAGGGCCAGGAATAACCTCGGCAGGTGTTTGTCAGGTATTCATGTCAAAGTTGATGAAGAAAAGTCCGGTGATCAGAAACCATCATGTTTACCAGAAGGGATGAAAGTTAACGGTCACAGAGACCCCAACTTGCGTCTACCTTGTTCTTCAGATATGAAAGGTGCAGAGGTAAAGCCTTGTGGTCAGCAGCCGTGTTCTGTCAGCACTCAGGGTAAAGATGAAACAACTTCAAGCCTCCAGTCTGAGCCAAAGTCTGCAGACACAACAACCTCCGGCGAGGACGAGCCCCCCTGTCGCATCGCCAAACTATACCCAACCCAGGTGGTACCACACACTGGCCCGGGCAGCCACTAAATATATATGTACATTTTGTCATGCACAGTCTTAAATACTCATATTAGTTTCATTTTTCCCCACCTGAGAATTAACTCAGACTCTGTTCACTTATCCTTTTCACAGCTGTGCCTGATAAATAATGCCAAAATGTTTTTGTACTAATCAGAAAAAAGGTAACCGAAGGCTGTGTTCAGTAACAAAATGACTTTTTGCTTGACTACAGGTCAGAGCAGTTCAAATGAGACTCAATGAGTCCTTCTTTTTCAAAACAAAGGGAGAAGGCCAGTCACCCAGACCCGAGTCTCCACTGATGAAACTTGTTCAGGGCAGAGAGATGAAGAGCAGGAAGAGCCACTGAGGTCAGAAGGAAGGATGCAATTGAAGGTTTTTGGACACCTAGCATTGTAGTGTTGAAGTAGTCTGCATAAAAGAACACCACATGTGGGTGGACCAGGTAAATACAAGTCAAATCGTTATGCTAAATCTCATTCACATCAGTCAGAACAGTTTGTCTTTGTGATGTACAATAGACACTGAAAATCCATCTCAGAATTAACCCTTTGAAAGTAAAGAACACAGTCTTTATTGTACCGATAGTGTTTGGTTACGAGTAAATTGTTGCAGTGTTCTAGGTTTGACATTTGTCAGTATAAGGTTTGAAGTACACAGGTTTGTTTCTCCTTTAAATATCAGCTTAAGTGGCAGTTGCTTTCATTCTTTTACAAAAACTGTGACATCAAATTGTAGTTCAGAGCTTGTCTGTCGTTCTGTATGAAAACAACTTATCAATTAAAGTTCATATATTGTACAGAAACTGCGGTTTAGTTACTGGACAATCCATATGATATACTACATTTCAGTTGTTTTTAAGTACCCATTGAAGTTTCAGTGTTCAGCTATACATCACTGTCTTTATTAATCTCACCTCCATAGCAGTGTATACAGTAAATGCAATATGTCACATCATACAAAGGGTTAATCATCCATTTCTGCTAAAGCGCTGTAACTACACCAGGGAAGACATCCCATTGTACCAGCCTCTTAAGGATTACCTGCTGCTTTGACACTGACAAAACATTTCTTACAAAATGATTACCACTCTTCAAAAAGTCTATTGATATCATTGCTAGGTATTATAGCAACCTTCCACCTAAAATGAAAACTACTGTGTTAATAAAGGCATAAATCCACCCGTGGTTACTTCCCAAAATGAACCCATTTTGACATTAGGTCTTTAGATATTTTGTGGCACTCCTTTTCCTTCAGTCTGCTGTGTCTAGTGTGGCCATATGTTCTGCAATGTGTCTGTTTCTTTGGTATCTCAATCAAAGAAATGTATTACAGCAGTAATTAATTCTAGTGTTTGTGGAACAAGCAACAGCAGCTCCTGCTAACAAACACCACTATAATTGTGCTTGTAATTTCCTGATGTGTTCAAATGTGAACAAACCAACCATTTTTACCTTTTAGAGACAAAACAGGCCGAGAAATGTAAAATTCATCCCCAGTAGATGTTTAAATGGTTCTGAAGTGTTTTCAGGTACAATTTCCTCTAACAGGATGGAACCAGAGTGGCCTAATTGTGTCTAAAGAGCTTGATCCCTATCCAGCTCCAGAGGTGGAAGAAGACATAGACGGGGATGGTGACTGGCAGCAGCAGGCTGTAGAAGCACAGACTGCTGCTGCTGGTGCAGCCTTGAGGGAAGTTCTCATCCACAGCAGCGGAGTACAACAAACCAAAGAGGGACACTATTGGGATCAGTCCCACCATTAAGGACAGAGAGAACATACTTGCAGATGGGTTCTACTGCTGGAATAAATAAATATCAGTGATGTTAAATATATTCCACGTGCTTTTGGCCAGCTGGTTAGAATGCAGTACAAGTTGTCATTTGCATTTGAGTCGAACAGGATCCAGTTACAGAAGGACTGTGTCCTTCAGTCCAACAATATCTAAAAACACCACAGTGGCAAGTCTGTTTTGCATGGATTGGTTGTGTTGCTATTCTTGTGCTGGTGAGACTGAGGTGTCTGTATCTTTCTGAAGGAGTCTGGCTTCCTGGGGGATCATGTTGGGGATGCCGTCAGTGATGGGATAAGCGATGCCAAGCTCCTCGTTGATCAGCTCATTTGTCTTAGCCTCATATCTGTGGAGGGACAGGGCATAATTCTTCTGTAACACAGTCATACTGTTCTAAAAACAGTCTAGTTTATTCAAAACCAATGTTCTTATTAGAATGCAAAGCTGAATGAAATGTGTTTTAGTTTGTAGAAACTAAAGGTAAAGTAATCTTTCTCACAACGTGATTGCTTTAATTAACAGCCAATGTGATCCATTTGACCATAACAGACGATGGAGAGGAAACGGATGCCATCATTCCACTTGATAATATTTATTCAAGTCTTCAGTTTTATTCACATTTCACAAAATCTAACGGGTCGCTGATATTTACGTAACACCAGTTGAATGTTGGAGCACACGGAAGTGCTTTGCAGTGACTCTACTGCAACATGAATTTAGAATCTGCTTCAGTTTTAGTAGTGCAGTAGACAATGCTTTCATAAAACTGCTCATTCCGGCAAACTAGAACTTCCAAAAACAACACGTGGTTTTTGTGTGCCTCCCTTACCTCAATGGTTTCTTGGATAGCGGACATACGAGGAATTCAAGAAGGGAGGTATCAAATGGCTGTTCCACGTCATCCTTTACATCGGTAAAGCTCCGGATAAACACAGACGAAGGTGTTGTCCTTTGTATTAAAGGTGCATGCGTCACATAGCAATGAACACGAACTGTTTCTGTCACCAATCTACCCAAAACATTCCGATACATGACCAAAACATGGACCAAACCGCACCAGAAGCGATCACACACTCCACAACAGGAAGCACCTGTGTCGGTGTAACAGAAATATGAGTCCATTTCCTGGACAGCAGAGGTTGTTGTCAATAGATCCGCTTGTTGAGTTCTTTAGCAACTCTTTTTCAGAAACGTATATACGGCAGTTTTTTATCCGTCTCATACATTAAATTAAGATATTATATATGCGCTATTATAAATAATTGTTATTATAGTCGTAAATAGAACTTGGAGAATGATTGTTTTCTCAGTTTCCTCATTTGTCCGTGAGGTGGCAGTGTTGCCCTGTTCATCAGTTAAGCGATTTGACCAGAATATGGGACCAGGATATGATAAAGGAATATGAACAGGATTCAGATATACTACAGTAGAAAATGCATTGCTTCGATCCATTGCTTTCTACACTACTGTAATCAGTTTTTTTAAATAATAAAATTATAAAGACCACAGGCTATCACTTATACTAAGTGGAATAGTAGATATTTTGGGAATTTCACAACAGCCACTGTTTGAACAGTAGTTCCATTTAAACCCCATAGATGATATCCCAGCAGGTTATATATAATATCAAAAACTGTCAGAGCGTGGTAGCAGCCAGAGCGAAATGCATCCCCCCAACCATGTGGCTGAAGATATTGCTCTGAGACCTTGTTGGCAGGGCCCCAACTTCTTTTAAAACTGCTTCAAGCTATAATATATCCCACTGCTTGGTACATGACAGGGCTGCTAATATAGGTTTTCCCCCCTAGGTGCTAGGAATTGAATACAGCAGTGTAGAGCTGTAGCTGTGTACCTTTATTTGTTGGGTTCGTTTCCTCATGAGAGGCATCCATCATCTCAGACATATTCCACAGAGCACTCAGTCTGAAATAATACCGAACCGGATGACCTGTTCAAGCCAAAATATACTGCAATGTAGTACAAATTATTGTGTGATTGATATTATTGATGTTTAAGTTGAAACTGAGCAAGTCATCTTAAGAATAAAATACAGAAAATTACATGCAGACACAAAGAAGATGCTTTTGACTTTCAGTTAGTGCAGCAGTAAATATCAATCACACCAAGGCCATAAAAACATTAAGACCAACATCATATGTTTATCCTAACAAACTAGTTGGAGCACACTAGAGCCAGTTGGAGGCAACAAAAGGAGCTGTCTGATACATTTTTAGTAACATCTGGATATAACCACCCACCCACTGAAAGTCCTGATGTTCTGATCTAATTTAACACAACGGTGCCTTTGTAGTGTAATGCTGATGAAATTTCATATTGGTTATGAGAAAGCTATTAGGAAGGAACATTATCATGCAGTGAAAGCTAAGAATAGATAACAATCATTTTAAAGTCATTTTTGATATGGTGAGCCAAAGAGAAAGGCCTAGAGAAACTTTTGTGTTTTGTTCCATTAGTGAAAAATTAAACCTCATTCTAAATCACAATGAACATGTAATAAACATAACTGTAAAAGTTTTGGAAGATTTTGAACATAACCTTGATTATATTATAGTAATATGTCATTTGTTGTATACAATGTGGACTATACATTGTCTAGTTAAGGAGAGTGCAACGATCTAAGACTGGTACTTACTTGATATTCCTGTTTTTATTTCCCACATGCCAAACGTTGGTTAAATAACACCAGATTGTAGGAGACAAGTGTGCAATTAATCTCTTCACAGATGAAACAAGACACAGGTACAGCAGCGCATAAGTCATCATTGATAGCAGTGATATATACTTAAATAAAATCCTATTTAATACTATAATCAATTTAGCTATTTTAAAAGCAGCTGTACACCTTTTTGTATTTGGATTCACTTATTAAACAAACTTATTATTTTTGTGTGTGTTCTTTAATATTGTGTGACTGCAACATAAAGGAGAAAATAACAATTGCAATATATTTTGCCAACTGCCATGCTAATAAATCCTCATGGAAGCTGTAGTTTTTTGTATGTCAATAAATTGTTGTGGAGTTCTATTATAGCTGCTATAATCAATATTTTTACATCTACAGTGTTTATGAGAAAGGGAGTGACATTGTTATTGACAAACCTAGAGGATTATGACTCATCTCAGCAGGTACCCTAAGGCATATGGGATGGTTGGTAGAGATGGGAACATTTCCCATGTGAGCAAATTGTGACTTTTCACATCGTCTGGCAACTCACAACCACTATTTGCTTACAGAGGTGGTGGAGTGAGAGATTTAAAAAACCCCTGTGTGTTAACAATATACCACCATCTCCATAAACGTGGGTTTCATGACACTGAATGGTGCTTCTTGGCATATTTGTACTGTTTTCTGGCACTTTCATATTAGCTGTGCCAAGTCAGATCTATCAGCGTTTCCCAGTTATAACTGGGACTTGGATGTTGACATCAGTGTAAATGTTGCCATACAAGTGAGGAACTGGTAACTTTGATATGAATGCAGCATTTGCTCCACTGTTTTAGTGTTTTTCAGCTCATTGTTTTACTTTTAAGGCCTACAACTCTTGACTTGTTAATTCTCACATCTCATCAGCACATTTTTTGGTGACAGGCAGGCAGATGTTGTTGGTGTAAACTCTCCAATAAAACCACTGTCTGGTTCCTGCCCATCACCAAACAGCTGGCAGACAAAGTTAGCAACCCGTTAATCAACACAAAGGAGCATGTAGTAGCTATACTAAAGAGAAGCTAGTGAAACTGCAGCTTGGCTGGCGGTAACATCAGGACATCACTATGTTTTATTGTTTTATTGCAGCTTGCACCTTCCTTAGGTAAGTCTCCTGCTCTGTGATAACCTCTGTGTTAGACTCATGTTACAGCGAACAGTGGGTAGATGCAGACTACTGGATGACTGCACAAATCACTGCTTTAGTCTGGTGGGTTGATGTCAGTGACACATACCAGAGTACAGTAACTGAGAACAGTTCTGGTTTCAAGCCACTGGTCACATTGTCCTAACATCTCAGAAAAAAGACAGTACTTGGAGTCCATTTCACAAAGCCCTCAAGCTTCTCCAAGTGACAACACATGCCCCTAACCAACAGGTAGCTTGAACCTGGCAGGAGGCAGGGTTGTTACAACACTAATAACTTCTAAGCCTTCTGGGCATGGAAAAGGATCTTGCATAATCTCTCTGTGACACACACAAATGCAATTCAGCACTTCACCAGCAATAATGCCTTAAAGTGACTTGATAGATCAGACCTTCATGGCTGCATCTCAGGTTGGGAGCTTGTTTCTGTTATAACTTTCCCACCTGTGCTGTAATTTTTGCATGCAACAGATCTACAGAAATAGTGAAAAGATACACAATTCACAGCACCTTCTCTTCAAACCCCTCTGAAGTTTTCTTCAAGAGGGAAAGGTTGCTGTGCTTGAAAGGCAGCAGCATAGGTGTCCCACACTCCGCAGCAGCAGAGCAAGGGGTTTTTTCGCAGCCTGCATGGTCTTCACACACACTGATCATCAACCCTCCTCCTCCCACTGACATTTGACAGGGCTTTCATCAGTCCCTCACCTCTGCTGACCTTGTCAGAGCTGTTCACCTGTGTACAGACACTAAAGGTCTCAGTGAAGACTCCTTTGGCCTCTCTATGCTGTGTTTTTCAGGTTTGCTCTCCTAGTTTGTACTGAAGAGACATCTTCAAGAGTCAAGACCAGTGACAGACTTGAGAGAGCTTTCACGGTATGATGGTGACGCTTGAGGTTTCCTCTATTTCTTCCATTTTTTTCCCCAGACAGCTGTTATGGTGAATGGAAAGACAAAATGAAACCAAAACAGTGCACACCTTAATGCATGTGTTCACTGCATAATACAATATTTCCGCTCATTAGTTTAATTTCCATTGACCCATATAGGGAGTTTATGCTAATGCCAAATTGTCCTTCCTCAGGTTCCAGTTAAAGTTAAAACCTAATTCTTTCATTTTACTATCTCAACTTGATTTTAGGGATCCACTTACAAGTCCATTTCACAACTGCCTGAAGTTATGTTTGCCTAATTGCAATGATACTAAGTAATATCTTATATTTTGTCACTGTTCTACACATGGAATTAAAATAAAAAAAGGTTAATATAATGTATTCTTGGGTTTTCTACATGTGGCCTGAAGGAACTTATCCCACAAAATGAGAGTCTCTTTGTGAAATTGTATGGCTTACAAAAGTTAAAAGTCTATTCTAAGTTGGGTTCTGATAGTTTCCTTGCTGAGAATAGGTTTTTATCCAGTTATAAACAGGAGATTAGGGTATTTTTAACCTGCCAGGAGAGCTTTCATTTCCATGCTGAAATATTACTGATGTAGCATTTGCTGCTTAATCTGATAAGATCTCCAAAGACTTCCTTCTCCTCTGGTATTTCTTACAGGAGGAGAAGAAAGCATGCATGCAGCCTTACATTGTGCACTCCTTTCTGCACTCCTTATCTTCTCCTGCTTTCTACTGTTCTTACTCTCTACCACTTTCTCCTTTGCTGCTAATCTGATGTACGGACAGGCACAGATCTAAAGAAGCATTGCCCTTCACTTGGGCTTCTGTGGTCACCTGGCAACAGGGTTAACAAAGTACACTCTTCAGTTAAGTCTCAGTGGTTTCACAGCAGAAACGTGAGCCAGTGAGGTGTGAGCAAAGGTTGATGCACCATCATTACAACTTCCTTCAAGGCCCCAGAGCACCTCATTGGCTTTAACCACCCTGCCACACTGTTGCATAGGTATGTGTATTTATTTTACTGTGCATGCTCAGTGGCTAAGTTGACAAAGCTTTTGATGTTATGAGAGGCTCTCTTGTTTATGAGGTGTTCATGGCAACTCCTCAACACTATACTGTAGGGTTCAGATTTTATGACAAATTATTAATGAAAATGTTTTTGTTTTGGCTTATAGTGATAAAGCATATAGATGTGGTGTTACATGAGCATACATGTATCACTGTAATCCTTTAAAAACTGTGCTAAAGGGTAGATTCTTCTTTAGTGAAGATGCAACCTCCATATAATGGTTACCTTTAAAAGGAGATGAGGCAGTGGAGGAAAAATGAATTAAAGAGTGGCAAGGAAGAATAAGTGAAGAGGGGTGAGAGGAAATGGGAGGGACAACAGCAAGGATAATGACAGAGTGAAGGAGCGAGTGAGTGGGATGCAGAGAAAGAGAGAGAGTCCTCAGAGGGCTAACAACAGCACAGCATGCTGGCCTGGAGATGATAATTAGTGGTTTGTCAGAGGTTGTGCGGCTGCAGAGGCCCACACATTTGCCACTTGTTTACACTTATTGTTGCAGCTCTTGTGCCAGTGTGTGGGCACTTCTGTTCAAACTCCGCATGCTGTTGATTTATGAAATGAAAAGAAATAAAAACAAGCCCTGCAGCAAACAGACATTAAGAAAATGACAGTACTTTTGGCATGTACAAATGTTCAGGCAAGGTTTCTTTTCAAATCTTATGGGATCACCCAACAACCGTGGGCTTCTCTAAGCAACTACTCTGAGGAACAGAAAAAGAAGCTAATTAATGCCTAAAAAACAGAGAAGGTTATAAAAAGATATTAAAACACTTCAAGCTTAAATTTTCCACTGTCTGAAATGCCATTAAGAACATGAGCTGTGGATAGATTGATTCAAATATTTGGATACAAAGAGGATAAAAGGAGCAGGATTTGAAAAGCTTGGAGCTGTGTGACAACCAACAGCATGGGAAGGACTGCTGATATCGAGGGGAAAAAGTCAAGGTAGTCAAACATAAACAAATCTGGCTTCTACAACAGGACAATGCTCAGAAACAAATCCAGCATGAATTACGTCCAGAAACACAAGCTGAAGCTTTGAAATTGGCCTTCCCAACCCCTGACATAATTGAAAACTGTGGATAGATCTTATAAATACTGTGGTGCTTAGACAGTCTAAATATCTTTGAACCTGAAGTGATCAGCTGGAAAAGTGGGTCAAAATTCTTACTGTAAATAGAGAGCAGAAAGACTCTTAGCTGGCTGCACAATGTGTTTGCAATAAGCAATATCTGACAAAGGTCAATAAGTACTCCCCACACTTGTAGCATGCAAATGTCACAATTACAGTTTAATAATTAGCTCAGAAAATAAAAAATAACAGTAAATCAACACGTTAAAAATGCTTATTTTCAGTGCCTGTTTGCTGCAGGGTTGTATATGTATTTACTTCTTTTCAGCTAAAAACTATGGAAAATATGGCATTTGCCCAGGTGTGACCTAAATTTTGCATACAATTGTAGCTGCATTATGGAGGGCAGTCTGCACTATTAAAGAGCCCATTGCATGCTTTTCCTTGTTTTCTGACTTACCTACAATGTTACAACGGTGAATTATCATCTTAAATGTGACCTAAAGCTGAAAAAATGAGGTGTACATATGTTCTAGTACTTCTATGCAGAAGCAACTCAGTTTATACACATCTTGCAAACTCTCACTCACAAGACTTTTTTTCTAACAAAAAATATTACATGATAGTTTAAGGATTTCCTTGAATGGTCATAATATCCAGGCCATTGTGCGTTTATGTGAGCTTGCCTGACTGCGTTAGTTGCCTGAGTTTTTCAGCTGCACCTGGTTTTGTGGATATATTTTACCTCCTGCTGCTGCTGCACTATGACCAGAGGATGTGGAGAAAAATACAGGGCCTGACATTTACTGTATGTCCGGGAATGTTCCTGTACAGGGACCCACTGTTTTACTTGACTGGGTCTAACCTACAAGTAGCCTTCCAGTGAAGAACCCTGGGGGGGTGAATGATCAGTTGATCAAGGCTGGATTCCCCCAGAGCACAGTAACTGTTTGTTTTGACTGCTTGAGGCAAGTGTGTCTGCCGCATGTGTTGTGTTGCTGGTTAACTAGCTGATTAACAACCCATGATGTTATTTTTGGCAATAGCTACCAGTTGGAATTAATTTCACTACTTTGTAACTGTATGTGGGGGAAGATGCAAGGCTCTGTGTCCTGCACTGGGCTGTCCCCAAACAGGTCTGCTGTGGTGGCATAAATGCCAATGTAGCCTGTGATCAGCTCCCTCTTTTTCTTCAGCAGTCTAAGAAAAACATCATGGGTAAGTACAGCCTTTTATCATGGCTGAGAGCCATTTCTCACTGCCAGAATACAGTGCAGCGCCGCCGTCACCGTGTGCCCAGGCTACGATCCGGGTTTCATAACATGTTCACACGCCAAGCCAGCGCTCTCCCCCAGGCAGTTTGCCCCCCCTTGGTGCTCGCTTGCCCGCAGCGGAGAAGCACCAGGCAGTGGCGTTCGCAGCTAGCGGCTAGGCTAGGCTAACCACGGTGACGGTCCCTTGGCGCGTACCCTCCTGGACCTCTCGGCATGAGTGGGCCCGAGTCCACTGACTCACTCCCTGCCATCGATGGCTACCCCGGCTCTCCCTCGATCCCCTGGTCGACGTGTGGGCC
>NW_018127945.1:106692-108097 GCF_001952655.1 Monopterus albus | reverse complement strand
CGTTGATCTTCCCCGCCGACTGCCCCCCCCCATCAGACATAATGTGTGGCTTTTACAGACGGCGCTGCGGAGCGAGAGCTCCCCATTTGGCCAACTTGGCTGCCTGCCGTTTTGCGCCGCCGGGACCAAGCATCTCCTTATCTTGCTTCCCAGGCGATGCCTCTTGGCAGGAGGCGGGCCACCTGTGTGCTCACTGAACCAGGTCAGTGCTCGCCTCTCGGCCCGCGTTCATTAACGCGCATCCAAGGCAGGTGCAGCGACTTGCATCCAAGGCAGGTGCAGCGACTCACAGGGTGACGACAAAAGCCTGAGTGGGGCGCTCATTTTATGAGTTCTCCCCACAACGGAGCGCGCAGCTGTGGACTCTGCCTGTGACACACTGTCTTTTCAGGGCCACCACCAAACTCATAAGAGCAGTTTTCTGACAAATGTTCTCAGTAAAGGGCTCTCTGTGTTCACTGTCTCTCTCTCTCTCTCTCTCTCTCTCTCACACACACACACACACACAGAGACTGCTCAGTTCTCCCCCCCCGCACACTTGTGCCTTGGGGTGCACTTGACTTGGCCTTCTCCACAGCCACACCCCGCCGCCTTCCCTGGGGCGGCACTGGTTGAACAGCTGTCTGGCGGAGAGGGCGCATCAGTGGCTAGCGGCAATGCACGTGAGCACACCGCACGCAGGCACACCACACACGAGCGCTCATCCACTGATGGAGCATTACACGGTGTGGCGACAGCGGCTGTCCATGAACGTTCAGATGGACAAGCTGATTGAACCGGCCACACCCTGCATCTTTCCAGGCACCCCCCTGCTTTCAGCTAATGCTGGAAACTGACATGACTCCACCCGCGAGCTCCGCTGCACTGATGGCAGCGTTGCAGGTGCTGTGAGCCGAAGCAGCTACTGTATCTCCGTGGTGTCACCTGGGCAGGAGCGCGAGGGCTTCTTCTCATGCTACTTCCTGGTTCCCAAAAAAATCTGACGAAATGAGACCCGTCCTCGATCTGTCTGTCTTCACCAACTACATAGTACAGAGACAGTTTCACATACTCACCACAAACAAGTGTCAGAAACGGCACGTGATGCAGCTGAAAAGTGTTAGGTGAACTCATTAAATGGCCAGACGAGGAAGTAATGAACAAAACCAGTCTCTTTAATAAGAGAACTAACATAACAAAAAAACAAAACATACAAGACACGGTGGAAACACAAAACTCACGGTCGGTATAACAGTCCGAGATCAGAGCCAGCAAACACATACATCCAGGGGAATCCAAAACGCGTTGTCCAAAGATAAGTCCGTTAAGCCGATACACAGAAGCAGTCCGAAATAAGAGGGCAAGGCAGAACAGAATAATCCAAGGAAGCAGTCCGGGTCAGAAACACAAAAATACCAATACCAAA
>NW_018127945.1:106428-106606 GCF_001952655.1 Monopterus albus | reverse complement strand
AACGAAACAGGTGAAACCAATGTGAGTGATGAAGAACGTAAAAAGACCGAAACTAAGGTGAAACAAAAACAGGAAGTAACGTCAAAATAAAAGCCATTTAGACTGAAATAGTCTTCCTGCTGTAACCACATTTCAGTAAGACACAGTAAGTCAATGTGATGTTCACTTATCAAATCAT
>NW_018127945.1:92230-105598 GCF_001952655.1 Monopterus albus | reverse complement strand
TTCAACAAAGAACTTCAGCCATTTCTTCTCATCTTTCAGCTGTTTCAGCAATTGATTTCAGGCATTTTCAGGATGATCTTTCAGCTTTTATTAGCATCCACACGCATTTTCAACAGGAAATGCATTTCTCTAGTTAATTAATGCCGTTGTGGTTCATTGTTTTGTCCACTTTTGATACAATAGTGACAGCAAGAGCTATCCTCTCATTTTTAGGAAGAGGCTCTCTGGTTTTATCATTCTGAATTAATTACAAACTATTTGGAGTTATTAGGGGTGCCAGGCTAATATAGAGGTAGCCAAGCTAAAATATTAAATGGCTGGAAATAAGCAAAATGAGCAGCCACGGGCACTTTAAGGGCTTTTTGTTTCATCTGCAGTGTCCTCAGAGCATTCAGATCATCATAAGAAGCTAAGGTCCTCTACTGAATCTCAGGGGGTGAGATTTTTTTGTGGCTACCAGTTCTTTTCAGCAAAATGAGTCATGCACATATCCAGGAAATTTCAAGAATACAGGAGACTTTAAAATCAAGCTTTTAAAAGTCCTATGGATTCGGGCAAATCTCAAGCTGATAAAAGACAAATCAAAATCATTCCCAAGTTAGGTCCAAACAAGTCTCAGATGAAGTCAAAATTCACAAGTCCAAGTTAAAGTGCCATGCCTTGTGAAGAGAAGACTATCAAGATTCAAGAACTTAATTGTCACTGTGCAAGTGCCACAAGATTGCATTTGTGTCAATTCCCCATGGTGCATTTATATAAAAGTCTGATAACAGAGGAATCTTAAAAATAATAACACTGAAATACATAATTGGCTTTTCTAATGAATTTTCCAGAAAATGCCACCAGAAAGCACAATACATTCCAAATATATGTGTAATATATGTAAGTAATGTAAGTTTGTATGTCTAAAGTACAAATACATTTGAAGATTTATTTAGTCCTAAAATATTACCCTCAATTCTAAAAAAATTTTTTATTCAAACAAAAAAGTCATCATCCAAAGCCCTGATTGGTTTTGTTTCCCACAAATATGTAAGAATAGTGTTTAGTAAGAAGTAGTTATTAAATGTTAGGAGGAAAAACTCCCTTTAACGGAAGAAACCTCTGACAGACCCTGACTCTTGGTGGGTGGCCTTCTGCCTCAACTGGTTGGGGTGAGTGGATAGAGGAGAGAGAAAAGAGGAAAAGCAACAAGACACAACAAACACAATAACAAACAATCAAACACTGGGCGGCCTGATGTGGCCGGTGACTGATCATCAGAAACATAGAGCTCCAGAGCCAGGGCTACCTGCAGAAAGGTACAGGGAGAGAGAGAGGACACACTACAGGAGAGAGGAGACACAAAGTTAGTGATGTGTAATGGTGGCATATAGAAGTATAGGGAGAAAGGAGAGCATCATGGGGCCCCCCAGCAGCCTAGGCCTATAACAGCATAACTAAGGGAAGGCTCAGGGTCACCTGATCCAGCCCTAACTCTTAGCATTATCAAAAAAGGAAAGTCTTAGTTCTAATCTTAAAGGTAGAGAGGGTGTCCGTCTCCTGAACTGAGACTGGGAGTTGGTTCCATAGGAGAGGAGCTTGATAGCTAAAGGCTCTGCCTCCCATTCTACTTCTGTGGACTCTAGGAACAGGTTCAATGATTAACTACATGGACAACTGTGGGTGCAGTGTATATTTTGTAACCATTCTTTAGTATATCACTTGTGTGATGTAAGAATGTTAACACTGTTATATTCTTTTTTAGTGTGTTTTTATGTGTGTGTGTGTGTGGAAGTGAATCATTTATTGCTTGCAAACCAATGATGTAAGATGATGTCATGGGGTAGGACTGGATAAGTCTGACTTCTTCCTACTCCATTCAAGCATGTACTAGGTATAAGCAAATTGATATTGGATTGTGTGTAAAAATGTGTGTTGTTATATCAACTGTTTTATATGCTTGAAAGAATAAATCAAATCAAATCAAACCACAAGTAGACCTGCACTCTGAGAACGAAGTGCTCTGTTAGGATGATAAGGCATTATATGAGATCTGTAGGACATGATGGAGCCTTGTCATTAAGGGCTTTGTATGTTAGGAAAAGTATTTTAAGGCCTATTCTGGATTTTACAGGGAGCCAGTGGAGAGAAGCTAATATGAGAGACATATGATCTCTCTTGCTAGTTCCTGTCAGTACTCTGCAGCATTTTGGATTAATTGGAGGCTTTTTAGGGAATTATTGGGACATCTTGATAGTAAACACAGTAGTGTAGTACTGGAAGTAACAAATGCATGGACCTGTGCAGCTGAAAGAAGGCAGTTCTACAGGCTTGGCTTATGTGTGAGTTAAGGGACATATCCTGGTCAAAAATCACTCCAGGGTTGCTCACAGCAGTACTGGAGACCATGTCTATGTCATCAACACACATCACCTTTTGATGATGAAATAAATCCATTACATAGTGTTTCATTTGCTTTTTGTAAAATGGTAATATGAATTGTGAATGTGTGCGGGTCTGTGTGTGTGTGCAAATGACAACATTTATGAGCTAGTGGAAGAGTAAACAGCAGTGTTACTGGAATTAATGATTAAGTGGTGCGCATGAGTGCCATCCCATACATGTTTAATGATGTCAAACTGCAAGTTTAGCAGAGACACTCAGGAAAATGTCTTCTCTCTTTACCTGTTTCAACACATGTTTAAGAGTTACTTTCTAAGATGGTGAGAGTGCAAGGTGGGTTCAGTTGAAATTTCATTCTTTTCTTTTGGCAGATGACATTTATGTAATCTTACTGTTACACACAGTGACTGGACGAGGGGATGACAGTGATTCTGGAATTTAGTGTTTATCAGAATGCAGTGCAAAGCTTCAAGTGGTCATTTTTGATTTGATGATTATTTTTATTTTTCATACTTGCACCCATCGATATTTTTAAATAATCAATAGAGTAAGATAATTAACATGTAATGTGTTGCTTGAAGTGACAAACTCACAAAAATGATGTCTCAATTCTGCAGTTACCCTCAGCACTAAGTAGTGCTTTAGTGTCTTTTAGCTTTGGTTTGGTTAGCTAGCTAGCTGGTAGAAAACCATTTATCAGCTAAAGAATCCTAATATGTCTCTGCGCCTGCTAAATGTGTAAATAGGTTTGCTAATCCACTTGCTATATCAACTTTAGGGTACTACAGTGTCATTGTGTTTACAGCTTTTTGCACTGCCCCCAAGTGGCCTAATAATGATGCAGCCTTACACCTTGTCAATAATGACAAAGTGCACCCAGGGGTGCTGAAATTTAGGTCCTGAAACACTCCTCCAAGGTAGGCGCACTGCAGTGGAAACACAGAACCCTTGACGAGCGTTCCTCAGCTTGACGTGTTTTGGTAGGTTCATATTATAGAAAAACCAGTTTTGTGTGCTAAAGCCATACAATACGTGCAGAGGTGAAAAGACACAGTGACATAGGACAAGGTTTGCCATTATCATTTTTTACTGGTAGTACTTATAAATATCCAGTTTAAATACACTAATAAAATAGCTTGGACATTTTCATGACTTGCAATGTTAACAGCTTCCCAAAAACTGAGATACTTATAAAATTTCAGGATCTACAATCCTGAGCCACAAAAAGAAGAGAAGATCAACAGAAGGTCTGATAACAAATGCTACACAGTAGCTGATAGAAGACATCCAGTTCCAGTCCTCCACAAGTTACCACTAATTTATCACTATGATACTGGTACCTTTAGAAACATGTGATTGAAAAAGAAACATTTTGAATACATAATAGCCAGATTACTAATGGACAGGTTCATCCTGTTTTTGAATGGAACTACTGACAGAGATTATTTAAGGCTTTTGAATAATTGGAAGATAGATTGCAAAGCAGTTTACTTAACAAAGCTTTATGACAGTGTGTAACCTTTGGAGATTTGTACATGTAGAGCAAATGATTTATCAGTAGTAATATGCAAGTGTCAAATCAGCAAAAGCTAAATTTACTCATACACAAAACATATATCCAGACACTCCAACACTTTAAGTCATAAAAGCCCAGTCTGTATGGAGTTATATTTGTGCCTCATTTCAGAGTAAGTAATGGAGTTTTTGCATACACATAACATATACTTTGAAGGGAAATCATTGTCACACACAAAACATATTGTTTTTGTGTGCTAAAAGTTGCCTAATCAAATGATGGCATGCTATTTTATCTTTGGAGAGGGGAAAACCTTTCCACATGAATGTGTTGAAAAGTCAAGTTTTTTTCAAACTGGTATTTAAAAGCCTGCGTGGATCAGAGAGTGTGAAAAAGAGTGAAAATTCCACACTCAAATGTAACTCATTCCACATGTTGGGTGATCTGTGCGCATACGTTTAACAATCTATAAATAAATGCAAAAGGTCACAACTATTTTTAGACATTTATATGTGCAGAACATATTAAATTCTATAAGTCAGACCCATATACAGTATATCTAACATTGAAAAATGTTTTTAGGCACCCAACATTTCATGGGTTAGCTGTAGATTTGAGCTATGTAGAACTGTCAAAATACCTAGAACTGAGTTCAAGAAAGCATTTAAATATTAAAAGAACATAACAAACATAATAGGGCACACACACACACACACACACACACACACACCGGTGTAGTTACTAGCTCCAAAGCATGTGGACACAGCAGCAAAATTTTAAAGTAGAAATCTTTTCTTGGATGGCGGTCTGCTGTCAGACACCGTCCATCTGTAATGGATGGTATCCATCTGTTCAATCTATTCCTTTTGTGTTACTGATTCTGCACATTCATTCTTCACAAGTGAGCAGTGACATCCTACATTTCCCAGAGTACATTTTAAAAGCCCATACAAAATGAGCTTGACCTGTTTGCAGTTGTGTAGGTGGAAAATGTAATGACAAGTTGGGTCTCATTTCAGGAGCTGCCCCCTAAAGTGTGTCCTTAGGAGAACTGAAGGCTAGTAGGCAGAATGTGCACATGAAATGAGATCATGGAAGATTTGTCAAAGTATTACTGGGAAGTCTGTTTCCAAACTGGTGCTGTCCTCAACATCTCAAAGTCAGAAGTCAGAGTTTGGAGTCTCCCACCAAGAAACTGCACTCAGCCAACAAAGCAGTAGTGTACTGTAATGTGTAGGCAGTGCTGTTTAGAGGATAATTTTGTTTATTACAACTTGGGCCTTTTATTTGTTTCTGTTAGCTATGAGAACATTTTACTCACCAAAGCTGAGATCGGGAAATAAGACAGTGTAGGTCAAATCTGATACTGTATGTGAGAAACAGGAGAAGCCTTGTCATCAAACAATAATATAGCATGTTAGCTAGCTATGTATAGTAAATAGATGACATCCCCATTCTTAATACATGACCTAATTGGTTGACTGTTTCTCTAACCAGCAGAAACGCACAACAGTGGGCACAGCAGACCAATTTGAATGACTGAACAAATTTGAGGTGTGAGACAGACCTCAGCAATTAATGTGGTGAAAATTACAAAATAAGACAAGTTTTAAATATCTCAAGCCAACTCTGGACAAATGCCCGCAGAATCAGGTGTGGACATTGTTTGGAGTTGCCCTTTCACACATGTAGCCCACGGCAGTTGACAGTCTGTGTCAGATGCATTTTAACCTGCTGAAATATGTCACCACTCAGAGGTGGCGCCTGGCTAGAGTGTGCAGGAAGCAGGGAATGATGCAGTCACATAACTGGTTTGTAATTTGGTCATAAACAACCAAGTCTGTTCCTTGAACCTGTCTGACATTTTCAGCATCAGCCCTTAATGACAGAAGTTCCTGAATCTCATCATGTCTCCAGTTAGATATTTTTGTTGGCGACTGTTCTTCTTGGCTGTATTCTTACGGCTTCGCACCAGTCATGATAGAACGTCATTAACATGCCCATTAGTTTGGTGTTAATTCTCCAGGCAGTACCCTGTTCTACTCTACTCTGAACTCTGACATTATGCCGACTTTGTACTGGAGAGTTGGCAGAGTAAAATCATGTCTGGACCAACTGACCCATACATTTGCCTTCTCACATAAAGCTTCTCTGAGTAATGTCTAGATAATTTCAGAGTGTCAGTGCATGTCTGAAAAGGGCTTCAGATTAACAATTTCTGAGGTTAGTGGGACGTCCGTGTACAATATATACAAATACAGTATATCCAACTGTAATTTCTCTATTACATGTGCAAACAATTGGAGCATTCTCTATGTAACAATGACCATGTTCAGGCTACTGACAATAACAAACAGTATCTAGCCTTCATTGTTACACTTTGAAATGATTTTCATAGCATTACTTCTTTGTAAACCAAACATAGCTACAGAAATACACTGCTCAAAAAAATAAAGGGAACACAAGGGAAAATAAGACATTCAACTATGTAATGAACAAGGTATTTAATAAGAATATTTCATTCATTCAGATCTAGGATGTCTTATGTTGTGTTCCCTTTATTTTTTGAGCAGTATATATATATAAAACACAAAAACAGTAGGACACAGCTGACTTTGGACACTTAAGAGTTATAATGATAAACCAGACAGGCAAAAGAATGATGCATTTTTTTGGCTGAAGTTACAAACAGGGTCAACCACAGGTCTTATTTTCAAAAAGAGCACTTTGAAGGAGGAGGTCCCTGAAATAGGACTACAGATACAGTATCTGAACTTGGGTTTTTGCCCTAGTAAAGCTTCTGAACACAGGCGGACATTTGGTATTTTAGGGAAGATTTGTCCTTTAAGCCAGTATTTGTCATATCAGATTTCCATGAGCATGATATTTGAACCAACACAATTTGGAGGTCCACTGCTACCACAGAAGACATAAGGTCATGTCCTCGGTCTGGAAATTTAGCAGGTGTAATTTCTCTGATTACACTAATGTTACACATGTTGGGTTTTTAAGGTTGGTAGTTAAATCAATAAACTAAATTTGAAATTGTATGGTTTCTTTAAATACCCAGAAAAAATGTCCTGAGTTGGGTGGCTAGTCTATACTAACTTATTTAAGTGGAGTTTTTCTGGGACAATTTGGTCTTATGGTCAATATTTCTAAATGCCAGAGCAGCTGTTGAAGTGTGCTTCATCTTTTCCAACACCAGCAGCTTCCATATCACTTTAACTCAACTCTTTCGCCCACCTGCTTTTATTTCAGCAGATATATCATTGCTGCATGAGACTGAGTTGTGTTTATGTGCTGGTGTTACAGGAGCTAGCAGGAAGTCCAAGTCCAAGTCCAACCTGGTCTCTTCCTGATACATCTCCTGCTGGGTCTCTGAACCCACAAATGTGCCAGCATGATGGAAGTCTCTGCTTCTGATCCAATTAATTACAAAGCACATGCTGAACCTTCTGAGGGACAGAGTTTCTATCACAGTGCCCCTGTAAATCACTCGCTGGTTATTCTCCATTACACCTTCCCACTTTTTTGTGATACTGAGGAAATCTACAGCATCTGTTCTGCTGACACTTTTGGTCAAGTGGTGTGTAACGGTAATAACTCAAAACCTGTCATATAATTTGTGTAACAAATCAGCCAGTTTGCATTGTGAAATGGTTCCAATATGTGGACTGTCCATCACCTTGCATTTCTCTCTCTGCATACAAACATAGCGACACCACCCTTACTGGTGATATGGTGGTATGGTGATTGTGCAATGAGACTGAGGGAGCTTCAGGCTCAATCTTAAACTGTGAACAGGCATCAAAAATACATACAACAGGTTTGCTCCTGAAATAACCAGAGCGCATACATGATTTCATGAGCCTGTCCTCTGGAACAAGTGACTGTATTTCTCATCTCATTTGCAGAGTGGAAGGTTTTAAGAGCCCTGGCTTCATCTGTGAGTGGCTCTTCTCTCAGGGCACTGGTATTAAATGGTTATTAGGTTACTGATGGTCAATATTTGTTTGAAGCACATTTTTTCCAATGCAGATTCTTGTTAAAAATAAGTCCTTATTTTGGACATTCCGTTTGCTTAGGTCAGTGTGGTAGTTCATTTCTAACTGGACTAATACTTTTTAGGTGTACCAGAACATGACATGTTGGTTTTTTGAAGCAGTGCAGTGCCTTGTTTGAACTTCCTTGCTTACTAGATTAGTCCATCACAACAAAGGTGCTCCACTAGTGCTGCCATTGTGTTCACTGTGGCAGGACTGTCAGTATGTTGGTGATGGTCCATTTCTGACTGGTACAGTCCTGAATGACCAGCTGGAAACCAAACTCTGCCTGTCTGCTCTCCAGCAGCTCCAGGCAATGCTGAGACTCTGTGTTCTGGATGGAACCACCCTACAACGAGAGAGCAAAAAAGAGAAACCAATAAAGCACTGAAAAGGAATGCTGATACGTATGCTGCTCTGCTTGGAGTTGTGTTTCCTCCACCAAATCCATGTTCAGATGTAGAGAAACCTCTGAGTGCATTATTACACTTACAACATATCAGGTTTAGAAAACCAAATGCATTTAAAGGGCAGTTAAACAGATTTTTTTTTTTTTTTAGCAAATGTCTTCATATAAACTGTAAAATGAAAAATCTATAAATACCATGAATCATAGCAACTCTAAAGGCTGTTTTTGTGTTTAAAAAAGGAGATGAATGGCCTTTCCTGGTCTGAAATTCTGCTACATTACTGTCTACACTGTCACTGGCATGCACCTCCTCACAACCATAACTATATGTTGGGGTTGTGGTGTCTACAGATATACAACATGGAGACCACAAGAACTCAGTCTGTCAGATCAGAACTCAGATCAGTCTGTCTTGTCTACTCGTGTTTTCACCTGCGAGTTTTTATTGCTGGTACAAAGACCAATCAGAGCAAATTCAACATGAAGCAAGTTGAGAAAAGGAAAAGGTTGGCTTGTTTTATCCTCTTCACGGAGACACAAACTGCAATCAATATGCGACTGTCTGCTTACTGTACTGCCACTCTCCATCACAGTGAATGACTGAAATGAACAAGCATGCCATAAATAAATGAATTGAATGAATGTTTTCAGTCATTTACAAAAGGAA
Source organism: Monopterus albus (assembly GCF_001952655.1). Taxonomy (NCBI): domain Eukaryota; kingdom Metazoa; phylum Chordata; class Actinopteri; order Synbranchiformes; family Synbranchidae; genus Monopterus; species Monopterus albus. The sequence goes on along the minus strand of NW_018127945.1, from coordinate 96,575 downwards.
GAATAAGACATGGAGTTAATATTTGCAGAGACTGCCATGACTGTGACAGAGCGTGCAAAGTGGTGGTTTAACTGTGACTTAACAGCAGCTGAAAGCCTTATTTTTGTTGACCTCTGGGTTCAGGGTGTGGTCAGAGGTGCGAAGGATGGTGCAACCACAAGGTCAGTAAAACTTTAAAAACAGTCAAAAAGCTCTGCAGGAGGTGTCCCAGCATTTTCATTGGGAACAGTTGTCTTCTTCAGATGTTGCTACACAGTTTCAGACATTGGGAACCAGAAAGCTCATACCACATAATGCTAACACATTTCAGAAAAAAAATCACATCACATAAGAATAGATGTGATAAGAATAAGAAGCAGAACCGAATCTATAGAATCTATAATAAGAATAGATCAACACATCTAAACACAACCACAAAATAAAATATGTGGAAACACAAGAGGAACAGACTGTGGTTTAACAGTCAATAACCTTTTTGACCATCCAAGTTTCTCGATCTTTTACAATATGCATTTTACCAGCTGGTGGATTTATGCTGCCAACATTATGAGTCTGTCAGGCATAGCCAGTATATATTTCACCTTGTATTTTAAGTTTTACAGTCTGTAGTCACAAATCACAACCCTTTAATACTGCAGAGAGAGGAAAAGTGTCTGCACTGCAACAGTAGATTACTCCCGAGTGCAACATGTGAGTAACTCATCAAGTAAACTGACAAACATGGCACAGGTAGAGAGCAATAGCACACACGAGTCCAGGAGTGTCATGCAGCATTCTTAGTCTCAACCTCTTAGAACAATCTTATTTTGATGCTGTGCTTTGCTACATTATCTGCTGTTGTTTTGTATAATTTTAGTGATCAGATTAGAATAGTATATAATATTTAACACAATAATGTAGTAATGTAGGGCTTGTTCCAGCTGATTTTAATCATGTGGTGGGTCAACCTATTCTGAAAAACCGCAATCTGGACACTTTGTTGTTATCCAATTTTAGACCAGTGTACAAATTGCTTTGTCTATCTTACATCTGGGAGAAAACTGTTTTCATGCAACTGCAATATTTTCTTGAGGAAAACTGAGTTTTTGAAAACATTCAGTCTAGTTTTAAGTCTTGCCATAGCATAAAATCAGCTTTGTTAAGAGTCTTGAATGATCTTTTGCTAGCTGTTGACAATGGAAATTCCTTCCTGTTAGTACTGTTAGATATTTCGGCTGCTTTAGACACAGTGAACCATAGTATTTTGTTGTCTCATCTCGAACAATATACATATATCCAAAGTGTTGCTGTTAAATGGTTTGATTCATATTTGTCTAATAGGCATTTTTCTGTGTGCATTGAGGAATATTCATCGTCTGTTGGTGGTCTGACCTGTGGGGCCCCACAAGGATATATTCTTGGTGCTGTTTTGTTCTCACTGTATCTACTTCCCTTAAGTTCAGTTTAAGAAATATGGGTTATCTTTTTATTGCTATGCTGATGACATCCAAATTTACCTGCCTGTGACCAGGAAGAAGGGTATCTCATTACCAGCTGTATCTGATTGCCTGAGTGACATTAAAACATAGCTATCACTAAACTTTCTACACATTAACAAAAGTAAAACAAAGTGTGTGCTGTTGGAAGTCCCGGTGGGTTTTGTAACAATGATATTGGCCTGATAGCTGCCTATCTGAAAGGTAAAAAAAACTTTGGGGTGTTTTTTCTTATTGCCCTTAAGATGGATGAACAGGTCAATTTATTGGACAAAGTGAGCTTCTTTCAGTTGAGATTGATTTGATTTGAGTTGATTTATTCTTTCAAGCATGTAAAAACAGTTGATATGACAACACATAATTTTACACATAATCCAATATTAGAGATTATTAGCAAAGGTTAAGCACTTTATTTTTACACTAATATTTTTAAGCATTGACCCCATGGGGCCACCAAACCCCTATATTAGTGGCCAAAGTACATTTTTATTTTATTGAAATTTTTTTATTTTATTGTAAGCTAATATGACAGACTGAAGGGCACTGAATACATAACGGTTTAATGAGCCTGAGCCCTGCTATTTGCGTCAAACTTGTTGTGTGCTCTATTCCAAGGTATCTATTCTACTACTGACTCCGGACGGATGTGGCAAGGCCTGCAGCACATCATAGACTACAGGACCACCATCAGCATCATCAGCCCCACAAACAGCCTGCCAGATGACCTCAACACCTTCTACACCTGCTTTGAGACCTCCAGCTACAGAACAGAGAGGAAGCATGCACACACCTGGACATGACTACAGGCCAGTGGCACTCACCCCAATCATCATGAAGTGTTTTGAGAGAGTGATGCTAGCCCACATCCAGAGCAGTATTCTGGACCCCCTGGACCCCCTGCAGTATGACCTAAAAGTCATTAAAGTAATTACAGTGGTCTTTCTTGCCTCTTATGCTGACAACCAGTCAATGGCTTTTCCTAACTGTGTGACATAATTTGTGACTTCCAGCAAGTGTACTTAGAAGTCTGTGCTCTACCTCTTAGCTTCCCTGAGGAGAAGAGCTCAGATTAAATGTACTGCAGCTCAATTTGAACATACACAAACACACACATACGTATCCCACAATCCTTTATGTGCATCCACATACATGCACAATGTATACACACAGACACATATTTGGGAGTTGTCCAGCGCCTTGTCCTCACTTCAGCAGTGAACCTGGCCTGCCCTTCTGCAGAGCACAGAGTTGGACTGCACTACTATTCCCTGCTATTAAGGCAGGAACACTAGTTAATCAGCTGATGAAACAGCCAGTCTGCCTGAAACCCATGAGTCAGCCAGTCAGCTAGCAAGCCAGGCAATCTATTAGCCCGATGTTCAATCATCAAGGCATTCACGTCAAGGATTTGGTGAGTGAAAGCAGTGTGAACACAAAAAGCGCATAGCACTGGTGCACCAAACATGAAGTCCTTGTGCAAATGAAGTCCACATAAAAGCTAAGGCAGACGAGATTTTTTTTGGTAAAATACATTTATTTTAGCTATACTCAAATAGAACAGAGAGAAGCACATCCACTCTCTGCTAAAGGAGCCATCAAAGATTTCCTCTATTTCCCATAATTGAGTTCTGAGTGATGAGCTCAATATTTTTTCATCTACAGACAATAACAGAACTACAGAGCAAGACACATCTATCCTCCTGTTGGCATTGTTTGTCATAGATTATTGCAGACCAGCAGGGTTCATCATTCAGAGTAGTTTGTCCTGTTTATTACCATTTAGTTACAAGACTTCTTGTTTGAGTGCCTTTTGCCTTCCAGGGTTGTACATTATTCTGCCACTTTGTGATGGCAAAACTGAACATCAGAGAAAATTAGTTGAAATTGGTGGTGGATTAGTTGCAGAATCTACCACAGATTTAAGAGTGGACTTCTGTCTATTCATCAGGTGGCAAAAACATGACTCCCAATGAATGCTATATCTGTTAATAAGCAACAGTTTAAAGAGGTGGTATTAATGTATGGCAATTTTATTCAGTTGTTTAAATTTCTCTAAAACTATCATTACAAATTCCTCTCTATTGTGTGTTTCGGAAAGCTGTTTCAAACAATCCTATTAGTGTGCAAAAATACATTCGTAAATTCTAATTTTCACTTGGGTATTGCAGTGAAATGCAGCACTGTAGAGAACGGGTTTTTAAAGGTTTTGAAAGAAAGTAACACTCATGATTTAGAATCTTTCTTAGGGCATGTCAGTTAGCAGGCTCAGTTATATGTAAGTAATATGCTATACAAAACGGCAGACACAGGTAAGCAATGTTTTTCAGGAGAACTTGGATACAGTTATGCAGAGGATAAACGTAGGTATTACCTTTGAAGATGTCCATAAGTAGGTAGTTTGCAGGAGAGCACAAACAGAAGGTATGGAATAGGGTTGCAACGGTATAAAATTTTCACAGTATGATATCACAAAAAATATCACATTTTCACAGTATTTCACAATTACAGTTATTATTATCAGCTACAATGACACACACACAGTATAAATACCGGCTTTCATCAAACTCAATTTGACAGTTCTAGGTGAAAGGTTATCCAATCAGAAGCTTTGTCTCGCCCCTATATGTAATAATAACAGTTCTCACCTCGTGTAATAATAATAATGTTTTCAACTCAGTGCTGCTTCAATACTCTGAGGGCTCCAACGTTGTCCCCCAAGAAGAATTTTCAACTGACCAAGATCATGCAGCCACATACAATTCGCTAGACAGCGGGGAACAACAGAACCAGGACACGGCTGAGCCTCAACGAGCCCTGGAACAGCAGCAGCGCCAGCAAGAGGGGCCAACACCTCCCCAGCCCGAGGAAGA
>NW_018127945.1:80252-80844 GCF_001952655.1 Monopterus albus | reverse complement strand
CGTGGACTCAGCTCTCACCTGGGGGGTGCTGCTGCTGCCGCCAACCATGGAGCTCTCGCTCTGCCTCATCACTTTGGCGTTTTCAGGCTGTTCTGCAGGATATTGTCTTTTCTTATTTGCTGGGTCTCGGTTCTCCTTCTCTTCCTCATTATCATTATCATCATCATCATCATCCTCTTCCTCATCATTAGCATCTTGGTAGCTTTCAATGAGATGTTCCATCACTATGCACATCAGGACGCTCCAATCATTCGCCGTGATTGGAGTCCTCAGCGTCTCCGGAGTGAAGGTTTCACCCTCTCTCAGCTGGTACAGGGCCCGACATACCCTGACAATAATTTCAACTCACCACGAAGCGCAGCATTTGGTGGCTTTTGAATTCTGCACAGTTGCATGGTGACTTTTTTCGGAGCTCGAGACAAGGCTGACTCCTCGGTCAGCATCACCGGTATGTTACTGATAACGCCGTATAATTTTTCGATAGGAGTGGATGATGTAGCCATTTTTCTCTCTCGTTATTACAGGCTGCTTGCTGAAGGAAATGATTTTTCAGAGGTACAACACAGCAGAAAAGCAGAGCGGTTTATAAAGC
>NW_018127945.1:60900-79476 GCF_001952655.1 Monopterus albus | reverse complement strand
GGGGGGAGAGTGGGGGGCTTGGGGGCGGGACAAAGCTTCTGATTGGATAACCTTTCACCTAGAACTGTCAAATTGAGTTTGATGAAAGCCGGTACTGTGTGTCATTGTAGCTGATAATAATAATTGTAATTGTGAAATACTGTGAAACTGTGATATTTTCTGTGATATACTGTGAAAATTTCATACCGTTGCAACCCTATTCCATACCTTCTGTTTGTGCTCTCCTGCAAACTACCTACTTATGGACATCTTCAAAGGTAATACCTACGTGAAAGCCGGTATCTATACTGTGTGTAATGACCCTCAAAGGAATGAAAACAAAAGGGTAATTTTTTATTAAGTGATTGTGCCAGTTCATTGAGCCGGATTGTGGTACTAGATTGACCCTAAAAAGTATAAACATGAGTTTAAAAAAAGCATACAACTATAACATGCTATATAACTAAAGCATGCTAGTTTGCATGCTAGCACCAGTAGTAGTGGAAGTATTCACATTCTTTACTTAAGTAAAAGTACTAATATCACACTGTATAAGTAGCCTACTCTGTTATGTAAAAGTACGTATTGGCACAAAAACATACTTAAAGTATTAAAAGTATTAGTAGGCTAGTCAATGCAGAGAAATGTTACACTATACAGTATATTAGATCACTACATTAATAGCCTGTCACTCAACTCATGCACTGATGTAAAACAGGATTTGAGTGTTGTTGGTGGAGGTGGAGCGCTACTGAACTGTTTTGTATCCAAGTCCAACTACTGATTATTTTCATTAGGGATTAACCTGCTGATTATTTTCTCCATTAATCTATTGACTGGTTTGTAATAACCCTGGCAATAGTGGGGACATGCCATCACAGTGCTCTAAATGATTATCAAACTTCTTACAAATCTAGGTGTGCGACAGTGCAGTCAGACTGATCCTCTCTGTACGTTTATTCACACACAGTGACTTTCCCGAAGTCAGGAAAGTTTACACATTTGTTTTTTTATGGGGTCAGATTGGGATCAGTGTGAATATTATTTTGATGGTGCATTTGATAATCGATGTTATACACTCACAATTTATTTTTTGGGATTAAAGTAATTAACAGGACACACATTTTAATCTGCATGGGGGGATAGTGTTCTCAAAGGTGTTCATTTTTGAGGTATCCAAAATAATCCCATGCTGTTGACTTTAATTTCTTTTTGGATGGAGTTTAGTGATTTCAGCCTCCTTTTCTCTGCTATTTGTCCACTGCATCTGACAGGCAGTCGGGAAAGAAAGGTGCACATGCATTGTGTTTTTTTTTTCTTCAAACCCGTTAATAAGCTAAGGTACATAGTATAATAATCATCAATTTTTAGACCATGGTATACCGTGAAACCTGGGATACCTCTGCAACCCTAGTATGGAGCAGGTAAAGCTGTGATGAAGGGGAATAAACAGTTCAGAACCAAACAGGCAGGTTCTGGCAAACCATTGAGGCAAGAGACAGACAACTAACCAGATCCAGGAAGAACCAAAGTGTTCATACATTGCTAGAGTCCACCAGTCAGTTGGGCAGATAGTGAGTACTGGCTGTTGCCTTAAATATTGGGCTAGGAGATAAGTATAGGTGGAGCTGGGCAGCGCAATTAATAAGAGTGGGAAAGAGGGAACAAAGAAAAGGAGTTGGGTCTAAAATGACAGTGAAATCATAGGGTGGAGACAAGACCGAGGCTGGGACTGAGATAAGCACAACAACAAAAGCAGGCTGAGGTGATTTATTTTACCTGATTGACCCTGATACCAGTCCTCAGGTTTGGTTTGGGACATCTCTGCTTCTTTCACTGCCCCCAAGTGTAGTATCACAGTACAGTATCACATATGCTGGTGATAGAAGCCCCATAATAAGGACCTTCTAATAAATATCCCCCTTCCCCACCTTTTTTAAAAAACTGACTTTAAATGTGACATGTATTAATACAACTATGGTTTATGTACTCTGTGTGCTGTGTTCCGCTTTTCTGGGTGAAAAATTAACCTTGCAAAATACGTCTTACTGATGGTAATTGGCAAAATTTAATAAATCATGAAGTTGGAAATATTAGTTGGTTTTTTTTGCCTGGAACTTATTTTTAAGATCTAACACCAGCTGGCAAGTTATGTACTTTCCAAATATTATTTAAAACCAATTTTTTTCTATTACATTACACAAGTAGACAGTAATATTTGGAGTTGGAAACTCCAATTTGATAGTAAAGTAAGACAGAGCCTTCCAGTTAAAAGCTATACAAACTGGACTTAAGCCACAGTTGTGTTTGTGGAGTGTAAAGAAAATATGATCTTGTTTTTGCAGTGTTTTAGAAGGTAGCTTGGGGCAGTTACAAATTGTTTATTAATTGAACACAAGCCAACATCAGTTAAGGTACACTGAGAGCGTTTAAAGTTAGTCTGGTTTAAATATTATCTATCCTGCCTGATCACCTAAATGATGCATGAGAAACAGTAAAAAGCACCCGCAGCAAACAACAGCAGTGCAGCAAATATGTAGCTACATCAAATAACAAGGCAGCTACATTTCTAATATGCCATTTTTTCCAGCTGTTCCATACCCATATCATACTGAGGTTCATGTGTTTTGATCATCTTAGAAGAGGCTTGTGCTCATGCTGAAAAGGGTGATATATGGCCCTGTTCAGAAGAACAGAGCACACTACTTTGCCCCTAACCAGTTGTCTATGTTATTACATTCTGACTGGCAGAGAACTTCAACAACAGGAAGTGTCTCAGCTGAAGCGGGAGACCTGTCATCTTAAAAAAGGAAAGAAAGAATAAGGAGATGGCAATGCATTTTATGAAAAAATAACAGGAAGCTAATACAACAGCTATGTTTGTCAAATCCATGTTTGCTTTGTTGCATGCCTACTAGACCTCCATTCCAGTTGTCCAGTCATGCCCAGGCCAATAGCTGGCCAGCTGGCCTGAGTACAGGACAGTTCCTGGTGCCAGTAGAAAGACAGCATTAGTAGTTATATTCAGTGCTCTTGTTCACTTCTTAGTTTGGATGTATACAGTATGCTGTTTGTCTTGATGTCTCAACTATTCCTGCTCTGGAAGCTCTGAGTAGTGCTGCTGCTGACTTCTCCTTTGGATTCTGCAAAATGAAACTTTTCACTGGACTAGCTTAGGGTAAGCTGTGTCCATAAAGGGAAAAATAAAAGAGACCAGTGAAATAAAAAGCAAATGTAAGCAAAACACTGCTTGCTGTACAAAAAATATTACCTGCTCTCGGGCACATTTTCACGAGGCCTCCTTTCTCTCTTTCCTTTTCCTATTCTGCTTCTCTCTATTGATGACTGTTCCCTTGGGGTCAAGCTCAGTTCAATATAGTAAAAGATCTATTTATCAATAATGCACAAATCCTGATAGTCTGTTTCACATGAAATGCTGCCTATGTCTCTCGTTCGTTGCACTACTTTCCAACACTGCCTCTGAAAACGTTTTACTCTGCTCACTCTTCTCAGCTGATCAAGGTTCAAAATTACTTTATTGAAAAAACATGAAATAAGAGAAGAGAAATTATACACATTTCTCATCCCACCTTCCATTAACTCTCACTTCTATCTTCCATCTGCATGTATATCTACATTTTTTGACTTTGTTTACATCTACTTGAATGTTTCATGCTGATGGTTTTTTCCTCTCTCGTCTCTAGCTGCCTATTTCTAAACAGGGAAGATCTCTGACTTCATAGACCACAGAGCTATGTGTCAGCTCTCCGTACTCCTTATCATCTTCCTACAACCTCAATACTAAAGATCAGAAATGCATAAACACAAAGCTCAGTGTGTTTAGGTTAGCACTGTTCAAATTAGTCTGTAAGAATTCTCCTGCTTTTGACTGTAATCATAATTTTTCTTCATTGATCCACCTAACCGATTTAGCATTTAAATAAAACAATGGTGTCTGTTTAGTAAACCATCGCCTAACTATAAGTCAGGGTAAATTGCCCTCTGTCTTCTTATCTGTCAAAATGACAGATGGCCTTCAGATTTTTCTGTCATTATTAGAAATAATTCCATCAATGATGGAAAATATTAGGATAACATAACAACTGTACCCTATAAATATCATCTCTCCACTATGCTAACTGTTATAGGGACAGAGTTTGTTTGCTGTTACATTACACGATCAGTCACCACATCAGAATCACAGAATCAAAATTGTCTTTAATGGCCAAGTATGTTTGAACATACTGGAATTTGACCCTGGTACAGAGGCTCTCAATGTGTTGTAAGAAAACTGGAAATAGAAAATAACAATGAGAATAAAAAAATGAAAAAATAAAACAATACAAAAAGAAAAATAAACAGTGTGTATATTCAAATAGGAAATACGTGCAATCGAAAATAGAGAAAGAATACACACACGAGCAGATCTGTTTCCTAATTAGAAAATCTTACTGACGTCAGACTTGGCAAGTCCGCCAGCATACTAGCAATCTGCCAAATGTTCAGGCTCACATGTCTCTTAAAGGGGATGTGAGGTTACACGCTGATTGGATAATTGCATGCTATGCCCAAAACACACCCCTGCTTTATTGAGGAGATCAAGTACAGCCCTTTGCTAATTGCACAGGTGCTTGAACCGTTTTTAGTCATCGTCAAATTACTGAAATGAGCATGGACACACCCAAACATCACTTGTGCCAATACATCTTGTTGTGGTTTTCCTGGTGAAGCTAAGCTATTGTCAACCTCATTTCCAGCCACAGAAGACAGCTGATTATAAAAATCATGTACCACCTGTCAGCACCAAATGCCAGATAGTTTGTCATAAAAATAGCGTAGCATTTAGCACAGCTAAAAGGAGAGTGAAATTATCATTCAGACATATACATAAATACAACAGCTACTACTACTACTCCTAATAAAAACAATAAATAGCTCTGCATGTTACTTTTAAAGCTGTTTTCTATAACAATTTACCCTGCTAAATCAGTGGCTACAGCACTGATAACTACATTAATAAACACTGTACACTGATCCCACCTTTTCTTGCTAGATACCTCAACTCAGCATAATGGCTGCTAGTACAGATCCAACACAGTTCTTTATAGCATGTACATTTTTGGTTTTCAATGTAAAATATCTACTTTGTAGTGTAAGGAATTGGATGGTTATTATTGTCTATTTGGAGCATATCATGAACTAAAGATAATGATGAGTGAAGACATTCACATATCCACATGCTCTTTAGTCTTCTGCAGTTTTTAATGATATAGTTTTAGGAGATTTGTGAAATGATAAGATTGAGAAACACTATTTAATGGTGAATCACATCTGGCCAGTATCTTACAGTATTTAATTATGTCATTGCTGCCACCACTGCTGATTAGTTTTATCACATGTAATATGATTGGTGCACCAGTGCTGATGGACAGCACTGATGCATCATTGGTGCACTGAAAGAGAGGAAATACAACAGTAAAGTATTAGACAGGTTTCAATCTACTGACTCAGTCAAAGCATGTCTCACTTTTAACGTCTTATTCTTTTTCAGTGATGGAGTTTGACCTGAGAAATGTAATGAGGTAGAAATTTTGAAGTTTTAGTATATTACTTGTGTGGTGTAGAACAAAATTATCTAAGTAGAGATACTGATTGCAAACCAATGATGGTATGATGATGTCATGGGGTAGGACTGAATAAGTCTGACTTCTTCTACTCCGTTCAAGCACGTACTAGGTATAAGCAAATTGATAATGGATTAGCATTTGTTGGATATGTGTAAAATTATGTGTGTTGACATGTCGACTATCTTTACTTGCTTGAAAGAATAAATCAATCAATCAATCAATCAAAGTTACTGTATTCTAATTTGCTGTGTCTTCTTTCTTGAATCTTTCATACTAACATTTCATTTCCTCTGTTAGAAAAGGACTTCTATGACTTCTCCACCAAACCTTTTACAATGAGAACTGAGTTTTCTTTTCAAAACCCCATGGGGATGTGCCTCGTGAATTTCATCTCTTTTTTGACTTCTGACATAAGTTAGAATTGGGATTTCTGATTCTGGCCAATGCTAATTAGAGGCAGATTCCCCTGCCAATGTGCCCAGTAGCTACAGACACTAAGAAAACTAGAGAGTTGAAGGATGGTGAGGTATTGTTCTCTTAGGGACAGGAAGGGTCTGAATGATATTTAAATAAGTCGTGTTCCAATCTGATGTCTGGGACAAAAACAGCACACACACACACAGAGGGCGGTACAAATGCACACACACACACAGAGCAGAAATGCCAGGGGCTTGAATGCATTAGTGTCTTCTTTATACTAATTATCCAGCTCACCCTACTTATCTGTCACATTTTAAGACAACATTAAAAATGTGAAGATTAAAAAGAAGACAGAGGGTTGTTAAAAGTCACAAAGTGTGGATGCGTGAAAGCTCATTATCCAACCAATGTAGATGTGATTTTAAAGCACCAATCCCATACAATATTGGAAGAATGATCTATGCTGTAATAAAACCAAGAGGCACAAATTCCACTCAACAGTTAAAGTGCACTAAAATCATGGAACTTTGGTCCAGCAGACAAGATGCAGTAGGAATTTACAGCTACCTGTACATACAGAATACCAATTAGCAAACCAATGTAGTCAAAGGCTGCATGCATCTAAACAGAGGGCCTGAAATAGATAAAACATGCACACAGCTGGAGTTTGTCTTTGTTGTGCACTGAGCATCTGGCTGCAAAAGCGCACGTAAAACTATGTTTCTTTATCTGAGTGTGGTCTACCTGAGTGAACGTCCAAGTGAGCTTCATGTGCTTGGTAGCTGCGTAGCTGCACTCCAGAAGTCTGGGTCTGCTATTCACATCCACCAGACACTTGTTATCATCATCATCAATGGTTGGACTCAGCACTCCCAGGTGAATCTGCTGGGAGCTTGTGTAGTATATGTGCTGCTGGGAAACAAAGACAGGGACTTAGGTGAGAGGACTTTCCACCCAGGTTTAATAATGACTAATAAGGTATTTTTCCATTTAGCTTTTGTAACAGTGAATCCTCTTTAGCTGTGGAATATCACCATGACAAGCAGTCTGCTCTTGTCATCTTAAAAATAAATTGAGGTGTGTTTTCTGGGGATCTTTTTAACAGAGCAGCTGTAAATTGAATCTCGTAGTCTTATTTGTATGCAAATGAATTTCAGCAACATCAAAGAGTCAAAAGTAGAACTATTTCTGAGTACTTAATCTTAGAATCAATGTAGATGTATTATTTTCATATTCCTGAAACTTTACACAAACTTTATACATATCTCAGTAGACTTAATTCCATTTTCAACTTGCAGCTTGACATCTTTTCATTTATACTATACAATATTTTTTCCAGTCTCTAAGTGTCAGCCCTGTGATAGACTGGCAACCTGTCCAGGGTGAACCCTGCATATCGTCCAATGTCAGCTGGGATTGGCTCTAGTTTCCCCACTACCCTGTTCAGGATAAGTGGTATAGATAACGAATGGATGAATGGAATAATTTTTCCATTTTCCATTCTTATATTTTTATGCTTGTCATTAGTGACATATGTAACAATGATACAGACTGTAAACTGCAAACATGACCAGTACTTTACATTTGTTTTCATGCTTTGAATCATAATTTGCACCTTGCTCCTACTTTTTTATGTTCTAGTTTTTAAGATTCCTTTTATATAAACCTTTATTCCTCTTTATTTTTGTGTAGCATACAGTATATTTTATTTTGCTATGTAGTTATCTACAGTACATTTATACTATGCATTATTTATTTCCATAGCACCGCTGAGACCAAGATTTCTCTTTAATGAGAGCTCTAAAAACCAAACAAACATACAGTCATACACCCAACCAACATATAAAGTCAGACAACTAACCATCCAGAAATAAATAGACAATCATAAAACCATTATAAGGATCACAAATCAAACTGGATAACGAAGCTTTAAAATCTCCACATGAATAAAATGTTTGAGAACTGTTTGTAGGTTATTCCTGAGACTAGGCTGGTGTACATTAGACACTGTATTTAAGGTTAAATATTAGATAATATAAAATGTTGCAAAATTTAAATAAATTAAGGTTGAACACTAGAGCTTTCTAGATGAATATCAAAAGATTATTTTTCCTTCTGGTCATTAGGAGTTTATCCACTTTACATTACAACAACTGCTAAGGTTCATGGTGTGTAAAAGTCGCCAACGTTCTGTTGATTCCATAGCTGAAGCACTCCAAACTTCCACTGGCATTAATGTAAGCACAAAAACTGTGCGGTGAGAGCTTCGTGGATTAGCTTTCCATGCCTGAGCAGCTGCATGCAAGCCTCACATTACCAAGTCCAATGCCAACCGTTGAATGCAGTGGTGTAAAGCACATTGGACTGTGAAGCAGTGGAAACATGTTCTGTGGAGAGCCAAATCATGCTTGTCTGTTTGGTAGTCAGATGGGCGAGTCTGGGATTGGTGGATGCCGGGAAAACATTACCTACCTGACTGCATTGTTCCAACTGTGAAGGTTGGTGGAGGAGGGATAATGGTTTGGGGCTGCTTTTCAGGGTTTGGTCTATGCCCCTTACTTCTATTGAAGGGCAGTCTTAATGTTTCAGCATACCAAGGCATTTTGGACAACACTAACTTTCTGGAAACAGTTTGGGGAAGGCCCTTTTTCTATTCCAGCATGACTGTGCCCCAGTGCACAAAGCAAGGGCCATAGAGACATGGTTGGATGAGTTCAGTGTGGAAGAACTTGACTGGCCCACACAGAGCCCCGACCACAACCTCATTGAACACCTATGGGATGAACAGGAATGGAGATTGCGAGCCAGGCCTTCTTGTCCAACGTCAGTGTCTGACCTCATAAATACTCTACAGAATGAATGGGCACAAATTCCCACAGAAACACTCCAAGAACAGCGGAAGCTGTTATAGCTGCAAAGGAGGGGACCGACTCCATATTCAGAATCAAAATCAGAATCTGCTTTATTAGCCAGGTGTGTTGGACACACAAGGAATGTGACTCTGGTACATCGGCTCTCAATGTACATGTACATATCCTCATGCAAAGGGCAAGTAAACAGTAAACCAGCATAAGGCTGTGTAGTGTAACAAAATAAACAGTATTAACAGGCAGCAAACAGTGCAAACAATGCAAAATAAACAGTATAAAGAGGCAGTAAACAATGCAGAGAGACAAAAGAATGCTCATTGTGAAAAGAGAGAAATAGGAATAAAAATAGAGTACTTAAAAATAGAGACCTGTATGGATCCATATAATCTTTAGAATGCATATTTACAGGTACTGTAAAAGTCTGTGTATATGAATGCAATGTCATTAAAGTCCCCATTGGTGTAATGGTCAGGTGTCCCAATACTTTTGTCCACATAGGACATTTTAACATTGTTGTTGTTGGAGTTTTACTGCTTGAGTGAAAATGGAGCAGTTACTATACAGCATGTTTGTAGTCAAGCAAATGCATTGTAATCAGTAAACATACTGTCAGTTACACACCAAAATCTAACTAAAGTTCCATCAGAGCAAATAAGGCTAGCTTGTAAACCTATGAATGTATTGAATCGAATGAATGAAGGGTTTGTTTTGCTGCATATGAATTCACCTTTTCATCTGTAACAGGAAAAGTAAATTGTCTCTTTGTTTAAAAGTTATACAATCCTGCTTTAATGTAAGGATGAAAAAGAATAATGTTATACTATAAACATAATGGGCCAAGATTAGACCCTTGTTGCACCCCATTACTGAAGGCATGAGTGCTTCCTTTAACACCATCTGTTAAAATAGCTTTTTAACTACATCAAATCTCTTGGGCACAAAACATTTTCAGTGATGAAGAGAATTCTCTGCTCTCCTCAACAAAATATAAAGAACCAAATCTGGGACAGCAGGTCCTTCTGCATTCGATAATAATACACCTTCACTGTAGTGAATTTTCATAGTGGGGTGGGACAATAACACCAGAGAATACCGTATGTAGGCTATTTTTTGAATGCTGAATGTATTTTCTTTGATCTCGCCTACAAAAATTCCCAGGTCTCTGAAAAACGTGCTCACTTTTAATGTGGAGAGGAGTAAACAGGCTACCTGTTACTGAGCTATTTGAAAAAAAAAAACAGAACGGAAGAAGAAAATAAGGAGGAACTATTTAGTTGCAAGAAATGAAGGTGGGAGGACAAGTCAAAAAAGAGATGGAAAAGGACATCCTGGCTAAATATTAGCTGAAGTAATTTTACATACCTGAAAAAACAAACAAAACAAAACACAGGGACATGGTAATGAATGCAAATGTTGGCCCATTTTTTAAGTTAGCAAACATATCTGCTGAGGTAAATCAAACACACTTTAAATAGTCTGGAAATTCATGCCATTTCCCCAAGTCGGACAGAAAATAAAAAGATCACAGACAACATGACATTATTCAAGAGGAGATGAGAAGAACTGAGGTCGACATGAAATCAAAATAAGCTTAAAAAGTTGAAATCAAGGAATAACAAAAGAGTAAGCACAGAAGCAGTGCTGCTCAAAACAAATGAAAACGCTGGCCGTGTGCTCCGAGTGTCTGAGTGTGTGTTTTCACTGGGCTGTGTGGAAGCTCTGAAGGGGTAATTGACGAGAATAATGACAGTCTTGCAGGAACAGGACATTTCTAGATAGGAGTCAATATCACACTGTGAACCAGCCACTGAGCTTGTAAGCTACTATTTAAAAACACCTCAAGCCAGACAACACTGCAGATTGATGTGTGCATGCGCATGCATATGTGTGCACTGAGTATGTGCGAATGCTTCTGAGTAAGGATTTGTTTCTCAGTGTGTGCATATGGGCTAAAAAGAGCAATTAAACTTGCATCTATCAGTAGATTGATGCTATCTCCTCTCCTGTCACGGCTTCTTAAAACCTCTCATAGAAGGATTAGCACAGTGCTGTGTTAAACAGATATCCATCTCTTGTGACAGGTGTACACATTAATAAGTGTGGACATTAGAAAGCCAATAAGCCAGGCTGATTTTCTGGTGTTTACCTGCAGCAGACAACATTTCAGTCTGAGCAAAGTCTTTGGGTAGTCAAGCAAAAAGAGTTGCTGTTTAGTGATACTGTAGCTGGACAGTTAGCAGCAGCTTTATGTTCAGTTCAGAGGCCACTAGAATTTGCATTCTAATAAACAAGATATTGACATGTTTGCTATTCATAAAGGCTTCACATTAAAGAATTGCATTACTGAGATCATGATGCATGAGCATGTGTGTCAGAAAACTGTACTGATTTTGATATGGCGTGGAACATTCAGCAAGAAGGCAGTCTAAGTTAAAAGATTAAGAGGTTATCAAAACTTCCCCTGAAAAATGAGAGCCTCACTAATTTCAGCAAGTGCCCAAAAAATGTGTTTATGTACAAGAAACAAAGAGCAGTGTTTTTATGTGATTCTCAGTTTAGCTTCTTTTATTGTCATTTTGCATAGTGCTACTGACCTACAGGCAGTGCACCAAGATATGCAGTGTTGTACAATTGAAAAAGATGACTGCTAGTTCACAGGGATGTAAACACTGCAGGTTTCAAAATAATAAGTTTATATTCAGCATATGTTGTATGGGGTAGGTAACGCATTTAACATTTTTGTTAGAACTCAAGGATACACAATATGTATGAATGAGTGTTACTGAGCATAAACAGGAAGTTATTTTTAAGATAACTCCAAGAAAACTTTAATCATTTAGTTTTTTTTAACCCAAACCATGTTTTTACTGTTGCTGCCATAAATGTAATTAAACCTTAACAGCATGGTTTTAAAATGCATTTATTCTTGTAACAGTGAAGGCACAGACTAATTACATTGTCCCGCCAACAGCAGCATCAAATCAATGAGCATTGTTGTTATTTTGCCAGGTCCTGTAGCTCTCAAATTTTAGAACTTAGCACGTGCCAAACAGGAACTGGATGAGTGTGTGAGCAGGTCCGTCACTCCAGACATCTATACAACCCTATAGAGACATCTATGGCTTGGTATGCTGGCTATGTAGAAAGCTAAAATACATGTTGTCTCCCACACAAGTGTTGATTTAGCTTCATTCAGCTGTTCTATATGATCGATATCTGCTGGCTAGCCAGCCAGCTAGTTAGCCACAGAACACATTTCCTGTACATTTATTCTTCTACTGCTATTCCAGCAGTGTAGATTGTGTTTTTCTCAGCAGTGACACCTGTTGTTTAGGAGAAGACTGCAGCAAATCAAGCGGACTTCAAAATCAATTAAAAACACATAAGGAAAACACACCATTGCACTGGGTGACACGTTATTTCATTATGAAAACCCAAACCTGACCGTCTTGCCCCAAAGACTCCAAGCGGCCATAATTTCCTTAAGTTAGTATGAGTCAGAATCAACTATGTATGTGCGAGATGTTGCATGCGCGCTCAGCTTTGTTTACATTCCGCTAGCTCCCCAAATTTGGATTTGGGGTTTGCTAATGAAGATATATGCCACCTAGTGCAGCAGTGTGTATCACTGATGTGTTTTCATTGTATCTGAAGAACAGCAGAGGCCTGTGGCACATATGAAGAAACTAATCCAGGATTGACAGACTGATGGACATTAACCATGAGTACAGGCAATTCATTATTGGTTTTAGTCTCTGGATAGGGAGTGTTGAATATACTGTTAATATAGAAAATGACTGGCCTTATCCTTTAAATATTTTGTCATTTAATTTTGAAGCCTTGTGATTTTGTTCTAACTGAGGCTTCTGGTGAGCTTATTACTGACATCAAGAGATGTAGTCAGACAGGCTAATCACTGGTGTTTCCCTCAGCCATCTGCTCTGGTGGCAACAAGACAACACAAACACATACAGACATATACACACACACACAGCATGCACAACATCTGCAAAGGTTTCTCAGCACATAATGAAGAGGTTCATCCAGATGACTGGAACAGACACAGGTGGTGAAGGAGAGTTTAGAAGGGAGAACAGACGATGAGGTTAGTTGAGATTTATAGATACAGAAACTAAACGGACAAAAAAAAAAAACCCCTTCCTGTTCCTACCACTATGCACTCACACACTCAGCCCATTAGCATGGCGTATGCTGATCAGATTGGTCCCTGTGTAATAGGCATACAGACAGTCTTTTTGAAAAGGGATGACAACTATAACAATATCTTCATTTTATAGCCACTGCTTTTAAATAACAAAAAAATTAACTGGCAGGCTCTGCTCTACTCGCCTGCTTGTGATAATTTTTAAGTAAAACTTATTGGAAATTCAAAACTTGAATGACAATCTGTGTAAAGAAAAATGGCATTTGATTCCACAAGAAGGCTGGGATTTTTTTTCTTTGAGGGTGGCTGTGGCTCATGAGGTAGGGCAGTCGTCTCCTGACCAGCAAGTTGGTGGTTCGATTCTCAGTCTCCCCGCATGCCTAAGTGTCCCTGAGCAAGATACTGAACCCCGATTTGCTCCCAGTGGCTTGACTAGCGCCGTTGTGTGGCAGCCTTGTCGTCATGTGTGAGTGTGAATGGTGTATGATCTCCTGTAAAGCACTTTGGCCAGTGCAACACACTGTGAAAAATGCGCTATATAAATACAGTCCATTTCCCACCAATGAACAGACAATGACAAATACATTCTCAGTTCTGTCAAAGGTTAACATTTTAGAAGGTTTAGAACATACATGCACATATTATTATTTGCCCAACGTTTTCCTGGAAACTGGTTTGGACTTTCTTTGCATGAAACCAAGTTACTGATGTAATAACTCCAGTCAATAATAATCTGCCGACTTCCCTGAAAATAATAAATCACTGCCTTCTAAAGTCTCATTTAAACTATAAAAAGTCAGTGTTGGAGAAAAGTCTGTTACCTCTCCCAAGTGGAAAGGAAGTGATTCAGAGTTTAATCTTTGATTAAACTTGTTCTGCCACTTGGTTTGTCATTACCAAGGCCTGGCTGTTTGTTCCCTGCCACTCACAAAACATCAAGTTCTGCTACATGATTTCCCACAGCTTCTTCATTTTTGCCTGAACTCACAAGTTCCAGCAATTTCTGCTTTGTAGACACCCACACACGCACCCCCACACACATGCACACACACTGACACATTTATATTACAATACTTGCAAGAGTTCTTATTAACTGATTTTTAACAGCATATTAGTGTGGCATGCCTTAACTTAAAAGTATCAGCCTCAAGGAGAAGTGAGTAGTTACAGCACGATTGCCCCAACTTTACAAAAAAAGGTTAAACAGGTCCTCACAAAGCTAATAATATTACAATCCCATACACGCACACACACCCTTATGAATTCTTCCCTGGTAAATAGCCTCAAAGGTCTAATTTTCAGACTTTATTGATCCAGCCACAAACCAATTTTCTTAGCAAGGCCACACCAATACTGAGGCACAGATCAGATTTCTGTTACCTGCTT
Organism: Monopterus albus; assembly: GCF_001952655.1. Lineage (NCBI taxonomy): Eukaryota > Metazoa > Chordata > Actinopteri > Synbranchiformes > Synbranchidae > Monopterus > Monopterus albus. Next base: position 65,029 of record NW_018127945.1, on the reverse strand, counting down.
AATTTCCATTTCAATTTCTCACTATTCTGTCAAATAAATATTGTCAGCCACACCTCCTGCTTTGGCCTGAAATTAGAAAGCCTGTTGGATAACAACAACAGTACTTTCTAGAGATTAATTTCTATTGAATATTTGCTTTTTCACTTGTTTATGGCAGGCCATGAGAAATGGTGGCTCGTAGCAGTAATATTGCTAAAATGCACCATATCAATAACTCTTGTGATGAAAAGCAGCCAGCGAAAGCAGGACAATAGCTTAAAACACAGCAGTGGCTTGTCCTGCCTAGCTCTGCTTTGGGCACTGGTTTGGCTGTTTAAAAGTGGACTTGCTTTCACACACAAATACACACACCGCACAATAGATTACAGATGATATATTACCATATAGCATAGTACTAGATTTTTTAAGGAAGGCTCCACTGTGCAAACATTGCGTCTTACCATTCATTAGCCCCCTCTACGCAGAGATCGCTGCAAACTACTGGTGTTTTGATCCTCCTTCAAGGTGTTTTTTTTCCAAATGCAAGTCCTTTTACAGTGAAATGAAAAAAGCTAGCAGACTGCCCCTCCTGTGTTCATTTAACACAGCTGCCAGAATCCCGGAATTAGAGGCATGATGCTTAGCATGACAGTCTGTGTACTTCATGGCCAATTTGAAAATAAAACAAATATGCTGTTATCTGACTTTGATATATCAATAAATGGAAATTGAGAATTACAGTATTACATGCATTCAGTTTCAGGTTTGTGCGCTTGTCTTTATTCATTCAGCAAAACATAACCACAGTGAAATAATCACAAAATAAAGTTTTAATTCTCAGATTCACTTTGTTCTCACTGCCACTGCTACCTCTCATCGTTCACTCTCTAGCTGTCTCTCTCAGACAGACCCCTCTCCCCCATTCCGCTTCGCCCTGTATATACAGGAGGTGGGGCGAACTCGCCTCAGCAGAAATGCTACTTCTCGTTGTGGCATTTTGGAGGGTCAACGTCGACTTCCCATGCCAGTATTGTACCTTTTACACAGAACGGCAATGCAAAAAAGTTCCGCATTGGATAGGCAGTGTAAAAGGAGCTACTAATAATTTATGAGTGTATACTTTAGAAAACCTTAATTGTGTCCTGCAGATGTACAGTACACAGCGAACTGGGTCTACTGTACAATAAAATAAGTAAATCAAGTAATGGGTGTCAATTTAAAAATATTTATTCATATGAGGATAAATAAAATGCAACATTTAATTGTGTTGACCTAAAATGACTGTTCTTATTTGGTTCTTTAAGGGAGGATGACCTTTGTTATATAACTAAAACATAAATAAAATAAGTCAATAAATAAATCAGGGTCCATGTGAAACTGGCTCCCTCTTAGCTACCTCTGTGTGGTACCTGTAGAGGCCCACAGAGGAAAGCCTGCCATCATGTTGGTGGCAGCTTGAGACTGCTGAACACTGACATGAGCACGCGTCCTGCCCTCTCTTTTGACGTCTGCATTTTTCAATGAAAATTAGATTTTTTTCATGCTAAAAATTTCAAATCATCATTTAGGTTCTGTAGTTGTAGTGATTTGTTTACACTATTGCAATGATTGTCCAGTGATTGTTGGACAAATTCTGAGCTGATTATATAACTTAGTTGAAAGTCCATCCATCCATCCATTTTCTAAACCACTTAGTCCCGAATGGGGTCATGGGGTCTGGACCCAATTGGGCGAGAGGCGGGGTACACCCTGGACAGGTCGCCAGTTCATCACAGGGCTAACACACAGACGAACAACTGCTCACACACACAATCACTCCTACGGGCAATTTAGAGACACCATTCAATCTATGCTGCATGTCTTTGGTCAGTGGGAGAAAATCAGAGCACCCGGAGAGAACCCACGCAAGCATGGGGAAAGCATGCAAACTCCGCACAGAAAGGCCCTGGGTCGGCCTGCCTCACTTTCCTCGCCTGCCTCGCTGTGAGGCAACAGCACAAACCACCGCGCCACCGTGCAGCCCACTTAGTTGAAAGTTTCACAAACAATTCAGTTCAATTCAGCTTTATTTGTATAGTGCCAAATCACAACAAAAGTTGTCTCAGGATACTTTACAAAGTCTAATATTAAGGTCTAGACCTTACTATTATTATTATTGCATAGGGAAAACCCAACAAATTCCTCTGAGCAAGCACTTGGCAACAGTGGGAAGGAAAAACTCCCCTTAATGGAAGAAACCTCAGACAAACCCCAGCTCTTGGTGGGCGGACCTAATGCATTTAGCATCACTCACACTCAACATCTATAACTCACGCTTGCAAATATGTGTCTTCTTATGTGATTTATTGGTCACTACATACACAACAAATAATGCTTTGCCTCTAAGCTGCTCCTTAATTTGGAAACTATGTAAACACACCAGACACTGAGTAAGTTTTTTCATTACAGGACCTTCTCTCCCCACATTGACATGCCAGGTTCGTCACCAAGTGATATTCAGGGACCTTGTAATTTACAAATTAGGCACCAAGGAGGACCTCCAGACCCCCCACTCTGGTTTTGAAACCCTCCCTATTTTCTGGTTGGCAAGTATAGGCTTTAGTGCAGCTACGAGATTGTTCTTTTTTTGTAGTAGATTATCAAGCTCAGTAACACTGCAGTCTCTGGATTTCTGAATATCATATAGCAGGGAGGCTTTCCCCTATTGCCACTGGAAGTGCTCATTCTCCCCCTCCTTTTTGACTGTCTGTAGAACAGCCTCAAACTGCTGTTTCTCTTCTTTTTGAATCTCCAGCTGAGCAAGCTTGCAGCTCTGGGATTTTTCCAGGGAGGGAAGACTTCTCTTTCTGCAGCTGGAGATATTCAATCCTCAGTTGTTGCTCTACCTCGTTCCAAGCAGCCATCAGCTGATTATTCTTATGATGGTCATTGTTAAGTTCTTCTTCAGCTATTGTCATTGCAGCCTTAAAATTTTGTTTTCATTTTTCATATTGTTAAGCTCAGCTTCAGTGGTGGCTGTCAACTGTTTCAGCTCTCAAAGAATTTTCCTGATTCTCCCAATGGAGATGCTCATTGCTGAGCTTTTCCTCAGCTTCCCTCAGTGCTTCCATGAGGTTTCTGTTTTCTATTTTTAAATCATTAAGCTCAGCCAAACAGGAGGATCTGCTCCTGCACAGAGGCTTTCTCCTTTAGCAAGCAAAGGCTGTCAAGCTCTAAATCATCTGCCATCTGCTGAGGTCACCTATTCTGGTCTCTGCTCTGTGTTTCTCCAGCTGGGCTGTTTGATAGGCCACATCTAACTTCACTGCCTCCACTTGTTTCCGAAGAGCCTCATTGTCTGTCTTCAGGAACATGAATTTGAGTTGCAGGTCGTAGGTGCTGTGTGCTCAGTATTCTAAACTTTACAGCCATTCATTGTGGTCTTTCTAATTTACTCTTTCAGTTTCTGGATACACCTCTGTGAGGAGTTCATTTTATCCTGACCTTATTCCAACAGATTTTGCAGGTGACATATCTTTTGCTGTTTCTGTGAGCCGCCACACCCTATTGGACATGTCAAATATGATGTTCCTTCTCATACAGTTTCCTTTGAACAGTTGTTCAAGCCTTTTAAAAGAGTAACATTTTGGTTTTTTATTAATCCTTTATATTTCTTGACCCTTCAGATTTATCCTGTTATCTCACGGGGTGGGGGGTGCCTAACCTAATTCTAAGACATTCTGCATAATGAGTGCTTTAATTAATGCATGGAAAATCTATAGTTCTAATAATACTTAGGGACTTTTATGAATGATTTCAATTCAGTACTGGTAGGAGGTCCTGGGACAGACCCAGAAAAACTGGTGAGATTATGCATTTAATCTAGCCTGCGAACACTTTGGGGTCTAAGTATATCTTCTAGCAGTGAGCATAGGAAACACTGACTTTACTGCAGCAGCTGACTGATATTTAATTAACCACCCATGAGTCTTTCAAATGCATATTGTATGTGTGCACTATGAAAATGTCACATGTAACTAAAAAGTGTATTGCACTTACACTTAGTTTATAGAGAATGTGAAGTTGCCATTGTGCCTTGTTGGATTTTGGATAAATGGGTCATGTTTGGAGCATTATGCTCATTATCAATCATGGGTATTGTATATATATA
>NW_018127945.1:38014-60868 GCF_001952655.1 Monopterus albus | reverse complement strand
AGCTACATACAGTAGCGGATACTTCAAATACATCCAAATGTCCATTGAACAAGTGTTCAGTTTGAGCAGAGACAGGACAGAAATGGATTCATCTGCAGTGTTCATCTGCTGACAGCTGATAGTTAGCATTAGAGCTGAGTGGAGCTGAGTTCAGGGTGCAGAGTAGGGTTGCTAACTTCCTGAAAAGGAAATAAAGGATGCAGCTTTTTAGCCAAGCAAAATAAAAATGTGTGCAGGTAAAAACAGTGCCTCTCTGCCATAGTGGCACCCCCAACCCAACATTCAACATGATGTGATGTACCTTTGCATTCCGTGCACCCATGTGCCCAGTCCTGCATGCCAAAAATGACAGCACAACTGCTGGCACATGGTGCGTGTTAGCTTTCCTTCACCAGATTGCGCACTTCTCAATTTTTGTAATTTGGCGCATGTCAAACAGAAAATGGATGAGCTGGGCGCAGGAGTATGTGAGCAGGTCCAGACTTTCAGTACAATCATACAGTATACAGACATCTATGGCTTAGTGTGCAGGCTGGGTAGAAAGCTGAAACACATGTTGTCTAACACATAAGGATTCATTCAGCTTCATTTAGCTGTTGTGTAGGTTTGATATCTGCTGGCTAGTTAGCTACAGAAGGTATTTCTTGTAGCTCTCTTCAACTGCTATTCCAGTGGTATAGATTGTGTTTTTCTCAGCTGTGACACCTATTTTTTAGGAAAAAACTGCAGCAAGTCAAGAATGCCTCAAGTGCAAGTATAAAGGTATTTTCACATTACAGCAGAAAAATGAGGGCATTCTGTGCAGGTTGGTACTGAGACTCGTGTAGAGGGTGCTGTACAAAATGATGCAGCTAGGATGCTAATGTTGCTAGCAGTAGATCCCCAGTGTTGTGTTTTAGAGGATCAGACTGTTTTTCTTAACAGTCTTGGAAGTGGCATGGATGTGTGCTGATATTTCACTAGCTAAATAGGATGTCTGTTTTTATCTGATCTTGACATGAGGATTGTATTATTGTATAGTTTGGGAAAATTTAGAAACATTAGTTACATATTGTAACCTGGGGCTCTATGAGTACAGGTGAAACCGGGGTGAAAAAGGCTGTGCATACACAGGTCAAGTTCAACAAAGTTTAACTTTTGGCACAACCCTGCTCTGTGCTGCGCAAGACCTACACAGTGCACCACATACACAACAATGGCAAAGCTGTTTTCCACTGTAATGTGAACATAGCTTAAATGGTTCTGGCTCTGTGTTCATGTCACAGCTGGTGCACAATTCTATAATACACGTGGGAGAGCAGAGCTTTTCTTTCTAGTAAAGGTGACATGAGGGAACATTAAATGACAATGATGGCTCTGGTCATTCACCAGCATATGTAAAGAAGTGCTAACTGAACAATTACCAATGAATTCCCTACTGCACCATCAATCTCTTACTCTCCATGTATAAGAGTCTTTCTCTCTTGCTCTCTTGTTCTCATCCTCCTCTGCATTTCCTAGGCTTCCCTCCCTTCATCTGTGTCAAGTGGTAAAGAGGGAAATTGTGGAACCTTATGCATCACTGACATTCAGCACATCATCAGGTATTCAAAGCTAAATCCATAAAGTTGTTGGACAAACACACACACATGAAAATGGAGTGATTCTGTTTAGATGGTAGAGGACTTGGAGGTTTTCAAAAGGATTGAACAAATCTGAATAAAAGAATCTGCATGAGGAGTAAGAAGGGCATGGGGTGGGGGTGGGGATTGACATTACAAAAGACATGCCACATTAATAAAGAATACAGAATAAAAACCAATAAAAGCATGATAGAAGACCAGAGAAATAGTTGAGTCTTCTATGTCAGCTATGAAATGGTTTGCTATGCATCCTCAGGTTGTGTATTTTTGATTGTCCCTTAAACATTGGCATCTTTTTGGCATTCACCAATAGGTCTGAGGTGAATCTACCAATTTCGATAGTGGAAATAGGTTTGGTGTCATTTCACCATGTGTCACTTTCAGTAGGTTTAATCATTGAGGCCTGAAATTTTATTAGGCTATTGCAAGGAGCAGCTATTTATTCCTGAATGTGTATGTGTGTGAAACATTATGTGCAAACATACTCTAGTACCTCTATGATTACTGCAGTGGTTAAAAGATGGATAATAACTTTCATTTCATTTTGTATGCCTAATGCACCTCTGATTCTAAAAACCCAAATAGCCGGAGTCTTTACAGTGATTAGTTCCCCTTTCTGATCTTGAACTGTGCAATGATATTTTGCTGCTATCTTGGCTTATCCTAGTAATGCTCTAAAATACCCCTTATCAGGGAAATGTTACAGTGCAGTGAGTAAGTTATGGAACTTTATTTTTTGTTAAGTTGTGCCATAAAAATAAGCAGATAAGCTAATAATGATGTTAATTTGTTCTTCCTTTAATATTCCAGTTTGTTACTACTGCAGCTAAATATCTGTTCACTATCACTACCTGGAGAAGCACATGCACAATTTTGAACTTGATTGTGTGTTAAAATACTGTATATGTTTTGAGACACAACCCCTCAGATTTCAACCTATTATCATCATATAACTATAACCAACTAGATAGTAGGGCAGTATTGTGCATCCTGGAGGAGGAGCATAAAACTGGCCCAGAGGACAGTGCTTGCTAAGACTGAGGGCAATCTACCCTGCCAAAGGCTGTATATGTTTACCTGCTATGTTCTTGACATGTTCTCAGTTTGAATGAGCCAAATTCATGCTGTGGATATGAAATTATTTTCACAAACTCTCTCAAGCTTTACATTAAATTTAAGCATAACTAGCACTCTCAGAATTAAGCTTTTTATTGTGAAGAGAATAAGCTCAAGACCCCTTATGGCAGTCTTGCTCATATCATAAACAAAGGAAGACAGTGAAGGAGACATAAATGTTATACAACTCAATTCCTTGACCAGCACCTGCTGATTATGCTCGCTCCAGAAAAGAGAAGATATGAAAGGGAAGAAGACAGCACAGACACACAGAAATGAAATCACAGCTGTTTTAAAAGCTGACGCCATATTGCAGAGTATGACCTAGATAGAAATTTGAATGTTTTTGATGTCGAGGCTCCGGTCAAAGCTATTAACTTTACTGACAATGGAAACGAGGCTTGGAGTGTCCTCAGAAAGCTCTGCTAGATGCCGGGCTCGGTATGAGTTTAGTTCTGATTATGAGAGCTTCTTTATGGCAGCTGGGACATATTACAGACAGTTAAATATGAATTTTTAATTTTGTCAAGCTACTAAGCATTTCAGAGCAGTGAAAAATGAAAACACACAATCACAATTCCTCTGTATTTATAGAGTTTCAGTGCCTACATTAATGGGACAATAAGTGCAGCCTTTAATGCCCTTAGAATTAAACAGCATTAAATCTGCAGTGAACTGACAGCATTGTTGATTGGCCTCAGTGACTTAAGGACTATTTTCACATATTTCAGCTGCAAAGGCATAGCAAAACAGCACATGACAAAACAGAATTATTATCGGATAGGTGCTATATTAGGTCATTGCTAGCATTTCTACTTTAATTAGCCATCTTACTTCTGTAAATCACAGGCCTATTTAAAAAGAGCTTCATTTTACTTCATTTTATGAACTCTAACACAAAACTGTATAATTTCCCGTTGACCATTTTCATCTGTGGACACAAACATGCTAATGTTGCACTGTGTCTGCTGGAAACATACAGTAAATAGGCAAGTGTTTGCCACATTGACAATAAAAAGTTAACATTAGTAATATGTCAGTGTGGTCTTTACTCTCAAGCAGCTATTACTCAAAAAGAGAGGTATAAGTCAGGTGTGCTCAGCAATGGTTCAACAAACTAAATCAAAAAAAGGGCCTTCACAATCTGAAGGATGCCTCAAATATATAGGTTTTATTCTTAAGCTTAAAAATCTCCTGACTGACAAAGAACACACAGATGTTTCTGCATAGCTGCCTTCTTCAGTGTCCCAAGTGGCCACAAAAGCATGCAAGCAAACAATACACAAACAACAAAAATCAATTCATGCATGACATAATACTTTTGTGGGCAGATGTTTAAAACTAGGACAACATACTAGGCTATGTAGCCTTTTTTTGGTGTAGAGAATAAAGAGATATTACTCAAATATCTCTGCTACTACAGTGCAACTTTTTGCAGTGCCTGCCTCCTCTAAACCCCTCATTTTAAATAACAAAGACTCTAGTCCACTTATCTACTGCTGACAACCTGAAGATCTCTCTGTGTTCAGTTGTTTGTTTTTGTGCCGTGTGTTAGAATAGAACAGAACAGAATGAGAGCCCACTGACCTGTGGTGTCATACCATGACAGAGATACATGATGGGGACATTGTCAGTGTCAGGTCCTTGGTCCAAACACAGGTCATCTCTTAGACTGTTCTTCAACTGAAAAAAGAGAGAAGAAATGAGGGGGAGAGGGAGACGTAGTACGTAAGTATGTAGTTGTGGATCTACCTGATTTAATATATCCTCAATTAGAATACAACTCTAAGAAGACAGGGCTTAACTGGTGTAGCTACATACTGTATGACTACTGATGGTAGAACACACAAAAGGGAAAAAAAGAAGGACTGCCTTTCTTACACACATCTAGCCATCCAATTTGTGGTGTTATTAAACAAACTGCTCTCCTAACTTAATGCAATTTCAGGTTGTCAGAGCTTGGCAGTCTTTCATTTATGTAAAAAAAACTGCTAAGCTCTTTATACATCTTATCACAAAAACATGGGAAAGAAAAATTTAATATTTACTAATATTGTTTCCCTTTGTCTCTTGTGATGGACCTCAGTAAACTCTTGATTTAGATCTTTGTGATTTTTTTTTTACTACATAGTTTGGTTTCTTTAGATTTCTTAAAAGCAATAGCTCAACATTTTTGAAAAGACACATTAGCTTTCTTTCTGAGAATCAGGGACCAGTCTAGCATTTTTGCATTCAGGAGATGGAGGATTACTATATTTTAGCATACAGACTGGAGACAGGAGTAACAGCTAAGCTAGCTGCTAAAAACATCCCTACCAACACTTTTAAACCTAACCTAAAACATGGTATGCCTTTCACATAACACACACAAACAGAATTATAAAAATGGCAAGTTCAGTAAGAGTTATGGCAAATAAGTCAGCTTTAGAAGTGTTGCTAAGCTGTAGTTTTTCAACTTTGGACAAAGCCAGGTTTATTGTGTCGCTTGGTCTACTTTTTTAGCCTGTTTAGCTAGGCTAAACATATCCTAACTGCAGCTCAATATTTAATGCACAGACATGAAATAGTTTTAAATGGCATAATTTAGGTGGTATACTCCTTGTTTAGGGAGGGATGCGTGTTTTGTATTAATACAGACTGAGTTGTATATTATATATTGTACTGTTTATTACTGAGCTCAGGGTAAGTTTGCTGTAGCTGTAGCAGAGAAAGCTTGGGTGAGCCACTCTCTGCACCCACCTGCCTCAAATTACCTGCTTATGTGACATGGTCCCGCTACAGCAGGTTTGAGATGGACTATGACCCTATAGCTACTGGAAAGGACCTGACAGCTGCTGCCACACAACCTTCTGGACAGCTTGAATACTGCAACAAAAACACCCACTTTCACATTTTTCTGTGCAGATATGCAATTTCAGATTGTTTCAGTACTACTATTTATGGACTGAAAATATCCAAGTTTAAATGACAAGTACTGTAAATTTCAGTTTTAACCTGTACAAGAGAAAATTGATTTATTACCAAAGCTAGGTACATTCTTTTGCATTTAGGCCTGTCTGTTTCAAAAATGTAACCCTCCTGTTATGTTGACCCATTGTAAAATTAAAACATCTAAAAACAATAGTTAAAAGTATTTTATTGGTATGAAACTTCTCCTGCTCTTAATAGGTGTAACCAACATATAAAATGAAATCATTTCACATATTTGCAACCTCCCCCTGCATGTTTATATTACAAAGATACTGTTCGGGTCAATTTGACCCTGACAACAGAGGTGTCTCATGTTAATTTATCAACATCACTTCATAAAAAGAAAAGATTTCAAAATGTAAAATAAAATAAAAAATCAATGTGAAATGTAAAAATAATGTATTTTATATGGATATCCCAGGGCCTGAAGTGGACGCCCGACATCAGGACCATCATCAAGAAGGCACAGCAGAGGATGTACTTCCTGCACCAGCTCAGGAAGTTCGACCTGCCCCAGGAGCTGCTGATACAGTTCTACAGAGGAATCATCGAGTCTGTTCTCTGCATCTCCATCATGTCTGGTTTGGCTCAGCAACCAAACAGGACAAGTATAGGCTCCCGTGAATGGTCCGGAACAATCTGTTTGAACTCCTCCCCTCTGGATGGCGTTACAGGTCACTGTGCACCAAGACAACCAGGCACAGGGACAGTTTCTTCCTCCAGGCTGTCGCTCTGATGAACACTTAACCAATGACAGTGTGACTGGACAATAACCCTTAGTGAAATACCTGTGTGTAATACATTGTACAGATTATACAAACTCGTACAGGCCTCTAGTTTACGTACTCTATTTTTATCCCTTATCCCTATTTATCTCATTTCAACAAACATTCCTTGTTGTCTGCATTGTTTACTGTCTGTTTATACTGCTTATTCTGCATTGTTTGCACTTTCTGTTGCTTGTAAATACTGCTATTTTGTTATATTACACAGCCTTATGCTGGTTTACTGTTTGCACATTGAGAGCCAATGTACCTGAGTCAAATTCCTCATATGTCCATTACACCTGGCCAATAAACTGATTCTGATTCTGATGTAGGTCTTTCCAATGTACATTACAAAAAGTTTGAACATGCATTTTTTATGAAAAATGAGTGCATTATCCTCATTGAACCATAATCTCTGAGAGGTAAAGAACAACATTGCACTAAATAGTGATTGAAATGGTTAGTAATGGTAAAATGAACCCAGGAACATCACTGCTGTTCCTGAGAAATGAACATAACAGGTGGGTTAAGTCATGTTGGTGGTAGAAGTTGTCTTCAGATGTTATGCCTATAAGGTATTTATATGAAAGGTGAATATAGGTAAACTGTGATTTTCATAAAGTGTAACATGTATAATATAAACTCCATTCCACCATAAAATAACTGGATATCAGTGGGCTATTATCAACTGTTACCAGACTGAACAGCCTTTCCTAGATTATAGTTTTTATTTAAAACAAATAAAACAAATAATAATAGCCAATAACCATTCAAATGAAAACAAAGTATATAATTATCCATGCCCATAAATATTACATTTGAAAAGGAGTAGGATTACATACAGTAGGTGGACACTTTGGGGATCCTACTACCCTTATCCTTCAACCTCAATATTTCAGCATATTTGCAGATATCATTTCCTCACACATAGTTGTTATACATACAAGTGCCCATCCAACAGTAACACAAGAACATATCATTTAAAAAAACATAATGCCCAGCTTATAATCATCAACTACAAGCATCGCAGTCCTGATTGAAATCCTGCCATTTCCTCAACCCTATACTTGTTGTGTCTGTTCTCCTCAGTGCATCAACAGAAGCATCCCCACTGATGCCCCACCTACTCAGTGTGCTGATGAGAACATACCTGCTGAAGCCTCTATCACCGTCTCCAAGCGGGTCGGACTGGCACACCGACTCCGCCTGTGTGCCAGAGCGGGTTTTTCCCTGGATTCCCTGTCTCTCCCTGCCTGTCATGTCTCCACCAGCATAATCACTCATCATTGCATCCACCTGCCAGTCGCCAGCTCCCGGTTCAGTCTCCTACATATATGCCCCTTTTCTGTTTGCTCCCCACTGGTTCATTTGTCTACACTCACATGCTCCCCTACACTCCAGCTCTCCGTTCACCAGCTTTGTGCTCTAGGCTCCCCAGCTCCAGTTCTCTGTTTCCCGACTCTGCACTCTCTAGCTCTGCATTCTCTGGTCCTCCACCTGCCTGCTGTCAGCTTCACGCTGCCTGCCTGCTTCATCCTGAACCTGCCTGTCTGTCCCATCCAGTACCTGCTCTACTTCTGTCCCGTCCAGAACCCGTCCTGCCTCTGTCCAGTCCAGAACCCGGCAAGGTTTCTGTCCTGTGGTGAGAAATCAGTAATCTCTGTCACCACCTTGACACCATCCACAACACAGTGGAGTGGTTCTATGCCAACATGGCGGCAATCATCCGAAGCAGCTCCTGGCTTTCCGCACCTCCCTGAGATCCAGCACATGTTAATCCAAGTGGAGGAGCTACAGGCTGAGAAGGAAGTCACCTTGGATGCCTGCTGGCAGTATGGGCCACACTGCAGCAACATGATCAGCTCGGGGTGAGCTGCTTCTGTGCCACCTGCCCACAGAGTGCCCACTCCTTCGTCAGGCTGGGGATGATTTCTCTCACTCTGGACCCTGAACCTGACCTGGATCCTTCCACCTCTGATTCCTCGCCCTCGCCCTGTCTGAGAACACAGTTAGTCATCTGTCCTGGTGGGCCTGGGAGGAAGAGACACAGGAGGAGGAGTCATCCCCAGCCTGTCCCAGAGCCTCAGCCCCAGTCTATCTCAGTAACCTGATCTTCTGCATATTAAATAAACTCCTTTGTGTTCCACTACCAGTGTGTGTGTGTGTCTGCATATTGGGTCCACCAGTTACCTGCCTCCTGACAATACCTAACAAAATACATCTCAGCAGTGATTCCATGATTACATGTTTCCTAATCCACTTATTTTTCTATGCTTAGAATCTACAGTATTTACAGTATATAGGCAGGTGGTTCTGTTTCTCCATCCCTGCATTTCTCTTAGTCCTATCTGTTTTTCTCACGCTGCTTTTACATTATTAATTACTCCATTATGACAAAGTAGTGCACTACACAACTCTACATTAGTGGCTAAAGTTAAGACAAATGGGACCACTGCAGGCTAATTACTGCTTGCCAGCAGAAAGTCATAGAGCCACTTTACACTAACCTTCACTTCTATGGAAGCTGCAGAGTAATATTTCCAAAAGGAAAAGTATCTGTAGATTTTGGATTGCAGGTTACTTCTTTAATTTGGCTATATTCCACAGAAAATAATAGGCTAACTGTATGGACAATCAATAAACTGTATTTGAGTGTGCCCAAAACACAAGAAAGGGTAGTCCTACTTAATGCTACAGTCATACTTTAAAAGACAAGAAAGGTTCATTTCAACTTCTATTTCCTTAGAGCCTCATCTGATTCATTTAGTAATGTTGCCTCATCAGTTGATGTATATAATTATTTGATTATTGTATAAATTATGCATGAAAAATTGAGCAAAAAATGTATTGCTGTGACACACAAGAATCTTGTGTGTTTGGCCGCCAGCACAGTCATACCCTTCAGTGTCTCTGTTTACAGGTTGTATCAGGCTATTTGAAGAGAGGGGCAGATGTTACAGCTTAACATACAAAAATTTTACTTTTAGGTCAAGACTTTTGACTCCTTACCTGACTCCAAAGGAGAGCTGCACAAGAATTCCTATATGACTAGACTGTCTGTTTATGCATAAATGGAAACTAAATATGTTGAATTTTGAAGACTAACATTCGAATTGATAATAATCATCATAATAATCACAATCATTATGATCAAATGATTCTGATTATTATGATGATTATTTAGATCTGTATTGTGGTAGAACTAAACAGCGCTACACAATAGATAGACCATATTAATGACTAGCTGGTGAGCATAGTGGGGCAGTTAGCAGCTACATGTGTGAGTCAAAGGTGAGTCAGATATTTCCCTCTGGAAACCAAAAACAGAGTTGACATAAGAGTGAATATAGGACGTTCACCAGGTGCACAAAAATATGACTGCAAATGAAGACTAATGTTGCTCTGTGTCCATTGGATGTGTAAATAGGGAAATGTTTGCCAATATGAAGTGATAATACAGTCATGGCCTAAGGTTTTGAGAATGACACAAATATTAATTTTTACAAAGTCTGCTGCCTCAGTTTTTAGGTGGCAATTTGCATATACTCCAGAATGTTATGAAGAGTGATCAGATGAATTGCAATTAATTGCAAAGTCCCTCTTGCCATAAAAATGAAGTTGATCCCCCCCCAAAAAAAACATTTCTACTGGATTTCAGCCCTGTCAACAAAAGGGCCAGCTGACTCTTTCTCTTGTTAACACAGGTGAGAGTGTTGATGAGGAAAAGGCTAGAGATCACTCTGTTATGCTGACTGAGTTAGAATAAGGGACTGGAAGCTTTAAAAGGAGGGTGGTGCTTGAAATCATTGCTCTTCCTCTGTTAACCATGGTTACCTGCAAGGAAACACATGCAGTCATCACTGCTTTGCAAAAAAGGGACTCACAAGCAAGGATGTTGCTACTAGAAAGAATGCACCTAAATCAACCATTTATCGGATCATCAAGAACTTCAAGGAGAGAGGTTTAATTGCTGTGAAGAAGGCTTCAGGGCGCCCAAGAAAGTCCAGCAGGCACCAGGACCATATCCTAATGTTGATTCAGCTGCGGGATCAGGGCACCACCATTGCAGAGCTTGCTCAGGAATGGCAGCAGGCAGGTGTGAGCGCATCTGCATGCTTAGTGAGCCGAAGACTTTTGGAGGATGGCCTAGTGTCAAGAAGGGCAGCAAAGAAGCCACTTCTCACCAGGAAAAACATCAGGGACAGACTGATATTTTGCAAAATGTACAGGGATTGGACTGCTGAGAACTGGGGTGAAGTCATTTTCTCTGATGAATCCCCTTTCTGATTGTTTAGGGTATCTGGAAAAAAGCTAGTCTGGAGAAGAAAAGGTGAGTCCTACCATCAGTCCTGTGTCATGCCAACAGTAAAGCATCCTGAGACCATTCATGTATGGGGTTGCAAGGGAGTGGGCTCACTCACAATTTTGCCTAAGAGCACAGCCATGAATAAAAAATGGTACAAAAACATCCTCTGAGAGCAACTTCTCCCAACCATCCAAGAACAGTTTGACAAACAATGCATTTTTCAGCCTGATGGAGCAACTTGCCATAAGGCAAGAGTGATAACTAAATGGCTTGTGGAACAAAACATCAAAATTTTAGGTCCATGACCAGGAAACTCCATGGACCTTAATACCATTGAGAATTTGTGGTCAATCCTCAAAGAGGTGGCTGGACATAAAAAAAACATAAATTCTGACAAACTCCAAGCATTGATTAAGCAAGAATGGGCTGCCATCAGCCAGATTGACAGCATGCCAGGGTGAATTGCAAAGGTCTTGAAAAAGAAGGGTCAACACTGACTCTTTGCAACAACTTAATGTAATTGTCAATAAAAGCCTTTGACACTTATGAAATGCCTATAATTATACTTTAGTATACCATAGTAACATCTGACAAAAAGATCTAAAAAGGCAGCAGACTTTGCGAAAATTACTATCATTCTCAAAACCTTTGGCCATGACTGTAGGCTGTGGCCATCATGGGTTTTTTTTTAGGCTACTTCAATATGCAGAAGATTTCTCTGCTGTTGTTTGGTAAAGTTAGTGAATTAAGGTAATGATGTTTATCCTGTGCCTTAAAGCTGCATTAATCTAATTTTGGCAACTAGGATGCAGAACTCTAAGCTAAGACACAAATTTCCTTCTATATTATTAGTGCAGTAACAGTTTCCTTCTTTAGCATTCAGACATAGAACAATGTTATGAACTTTGTTAAAGTCATGTTTCTATTTACCCAATAAATGTATGGTAACTGGCAAATTTCTAAAGATGTCTATGTGCTGTTTGATACTGAGCAGGTAGTGTACAATGGGTTTATCAGAGCCTTTGGTCCTTAAAACAGTCTCTAGACTCTGCTAGAAAAAAGTTGATGACAGCAGTGACACTGAATCAATCAGTAAATGTGATGCAATGAAATAAAAGAAACTAAAATGTCAGTAAAGCTTCAAGGTTTGTTAATAATGCTCTGTGGATTTGTTACAGCTGGTGATCGCTGTCACATCATACATTTTTCTCAAGGTTATAAGGTAAAAAATATTCATTAATACAGCTTTAAAAACTGATTTTGTGTAGTGGAGACTAGTTTTATTTTAGTGATAATATTTCTACAGGACTGTTATGGCTACTGTTAAAATGCTTGGGGTCAGTTTTGGTAAGAGTTCAGCTTTCTGGCTCTCACGTTCTAAACCTTTGCTTCTGCAGCATTGTAAACACTTTGTGGCAGCCATCTTAAGTCTGCCATTCAAGTGACCTTTAAGAAGAGGTGGTTTGAATAGAAATGTCTGTTTATCTATTCAGGCTTTATGGCCTGTGCCTTAGTTTGCACTATCATTCCTCATAAACATTAACAAAATACAAACACATTTTTAAAGATCAGTGGAAAGGCTTGTTCATGGCATCTTTGCTGGGTCTAGACTCAGTGAGTCCTAAAAGTGCATTATTTGGGGTTTATGATAAGTGAACAGCAAGGGAGACCTTCATTTTCTCAAAATTTGTTACACATATTTAGATTTTTTTTTCATCTGCAGAACAGTTAGTCACATCCATATGCCCTCTCGCTGTTCAGATAGATACTCTTCCTCAGTTACTGCATTTGACTGCCTCTCCATGCTCCAATGCAGCCACATCACACAGATAATTGTGAAAGGACTAATAACCTTGCTGTTGGAAACTCAAAAAAATGATTGCACAATGGTTAAAAAGTCACAAAAAGAGATAAAATAGATGCAAAACAGCTACAAACAGATGCAAAACTCCTAAACACTTAATCCCTAAAGACAGATAGAAACCATCCCAAAGACAGCAAAACTACAAAAAAAAAACAGAAACAAGAGACACAAACCAAGAAAAAGATATGCACAAAAAAATTGACAGCATAAAAGTAGGTGCAAAATGATTACAAAGTTTTTAAAAATGGTTAAAAACAGAGGCAAAACAACCACAAGAACATATAAAGGTTCAAGCTTCAAGGATTTTATTGTGAACTCACCATATGTGCAGGACATACAGAAAATTGAAATACCGTTTCTCTCTCACCTAGTATTGGGTGGCATAACATTTAGGAACTAAAATAGAGTAAAGTAGAATTAAAAAAAAAAGAACAAGAACTGGATTGATGTAATTAGGAGAAATCTAAACAGTACAGCCAATAAGCTGCCAAGTCACAAAAATTTGGAGCTGTGCAATCAGCCGAACCGACACCAACACTCACCACATACCAGCAGTTGTGACATATTTGGCGCATCTCACTTGGCACTTGGGCAAGAAAAAAAAACTAGGTGTTATGGGGCCTTGTACATGTATGTACCCACGGGCCATTGTCCCTAAATCCATGTTAGTCACAACCTGGGAAAACTGGGAAAATTATAATTCTGATGGTACTTGTGGAAAAGTCCGAGAATCTCCAGGTAGAGGACTGAAAATAGTTATTTGATCCCCTGCCGATTTTGTAGGTTTGCCCACTTACAAAGAAATGAAGGGTGCATAATTTTTGCTCCATCATCTTGTTCTAGTCTGATGACTCCTAACTTTAAATCACAGGGCAGAGGAAGTGCCCACAACTGCAGAAGGGGGCAAGAAGGAGAAACTACACATCCAAAACTCCCTTGGGGCTTGTGGATACCCTAAGTGGGCCTTCACCCAAAGCAAGGAAGAGGAACACTGTCATCCCTTATGTGGCTGGTTTATCAGAGAAGTTAAAAAGGATCTTTCACAACCACAATATCCCAGTCAACTTTAAACCAGGGAGCACCCTGCAGCAGAGACTGGTCCACCCAAAGGACAAAACACCCAGACATAAACAGAGTGATGTGGTGTATGCAATTAAGTGTAGTCAGGAGTGTAACGACTTGTACATTGGGGAAACTAAGCAGACACTTCACAAACGCATGGCCCAACACAGGAGGGCCAACTCCAGTGGACCAGAGTCAGCAGTCCACCTCCACCTGAAGGACAAAGGACATTCTTTTGAGGACAGTGAAGTCCAGATCCTCTCCAGAGAACATCACTGGTTTGAGAGAGGAGTTAAGGAAGCTATTTTTGTAAAAATAGAACACCCCTCACTAAATAGGGGTGGTGGACTAAGATTCACACTGCTGCTTTGAGTTAGGACATGTTTGTAAATGTTGGTCTAAGCATTGTATTCTTTATGGACATAAACTGGGTCTTTACTCTTACATTTTCACTAGATTTTATACATTTCCTTTTTATACCATACCTTCACCAACCTTTGTTGTTTTGCACCATGGTATTAGTTAGGGTACAGGGGGTGCCTTAGCCGGTCTCCAAACCTTAATCCTATAGAAAATCAATAGAGGGGGCTGAAACTTTGAGTTGCCAAGCAACAGCCAAGAAACCTTAAGGATTTAACATTTCTATCATATGCTTTTTGGGGATTTTTTGTTGAAATTCTGTCTTTATCCTTTAAAATAAACCTATGATAAAAATTATCGACCTTTCATTTCTTTGTAAGTGGGAAAACTTACAAAATCAGCAAGGGATCAAATAATTATTTTCCCCACTGTATTACAGTTCACCCTGTTGTTAACATGAATGTATGAACCAAATTTCAAAGCAATGTATCTAGAGGTTGTTGCTGTACCTCTGAGAAATGTACAAAAAGCTATGCTATTAAAATGGATGTAATGAAATATGACCAAGTCCAAAATTTGAAACTCTCTCTTTGGTGTCTGGGAAGGGGGGTAAAATTGGGAAGATTTGTCATGATCTCAGGGCTGAAAATTTCAGATAATTCTATGCATTTTTTTTTTTTACAATTGCTAACAAACATTTACCTATGACACTTTTTCTACACTCTTATCACTGCAATATGGCTACCTCACACAATTAACTAAATGGTTATTTTTCTGCTCTAGCCTGCTCATTAAATACAAAATCTACATTTCAAGAACCTTTAGTCAGTCACAACACAATGACTGTCAAAATACTAACTGATAGCATAACACTGCAAACCTTTCATGTTTGTGACTGTCAAAATACTAACTGATAGCATTACATAAACTGCAAACCTTTCATGTTTCAGTTCTGCCCATTTACTACAGACAATATAAAATCCATTGTTTTTATCATTTAGTTCCCTTTTACTGTAAGCCACTTTTTAGGTTGAATGATGAATGTGTGTATTTCTGGGTTCATAATATAATAATATCAATAAGTGAATGGGTTATCTTTTGTTTTTAAAATGTACTGCACAGCAGAAAAAAAAATTGTAATTGTCAGAATTGCTGCAGTAGAAGCTTTATCATTATTATTATGTGAAAGTGCTGTCAGTGATCAACAACCAACCAACCAGGCACAGGTGGGAAAAAACATATACTGTATGCACAGCCCTGCTCTGAGCTATATGATCTTCAGCCTTTGGCTACGTTCTCATCCACATCACAGCTTATGTTGCTCTTTCTATGCACTTTAGATAGAAAGCACTTTGCATGCCTTATCCATCCTGGCAGTCTCCAGCTGAGATGGCTCTGCAGCCTGCAAACAGTCCAGGACGGACATTTGGTCCTGAGGTCGATCATCATACTCTTTCCATCCCCAGGCAGGAAATTAATTCCTTAGTGGGGCTGAAGAAAGGCAAGCAGTGATGGAAGAAAAGAAGAAGCACTTGTAGAAGCATGTTGTGAAATCAAAAACAAAAAAGAACCAAACAAAACTAATGTCAAACTGGTGAAAGAGTTCAAGTTCATTACACTGTGTGGAAGTGATGTCACAGCTTGGCACAACATCTCGTGTTCAGTATTTACTTTGTATGAGCAATGCATTTCTCCAGCTTTTGTTTCATGTTAAATAAGAGACAAATGTGTAAACAGCATCCACAGATGGTATCACACCACAGCACTTGTTGTACTCTCTCCAACTGCCATCTCCTCTGAGGGTTTGTTTTTGTCAAACTTCATATCTACATCTCTCAGATGTCACTGTGGCAACGCTTTGATCACATGCACTCAGAGCTGAGCCCCCGCACATGCTCAGTGGTGTCAACAAATAACTCCACTTTCCTTGCACAGTGATTGAAGTGTTTATCGAACAACAAACACAAAAGGAGGCACAGTGTTCAGAGCTAGAGGCTCAGTTGCTGCTGCTAATGTCTGAGGAAAACCATGTCTGGATTTTTTTTCAATCAATTCATAATTTTTCTTGTCTTTTCTGCAGCTACACACTTGAAATTATGCAGAGAGTCAGTAAAGCTGTAAGAATCAGACCTTTACAACATGTACAAAGTAGGTAACAGGTTGTGGGTGATGATTATTTTAAGACTGCAGCCAAGTCAGAGGATTCAAACTGTATCTGCACAGTTCACAAGGTTTAAGTAAGACCACAATCAAAAATGATTATTAGAGAGTGGACTCAGCCAAGAAGTCCTCACTTTTATTCCTCTATCAATGGGAGCAGTCAGGATAATTCTGCTCAGCTTTCAATAGATTACAGTGATTTTTCAATTATGCAAAATCCTTCCACAGCTGTCAGCTGGAGAGAGGAATAGTCATGCTGAAATTAAGTGGCATTAAAAGGTTCACCCTTTCAATACCCCGCTGCTGTGAAGTGAAGTGAGCTCTTACTGAAAAGCATATATCTCATGTTGTATATTCAATTAGGTTCAACATTAATGGAAAAGTTAATGTTTTACAGCTTGAAACATTTGGAAAGGTTAAGTTTTAATGGGACAGTTTAGTCTTCAGGAGGTGTTTATGCCATTTCAACCCCATTTCATCTGTTATGACTGAACACAATTTTGTTTTCTATACAACTACGTTTTTTGTGGGAAACAATAGACAATGATAATTAGAGAAGAAAGTTAGAAAAATTTGGACAAGAAAAGTTAAGTATTAAAGGAAATCTGTCACAATTTGGATAAAAGGATTTTAATTTATAACCCAAATGCAGACTGAGTCACAGGGAAATGGTGGTAAAATAAGGATTTATTGCAGAATTTGATTAAACACAGGCAGGTGTTGTGACTAAAAAAAAAGCAAAACACGCTGGTGAATAAACATGTGCTGTCATGACCTGGTTTGTAGGCCATGAATGGGAATGGGCACAATTTACAATTTATAGTTTAGTATAATAAGAATCACATTTATTTGGCCTAATATGTTGCACATAGAAGGAATTTGTTTCCGGTACAGAACATTCACTAAAGAAACAAGTGAATAATGCATGAAGTGTGTAAATCAGTCACATCAGTAGCATATGTGTGGCTGAGTGTATAAATATTGTATGAGGGCAGAAATACACAAAAGCATAGCTAGCTAGCCAATGGTGGGGAGAGAGCAAAAGACCCAGCAAAGCCGCACCAAGTGACTGGACGCTGCAGCATTTAACCTCTGCAGAGCAGCAGAGTCAGGTGCTCCCAATTCATAATCAGCTCACTTCACACATGCCACTTGTAGATCACCAGAGACACACCCACACACCTAGACAAACAAGCAGACACAGTACCAAAATGCCTAAAAATGGAATTAATCATTGAGCTGACTCGTAAGACGAAGCTCTCAATTTACTGGTTGATCTACGTTTCCTACCCTCACCTATGGCCATGAACTTTGGATCATGACCGAAAGAATAAGATCGCGGATACAAGCGGCAGAAATGAGTATCCTCTGGAGAGTGGCTGGGTGCACCCTTAGGGATAGGGTGCGGAGCTCAGTCACCCGTGAGGAGCTCAGAGTAGAACCGCTGGTCCTCCACGATGAGCGGAACCAGTTGAGGTGGCTCGGACACCTGTTTACGATGCCCCCTGGACACCTCCCTGGGGAGGTATTCCAGGCATGTCCCTCTGGGAGAAGGCCTTGGGGCAGACCCAGGACACGTTGAAGAGACTATGTCTCCCGGCTGACCTGGGAATGCCTTGGGGTTCCTCCTGAGGAGCTACAGGACTTGTGTGGGGAGAGGAAAGTCTGGGAGGCTCTGCTCAGGCTACTGCCCTCGCAAACCGGTCTCGGATGAAGCGGATGAAGATGAATGAATGGATGGAATTAATCAAGCCACTCCTCTAGAAGCCTTTGATAATGACCAATGAAAGCCAAACACCAAGGAGATGCCTTCATAAACACTAAAACCAACAATGAACAAAACCAAGAAGCTAAGAAGGCAAACTGGGTGAGCAAAACCTATGTCCAGATCTGAACATGGGCCACCAGTCAGTACACACTTCCAACAATGTAAAAAAAAAACAAGTTGAGAAAACATGGGTCGTATATGAGTGCAGACCTGTTATGCTGGCAAGAAACACCGGGAACCTTTGCAACTACAGTCTGCCAGTTCATGAAAGAAAACAGCTGACTTAAATACAGTATGACATGATTACTCTCAGTGGAAAACAGGTGAGTCTAATGAACAACAGTATAGTAAAGAGAAATGAGAGCAAAGCAAGAGAGGAAGTATAACTAAACAGCACTCTGAGAGCACAAACGTCTACCGAGGTAGCTGACTGTCCCCATAATGCCATCACACCTAAAAGCAAGAATTCCATGATAGTTTGACCCTCATAATACTCCTTGACCATGAAAACCCACCACTAGCATTTGGATTTTAAATTGATATCATTATTAGTTTGAACATTTTTCAAGAAAAACTCATTTTGACTAATTGCGGTTTTCTTCAGGATCTAATTCAATAAGTGTTGAAGATACAGAGTTTCAGCTAGAATTTGATCTTAATTCTGGCTCACATCCAGAATATTACTTGAATAATACTTTGGTGTGTTTTAGATCTTATGGGGATGTTATTTTGCAATTTTTGTCCAAGCCTTGGAGGCAGGATGTATGAGGTTAGAAGCAAAAACACAGAAATTTACCCTATCTCACATTTGGATCCAAATGATGATCTGGATCACCAGCAAAATCTAATGGCCTGTTCCTTGGGCCATACCCTACAGCTCTAAAACCTTTCATTCATATCTAGTCATTACTTTTTGATTTTCACTGTGAACAATCCTATAACCACATAACCTCATTGCAGGTAATAAAGGCCTGATGAGGCAGTGTTTAAGCTGTTTTACCTCTATTTCAGTGTTCATGACATGACTATAACCAAATGATTTTTGGATGGATTTTTCAACTCAGTTTTCTGAGTTTGATCCCAGGATTTGGACTTTAAAAGGTCAGAATTCTGAGAAAAACATCAATTCAAATATATTTTTACAGTGGCCCTACCTCTTCGGTAAAGAATGAATATTGGAGTTACATTCATCAGGCTGACACAGACAGAACTCCAAATAATCCATGCTCTGTGTCTGCTGGATGTGTCAATAGGCAACTTATTACTAACAAGTGGTCCATGCCCACTTTATAAAATAGTGATATGTTAGTGCTTGTTGTGCCCCAGATACAATAGTTAATGCAGATTTAGCACAACTGTCAAAAATATTACAGTAAGTCACAACACTTTTGTTCTTTATCTAAACAAGAACACCTTATTAGTTGAAGCAGAACATTAAGAGTCTTTATAAATATTCTTTCCTTTTGGCTGAAATGTGACAGAACAAAACACATAGAAATGTGTTCACACATTTTCATAACTCCATGCTGGTAAAGCTGCCACAACCAAGGCGTATTAATTTTTTTATAAAGCCAAAGGAGTGTCTTGTTCCTATTTCATAATGAATTCAAACAGTCCTTTACTTTCTGTTTTGAGGGATTTCTGTTATCTGTAACTACCAGGAGGGACAGAGTGGGGAAGTGTAGAGTGCAGTGGCTACTTGTCTGATATAGGAGGCCACAGAAGCATGTCCACAAAGTCTGGACCCCAGCCCGCAGGTTCAGAGTAGTGTACTGTAAGTAATGAGCCCATTTTCAGGATAGCTATAAAGTCATTTACTCTAATAAAGACTACAGACTCACAATGCGCCTGAATCCAGGGAACTAAGAAGAAACTGAACTCACCACTCCATAAGCAACAGTATCAATGTAAGATCTGAGCTCAGAATAGATGTTGGACAGGAACCAGCTGAACGATCGGCACCGGAGTCTGGATCGCAGGGCTTTTCTCTCTGAGATGTCCCCAATGTTTATACCCGAATTCTACAGAAGGAAACAAAAACAGGCACATCTGAGTTTACACAGAGCATTTCACTGACAATCTAGAGTAGTCCAACAAATACAATAAGCTCTCCAATGGTGGAAGAAATAAAAAAATAAGTGCTGAATTCAGGGCCCATGGGTCCTTTCAGCACTGTCCTTAGAAAGACAATGCAAGATCTAGAAATAATAACTGAGCAGGAAGACAGTGAGAAATGTTTAAGGAGCAGTCACAGAACAAAAGGACTGGATTTCATTCAGTGAAGACACTGAATTTAAGAATCTCTTTGAAAAAAGTTTGGAAAATTAAATTAGAGTGATACAGTATAATGAAGCAGTAATGTCAAGCATCCATGCTTACTAGAAGCTGTTGTTCGAAACAAAACAATCACTGTGAAGTTATGATGTCAGACTAAGAAATTTGAAGAGGTGAATTTTTACTACTTTCTGACAATGGACTAAATTGTCATTTAATTAAAATAAATGTTAGCTGAGGTCCTGCTTTATGTAAAAGTAGATGTGAGCACCATTTCTGAAAGACCTATCCCAATTACCACCAGAACTGAATAGGCGTGCTTATGATGCTTTGAGGTCTGAGTTTTAGACAGGCAATGCTACCTGTGTAAAAAATACAGTTTATTGTTATGATAACCGTATATTGACATGGCATAGCTTTAAACTCCCTTTGGGAAGGTTTTTGGAAAATTTTCATCTCAACAGTTTGGCTGTACCTGCCTGAAACAGGGCTAACAGGCTGGCTTCAGGTGTCACAGCAGCACTTTTTAAAAATCAAAACTATCTACAGTATTCACTTTGATTAAAAGCTTATTGCTAAATAAGGATGTTCACAATTACCCCCCCCACACACACACACACATTCTGTTCACCTGCAGTGGAACATTCCAGGCCATGTAGACGTGACTCTTGTACTGGTCCATCCAGACCTCAGCCACCCTCAGAGCGTTACGACGCACGTGAGCTGTCAGGTTCTCTGTGTAGGGCTTGTGGGCACGCTCAATGTGGGCAATCCTGGAGCAGGGTAGGACCTCCACACTGCCGCCACACTGCCACACACACACACACACACACACACACACACACACACAAATGCACATACCTTAGTGACTGCAAGGAATTCCAAAAAAAAAAAACAGTATATGCATTTTTTTAAGTGCCTACATACCAGTCAAACCTGAGTCCTGACAACAGAAGGTGTACGCAGGCTTCATAAGAATCAAAAGGTATAAGATACTGAGGAAGTGAGAATGCCCGACCAGGTGAATGCATTTTTTTTAACATGCTGCTGTTTGTTGACAGGCCAGCGTCATGACAGGCCCATGAACTGTAAACTACATGTTCAGATTTGGTTCAGCATAGTTGCAACAGATGTCTTCAACCCCCTGGCATGTTTTGACAGTTATTAAGTTAATTGTAGCTCTACTGTATTACAGGTATATAAGCAAGAGCATATTACAGGTGCATGAGCTCCAAGTGTGTCCAAGATACCAGCTCACATTCAAATCCTAAAATTATTTCAATTCAAATTTTATTGTTTTAATCTCTTATTTTGAACTGATATTTTGATACTTTCATCTCTGATATTTTACGTGTATTTATTCTTCACCTGTGTCAGTGCTTTTATCTGTTAACCTTTACATAAGTGGCAGTTGAACCACTGTCAGTCACCAAACTTAGGTGATTTTA
This sequence comes from Monopterus albus, assembly GCF_001952655.1. Taxonomy (NCBI): domain Eukaryota; kingdom Metazoa; phylum Chordata; class Actinopteri; order Synbranchiformes; family Synbranchidae; genus Monopterus; species Monopterus albus. The sequence continues at coordinate 39,151 of NW_018127945.1, read as the reverse complement.
AACCTTTCAGGGCTGCTGTCTCAGCTCCCTGTACACTCTCACGACTGTGTCTCCAACCATGACAACACCATCATCATTAAATATGCTCATGACACCACCATTCTGGGGCTAAAGGGTCATAAAGACCACAGGGAGGATCATTGGGACTGAATTGCCTGCTATGGACACACTATACATGCAGTGCTGTCATAAAAGGGCAGAGAACATAATCAGGTATCCACGCCACCCAGCTCACTCTCTGCTCAGACACAAAAACTGCACCTACAGCTTCAGGCACAGCAGGATGGACAGTATCATCACACACAGAACAAGACTTTACAGCTTTTTCCCTGCCACAGTAAGACTGATGGCAAATACGAAAATGTGAGAAATGTGAGAATATATTGTATGTGCAATAACCCCTCACTACCTCACCCAGCGTAATGACATATGCAACTTCGCCATGTGAATTACTACGTGCGATGTCTGAAGTTCACTGGGGAAAATACAATTACTCTATTTTTGTGTATTGCAGTTTTAATGCTTTGTTGCCTTTATGTAACTTTTCTATTTTAAGACTAAGTGTTCTTTCTGGCTTTTGACTCCTTACCTGACTCCAAAGGAGAGCTGTACAAGAATTCCTATATGTCTAGACTGTCTGTTTATGCATAAATGGCAAATAAAAATCTTGAATTGTCAGGTTTGCTCGGCCACTCTGGCCTCTCTCACCTTCCTCACTCTGTCTCTCTTAGCCCCTGATTGCTCATATCATACACCTGCTCCTCACTCCCATAATTAGCACCAGCTGCGCTCCTTAGGCTGCCCTTATTTATACCCAGCTCACCTCTCACTCACTTGCCAGTTCGTTCACGTTCTAGCCTTCACCTCGTCTCTTTGCCTAGTACTTACTCATTTGTTGTTTTGCTTCGTTATCCCAGTACTTTTGTGTACAATAAGAATATTGTTTGGTTATTCTCTGTCTGCTCGGATTACCTGTTTCCTCCGGACCTTGGCTCCACTCTACCTTCCCAGACAGGTTGATGCACAGTCACCAAGTTTCTTCTATATCAACCCCTCTCTGCCTGTGTTTCTTCCAGCACCTACCATCATTTCATCGACCAGCTCAGGAGTGACCCACGATGCACCCCAGCCCACCTC
>NW_018127945.1:32448-37968 GCF_001952655.1 Monopterus albus | reverse complement strand
GTCTTTCCCCCCAACTTCAGTTATCATTTACCTGCTCAATGTTTATCACTTTATTACACTGCACATAAATAAATCACTGCTTGCACTGAAGTCGGCTACCTGGGTCAGCATCTAAATCGCTCACTCACTTCCGTGTGTGAGTGTTTACCTTAACATGAATCTTGAATCTTCAATGACTGAACCTCAACTACTGGGTCTGCAGAGGAAGACGGAGACTGTGGACCTATGCACTTAGCTTTACATAAAACACCCATTCGCTGCTTTGTGAAAACAAAAATATTTCAGCATTTCCATTTAATTCCATTCTTTCTTTCACAAATGTTTTAACTGACACTTCTTTCAGTGTTTTAACTATTTCGGATGTTTAAATTACAAATTGAATAATGTAAGTTTTCTACTGAAAATTAAGTATTTTCTAGTTCCCAGTACAATGTTAAGTCAACTGATGCATTTCAACTGAACAGATTTCTGACTTTCATGAAGTAAACCTAATTTCCGTGATAGCACTGCATTCTCCAGTGAGCAACTTAGGCGTTCAGTGTTCTGACCAAACCAGTGCTGGAGAATGCTAATTGGAGTAGAAAAGTCAGTTCTCTCTATTCCAGTCTTGCACTTTTTTTGTGGGTTTGTGTTATACCTCCTGCTGGCCAGACTCCTTCCCTGTATCCTTTCAAAGCAAAAAGCTACCAAAGAACAGCAGCACAACTGTAGCACTGGCTAAGTACCCAGGGAGGGGCAAAATTCAGAGATAATACATGCTTCCCTTAGAAATACCTTTATGTTCTCAATAAAGGGTTTACAACATGGAGCTGGACTATAAGAAGCTATTCTTTGAATATAACAAGCTATGTCTGAGTGTATGCCAGAGAAGGTAAATGGATGAAAGACATGGGAGATAAAGTGGAAAGTACAGAGACAATAAAGGAAGTGAAATGCAGTGGATAACAGCTTCTCCTCGTATTCCTGATTCATCTGTTACAAAAGCCTTTTTTTGTTTTGTTTTGTCATCCTTTCTACAAATAAAAACCCTTCTCCCTTGTGATAAAACAGGGTCATGCAACTATTACCCAGCATGCCTCACAGAACATCATTATGATATCGAGTAGTTGCAGTTGCATGTTTATGTCCATTGTCATCCACTGCCTGGAGTGTCACTGAGAAACAAAAGAAAAAAAAAAACAGCCCATCCCAAATGTCTTCTTCAGTTTAACGTGGAACAAATCTCACTAATGGACTGGCATTTTTGAAAGTCTTAATGAGAAAAAGAGGTGGAAAAAAACTTATGTTGTAACTTGTAAATCATGCCGAGGATGACCGCCCGCGGTGATGAGAAATAGACATGAGATAATGAGCATTAAATTTGCACAATATACACCATGGCACAGATGAAGCTTCTTGAAAGCAATCTTTATCACTATAGGAGTGTGCAGGCTACAGATAGGCAACACTTCTGCAGAAACCAGAGGGAATCAGATTGCTGATAACAAAAGGCGTCTGTTTTCGTTAAGAAGAGATTGAAATTGAACAAACTCAGTTTTCTGACTTGAACCTTGTGTTGAACTCAAAACATGATAAATTAGTTGGATTAAGAGCGATGCCCTTGAGATGTGTGCAGAACTGGTCCTGTCAAAATCTCACTGCTGATTTACATAATGTTGATCTGAATTTGGGGGCTGCTGCAGTGCACTCTGCTACTTTGGCAAAAAATGTAAATATTGACCTTTTCTTGTCATGCTTAATGGTTTTATAGTCAGAGCTCTGCGGCATGAAATAACTGACACTGATGATGTGTTTGTGGGTCTAGGTGGGCTTTGATGTCAGGTTCTGATTTCAAACACCGCTATGCCACTGGAGGGGTGCCATAAAAATGAAATGCTAGTGCTTTTCAGCCATTTTCCGAATGCCTTTCAACAATTCAAAAATGTCACATAGAGAGAGACACAGAGAGGAGTAAACCTGTCCAGTTCCAGCCCCCCTGAACCAACCCCTGATGTATGAAATGGACAGTAACTGATGTGCCTGCAACCACACAAGTTCAACATTAGTTCTCCAGCTTCATTTTACACCGATCAGCCATAGCATTATGACCACCTGCCTAATACTGTATAGGAGTCAATGGGGCTGTTGTTTAGCACTCATGTCACTCTGCAGCTCACTGTGCATCTTCTGTGAATGTGCTTGCATAGTTCTACTGAGGAAGAGCTCAAATGTGTCGCCCGTTGAGAAAAAAACTTATGTAAAAGGAGTGAAAACTGTGGTCGTGGGGACGAGTTAGAGAGAATTGTTGAGACAAGTTCAACAGCCTCCCCACTCTAGGTGTGATATCACCACTGCTGAATATTTCTCTTCATAGAGACCAATAGACAGTATTTCTCTTTTTCCACCATTTTAACAACAATTCAGGCAAAACAGAATCTTATGAAAAGGATGAATGAAATTTAAAAGTTTAATCTACAGGAGGTGGACCTCATCATCAGTGAGTCATAGGCGTCCATGACCCTGTCGCTGGATCACTCTTTGTCCTTCCTTAGACACTGTTGGTAGGTACTGACCACTGACACCCAACAAGACCGGCAGTGTGGGAGATGCTCTAACCCAGTTGTTTAAACATTACAGTTTGGCCCTTGTCAAAGTCCCTCAGATCCTTATGCATGGCTGTTTTTCCTGCTTCCAACACATCAACTTTGAGGACTGAATGTTCACTTGCTGCCTAATATACTCCACACACTGACAAGTGCCACTGTAACAAGATAATCAGTGTTATTATGGAATGGGCTGAGCCCATTCCTCTATTCCCTTTTCACCCATGACTGCAGGCCTGTGCATGGCTCCAACACCATCATCAAGTTTGCAGACGACACCATGGTGATCGGCCTCATCAGCAACAAGGACGAGTCAGCCTACAGGGAGGAGATACAGCACCTGGCTGTGTGGTGCGCTGACAATAACCTGTTCCTTAACACCGACAAGACCAAGGAGCTCATTGTGGACTACAGGAGGGAGAAAGGAGGCACACATGACCCAATTCATATTTACAGGATGGTTGTTGAACGTGTCTCCAGCTTCAAATTCCTGGGCACCCAGGATCTGTCCTGGACCACCAAAACCCACAGCCTGGTTAAGAAGGCTCACCAGTGCCTCTTCTTCCTGAGGACACTGAAGAAGAACCACCTGTCTTCAGCCATCCAGGTGAACTTCTACCGCTGTGCCATCAAGAGCATGGTATGGAAACTGCTCTGTCTTTGACTGCAAGGCGTTGCAGCAGGTGGTGAAAACTGCCCAACGCATCACAAGGACTCCACTTCCAGCCATTGAGGGTGTCCACAGGGAACGCTGTCTCTGATGTGCTTGCAGCATTCTCAAGGACTCCTCTCACCCTCCTCACAAACTGTTTGACCTCCTGCCCTCTGGGAGGCGTTTCAGGAGCCTCCGAACCAAAACCATTAGAGTCAGGAGCAGCTTCTTCTCCACAGCTGTCTCCTTACTGAACTCTGTCCCCCATTGACCCCCCACTGCGTTCCTCTATACCACTTCACACACCTCACCCCTTCTCACCTCTCCTCCTGGGAGTAATGCAATACATTTCTGTTACCTGTAACACTGAAGTGATCTGTTAATTTGCACATACTCACAGAATACTGCTCTGCTATCCATTTGCACACTGTTCATATGCAGATACTGTATATTTATCTTTATCTTTCCACTATTTACATCCATTGAACTGTTCACTCATGTAATTTATCTTCTTCTGCACTGTTTCATCCCATCTCATCCCATTGCACTAGTATTCCATAAGCTTAATGTACCTTGTCCATTACTTGTAATTTGAATCCATAGTCTGTTGTACATCGTACATTACCCTACATATCTTACTGTAAATATCAATAGTACATATCCATCGATAAATTAATTCTGACTGTACAGACTGTAGATACTGTGCACTCTGCGCTGCTGTTATTGCACTTCTGGTTAGATGCTAAATTGCATTTCATTGCCTTGTACTTGTACATGTATAATGACAATAAAGTTGAATCTAATCTAATCTATTCACTTCACCTCTCAGTGATCATAATGTTATGGCTGATAAGTGTAGGTCAGTGTTTGTTGTCTAGCTGCCCTCTGCAGCCTGCAGCAGTCTGCATGACTTTAGTCCTCTTTCAGGGCATGGACTAAAGTGTAATGTGGGCCGAGCAGCTGGCATCTGGAGTGAGCAACTGGTGTGGGTCCAAAAAAACATGGACTACTGGGGTCATGACGACAATGGTGAGATCTTCTCCTGTAGAGAGACTGGCTGTTTGTGGTCTTGTCACTTAGGCTATGCTCCAAGTCTCCTCTGTGCTAATGTCAACAGGTGTTCAAGCAATTTGTCGTAGCAGTACGGGCTTATACGTAATTATACGCCAAAAGAGCTCTACAACAGAAAATAACCAGAAGCACTCACTGTCACTGTGCTGTGGGGAGCTAAGGAGAAACCCATTAACAGGCTTGTCACTCTTGACTGTGGAGGTTTGATATTCAAGCTCCACATGAATAAAATCAGGGCTCAGCGCTGCACAGGAGGTTTTATGACATTATTGCCAATGACCCAAAGTGTGCAGAAAAACCAGGATATTTTAAGCCTTTGATCATGTACAGTATATTCATGCCACTTTCAGGTTAAAGCCATTTTCAAGAGAATGTTTAGAGTGCTGTCATTAGTATTATCTTTTTCTTGCTGGAGCTGAACACAGTCAGCTCCTGTAGCCACTGCAACATGACTAACCCAAACCGATTAGTACTGAGCTTTTAGCTGAATCAGTCATTCAGGCACACAATATATTATTACTCAAAATAAGAAATGCCACTAGTTTCCGTGTGAGTTGTGTATATCCAAGGACAGTTTTTATTTTCAAATTAAAAACCAAGACCTTTTGGGAGACACCATCAGATAGTAGCCTCATGTTTTAGCCTACATTTACTTACATTTTGTCAAATTTGGATAATGAAAAGTCCTGTTTCTCATAAATATGAATGTAGAGACAACTAAGACCAGATACATTAGTACCTGTATCGACAACATTGTGCCCACCATACAAGTCAGGAGGTTTCCCAACCAGAAGCCCTGGATAAACAGTCAGGTACGCCACATGCTGCATGCTCACTCTCATGCATTCAGATCAGGCGATGAGATGGAGTACAAAGCTGCGAAGTACAGACTGAGGAAAGCCATCACAGCGGCCAAGAGGCAGTACAGAGAGAAGCTGAATGGCTTCTATTCTACTGCTGACTCCGGACAGATATGGCAATTCCTGCAGCATATCACAGACTACAGGACCACCACCAGCATCATCAGCTCCACAGACAGCCTGCCGGATGACCTCAACATCTTCTACACCCGCTTTGAGACCTCCAGCCACAGCACAGAGAGGAGGCACACACACACACACACACCAAGACCACCCAACCCCCCATCTCCCCTTTACTAATTGTCTCACCAGGCCAGGTACGCACAGTCCTGAGGAAGATCAACCCCCGCAAAGC
>NW_018127945.1:26530-31579 GCF_001952655.1 Monopterus albus | reverse complement strand
ATCCTTTGCAACTTCTACAGCTGCATCATTGAGAGCATCTTGACCAGCTGCAGCACTGTCTGGTATGGCAGCACTACTGCTATGGACCGCAAGTGCCTGCAGAGAGTGGTAAAGACTGCAGAGACGCTCATCAGGGCTCCACTGCCCTCTCTGCAGAGCATTTACTACTGCAGGGTGTGCAGAAAGGCTGCCTCCATCCTCAAAGATCCCACCCACCCTCAGCACGGACTGTTCACTTCTCTGCCCTCTGGCCGGAGGTTCAGAAGTGTGAAATGCAGGACCACTAGACTGAAAAGCTCTTTCTTTCCCTCTGCCATCAGACTCCTAAACAGCTGAGGAGTTTATTACCAGGAAATACGGGTTGTACTGTACTGTGGCATTCATGTGGACGGCAAAGTAAGAATTTCATTGTACAGGGAAACACGTTTCCTAACCGTGCATATGACAATAAACACTTTGACTTTGACCTTAAAGAAAAGTTCCAAATGTTCTGATTATGAGGTCAGACAATCCAACCAGATTTATGGACATTTACAGATGCAGCCACTGAGAATTGCACGTGCCAGTGGACTGTTTTACCAGTGTACCCGTGAGTGATCAGCTCTAGGTCTATATGACACAAGGAGGACACAGGATGGCCAAACTTTGGCACACGCTGACCAGTCATGATGTGTTCACTGTTGCTGGCTGACATGTAAACCAACATGAAGCAGGAGGAGCTCAGTGAACAATCTGTACATTTTGGAGTCCGTTTAACAGTGAAGCATCTATTTTCTTATAGTTTTTAGCAAGCACCTCAAGACAAATACTGGGGGAGAGGTGGGGGTGCAAGTGTCCGTTTTCCATATTTTGGGTGGAACCTGTCTCGGGTGAAGATTACAACCTAGTTATGGCTATAACATTCACCCTATGACAAATGGCTACTTAATCACATTGTTATTTTGCCACACCAGAGAACAAAGTCCATCTAACATCTTGACCAGCTATTCTGTTTGAATTGGTTTCACTGTGTAAAATATGAATCAGTGTGCACTTGCTCAGCTGTTTATGTGCAGAAAAAAACATCTGCTAAGAGATGCAAGAGTTCTCTGTAGTGAATATCAGTAGCACCTGTGGGATATTTCATAGTACACACAAGAACTGCCTGTGGCAGCGTAAACCTGCCACCCTCCCAGACCAAGTTTCCACACAATGACAAACATTACTGACCCATTAAATGAAAGTAAACAAAACCAAATTAAAGAAGGAGCACAGTTTGGCGATGTAGAGAGGGACAGATAGCACTGCCTGCCAGAGGATGGAGATAAATCATTTGTATTTAAATGAAGTGGTCATGGGAACTAGCACCTCTCATGTATGAGGCCATCTCCATGGTTATCCAAGGTTATCCAACCCTGTCCCCTGCCCTTACACCAGTCTATAGAGATGTGGAGTTGTTTGTTTTCGGGAAATCAACATGACAAATCATCTGCGAGAGTAGCCAACAGAGTGGGACTACAATATAAACTGTACAATACAACAGCAAATACAGGATCAGATCTAGCCTGCACCAGAGCTGGAAACAGGGAAGATGTGTGGTGTGCAGGTGGATTTGGGAGCTGTCTCTGGATGACCAGGTTATGACAGACTCTGGTTCACTCATCACAAGCAGTCTCCCATCCAGGTGCTGGCCAGGCTCAACACTGCTTAGCTTCCCAAAGAGCTTGAAGTATGAATGGCACCTTCCAGGAGGAGGAGGGGTAGGATGGCAGGTGAGTGATATTTCTCTTTGGTTGATTTACAGGTCCACATAAGAAAAGCAGTAAACACTAAAGCCTGAATACTGCATCTGGCAAGAATGCCTTCTACACAGTGGGGATATATGTAACCAAATGTGCAAAAGCACCAAACTCCACAAAACACAGTATCCAAAAGCAACTCAAAAAATACTGAGCAGTCTCAAAAAAAAGATGGAACTGAGATGGAACATCTCTCAAAGATACCCAGAGCCACAAAATCCAAATTTAGCCAAAGGACAATGAGACAAACTTCATATTTCAAACTTCCTCTCAAAGATGGAACACAGGCCCACTGTGCTTCTGCCTTTTTCTGCTGCTGTAGTGTAGGAAAATGCAACGCTTCATTCATTCAATGATTAAAGTTATATTGCATCAGGATACAGTCTAATAACCAAATATATTCACTACAGTTTAGTTTCATAGGCTATATAGAAACATAATTTTTAGAAGATAGAGTGTGTATTTTTAGCCAAGACTGGCCCTGAAATGCAGAAAAATGTCAGAGGAAGGGCATAAAAGAGTAACAAAACGACTGTCTTTTTTCTATAGCGTAGAGTTGGCAACCTTGATTTAACAGTGAAAAAATGTAGACATAATGCAATAACTGCACAATGTCTCGAAAGGCCTATAAGGTCTGAACATGCAAGCACAATGAAATAGTAGTTATTACTGTGACCGACATGGACACTGATTAATATGTAGCCAGCCACTGCCAACCAAACTCCTCAGCTCTGTCCGCTAGTTCTACTATATTCATCCACCAGCAGTTCTGGACATTAACAGAAGGAAACAAACACTGTTCCATCTGGCAGACATATCCACTGTTCCATCTGGCAGACACACTGCAGGCAGCTTGTACACACGGTGCTTAGGGGCGTTAACAAGGCAGCGCTGGGGTCACTGCATCATCACAGGGGATACATGGGATAAAAGCAGGGGCCATGCACAGACCTGTCATAGATCGGGCATGGGCCCACCATGATCCAGCCAGTAAATCAAGATGGCTGCATCTGTATTGCAATCAGGTGAAGCGATGGACATCAGGCATTGACTGATATCTGCATGAAGTGCATCACTGAATCTCACGTCTGTATTAAAATTTGTGACTCAGAGACAGTATAATTCTGACACTGACAAACCCAAATGCTTTGGAGGATTCAGGTGCACACCGGATAAGGAAAAGCTGGAGGGGCTGCAATTCCTCTACCAGCCAATAAATGCTGCCCCCAAGCAAATTCTGGTTTTATTAAAAGCTTCAGTGACGTTGCCCTCTCTATTTGCAGAAGTAGTATTAAGTAGGAAAGAAATAAAATATGAAGTTTGTGTTATTGTCCTTTGACTAAATTTGGATTTTGTGGCTCTGGGTATGCCTGCTTCATGTTTTTCTACAGTTTATGTTGACTACTTATATGAATTTCTTTTATGGGAGAGAGTTAGACATCTATGCTGTCATTAACAGGAAGGTTAATGGCAGCATAGCTGCATTGCAGTGTCTTTTCTTTTTCAGGATAGAGGCCACAGCCATCTCCCCTTTAACTCTCTTATCATCGATTGCCCAATAAATCTGAACCTGACACATCAAGCCTAAGAGAATTATACATTTGGTGTGCAAGCTTCTTTATTCTTAACTCAGCAGTTCGATCAGCATCAGCCAGGCCTGGGCTGAAAAGCCAGCCTGTGCTTCACTGACACTACACTGTAAGGCCGTATTCACACCGATTTTCACACTGCTTGAAAAAACACAACCCTTCTTATTCACGTGAATGGGGGAAATGCATTTAGAGGCAGGGTCGCAAGGCAACACGACAGTAGTACTTCGGTGACCGATCACATACATTCAAGTGCAGAGTCCTGGTGAATACTTAGTAACATGAACACTGTATTTCTAATGTTTACCTCATAATTGTCATGAACTAAAATGAAACAGTTGTAATGGTAAATGGTCTTATACTTGTATAGCGCTTTTCTATGCATTGCAGGACACTCAAAGCACTTTTACAGTATTTGTCCATTCACCCATTCGCACTCCCAAGTACTCACATACCAGTGATATCACCGGGAGCAACTGGGGGTTCAGTATCTTGCTCAAGGACACTTCGACATGTGACAAACTTACTCACTGCCTTTTCAAGGCAAGATTGGTGTGCCTTTATTCTGTCTTGTTTTCTCTGTGTAAAGCGCAATGAAAATGTCAGGCCATTTTCATTGCACCTCTGGTCCACCTTGGGAGTGCTACATTTTTATGACGCCGTATGTTCTTACAACACTGGTCTAGTTTCTAAAAAAAAACAACAGCAAAGAAAAAAAGGATGTCAAATTGGGGAGACAACGACATCTGCTAACCAGTTTTGTGTGAAGCGAATTAAATGCTTCAAGAGCCAACAAAGCTACATCCTCACTTATCTCTCCCAGCACTGTTGCTTTGACTTGTACACTACCAGCTCACAATTTATGTCACAGTTGGCGTAGAGTGACGTCATGTCTCGCCTCTAGTGTGGAATGCCGGCCTGCTGTCTGAATTCACAGACTGGCTCGCAATTATACCGCCCTGAGCTTGATCTGTATGAACAGCACAAGGGTGGGATACTGGACCCTTTGGAATGGCAGTAGTGCAGGAGCTCGGTGTAAAAATGACTGTGGACTAGAGAAACCGGGAATCAAACCACCAACCTTCCAGTGAGGAGATGACCCATTCTACCTCCTGAGCCACAGCTGCCATGATAACTTTTCAGAGTTGTCCAACAGTTTGTGACTATGGCAAATCACTGTGCTGTGTTTTGGTGTCTAATAAGCTGTAAACATATAGATCCATTCCTCTAAATGGACCGTCTCAGTGGTACATCACACCTCCCCCAACACAGCCCGACTGTGCATGTGAATCCAGCCAAACGCTTTTATGCATGAATTATGACAGCCAGATCTTGTTCCCTTTGTCTTTCTTCTCAAGGCATGGAGAAAAAACAACTACAACAAAAAAACAAACAAACAAAAAAAACAAACAAACAAACAACTACAATCCATAACAAAACATTTGTTAACCTTTTTCTGTTTTTCAGAAAGTTACATGTCCTCTGGTGGACTGCATGTGTTTGAACGTTCAACTTAAAGCGATCTGTATTAACAGGCTAATGAATATATTTGGTTTTGATTTGATTTGATTTATTCTTTCAAGCATGTAAATACAGTTGATATGACAACACACATAATTTTACACATATCCAACAAATGCTAAACCAATAACAATTTGCTTATACCTAGTACATGCTTGAAT
>NW_018127945.1:24616-25747 GCF_001952655.1 Monopterus albus | reverse complement strand
AATCAGAAACCTTGCATATATCATTAATGTATAGTATAAATAATTTAGGTCCCAAAACAGAACCTTGAGGCACTCCACATACGATGTCCAGCTCACTCGATTGGTATTCACCCAACTTCACAAATTGACGCCTCTGTTTCAAGTAACTTCTAATCCAATTCAAAACCAATCCCCTGATCCCATATTTTTCTAACTTATCCATTAATAACTCATGATTGATTGTGTCAAATTCTTTTTTAGGTCAATAAATATTCCCATCGTGTATGTCCTCTCATCCATAGCACTTGTTATGTCCTCCATTAGATCAGTAATGGCCAGAGATGTCGATCGGTTCGACCTAAAACCATATTGGCAATCAGAGAGGATTTTATGTCTATCAATAAATGTGTCTAATCTGTTATTAAAGAGTTTTTCCAAGATTTTTGAAAATTGTGACAACAGAGAAACCGGTCTATAATTTGTGAAGTTGTGCTTATCCCCAGATTTATACAGTGGAATAACCTTTGCTATTTTCATATTATTGGGGAACTGCCCAAGTCGAAACGACATGTTAAAACCATGGGTTAATGGTTTGCATATCCCCTCAATTGCCCATTTAACCATTATCATACTGATACCATCACTATCACTGGATGATTTATTACCACATTTGTTCACTATCTTTATAATTTCCTTTTCAACTATGGCCTTCAGAAACATAGAACACATATTCCTTTCAATTGTATGGTGTTTTATAGTTCATGATAATGAATGTCAGTATTTCCAATAGTGTTCAGTTCTGTAACAGATCACTTGCCTCATTCCGTACATGGGTCATGCTTATTGTTGTTGGTTCCAACGCTCATCTGCTGTCGCAGATATCAATCTTCATACATCTGAGGCTCCAGCAACCCCTACATACTCTCCTTGTCTGGGCATCCTTGGCGTGCTGGTCATGGGTCCTGGAGCCTGGTTCCGAGGTGTGGTCACTAGTCGATCATACCGCAGGAACGCAATGTCTCCCCTCTCCCTGGCCTCCCTTAACTTCAGCATCAACTCCCTTCTTCTCTTCCTCACAGACTCGGTGTAATCTTCATTTATATAAATGTTAGATCCTTTAAGCTTCTTTGCTTGTTGCAGTATGTGTGCCTT
>NW_018127945.1:22641-24516 GCF_001952655.1 Monopterus albus | reverse complement strand
TTTTCTGTTCACCCATGGCAGCTTTAATCACATCCACCTCTCGCTGGGTAAACTGCAAACTCGTTTTTATCTCCTGTATTTCTCTGGTCATGTCGTCGAATCTCTTGTTGTTTGTCTCCATAATTAGTTGCACGAAACTTTTGAAGTTTTCCTGCTGTTGGTTCATCAGCGATGTACATCTGTTTCTGCTGATCCAGAATGTCTGTTACTTGCGCCGCTCTGTGATACACTTCTTCTGCCTCCATATCCTCAGTCGCTTCTGATTTATTAGCTCTTTTCCCTCTTGAAGGCATTTTAATAGTTATAGAATTTGTTCAAAGACTTGAAAGTGTAGAAGATGTGAAAAAGCGTAGAACAGACAAGAGGAGCAGTAAAGACGTCTGCTCTCGCTTGCAACCCGGAAATTTTTAATGTTGTTAAACAACTATTTGAACATTAACATTGTTATATTGTTCAGGTCAGTGTAAAAGTGTGTAGCCTAAATATATTTGTTTTGTATATATTCTCTCTATATATATTTCATATTTCTATTTCTAAAAACTTGTGCCTGTGTTGTCAGGTAGCACATGCACAGCTCCCTGAGCATCCTCAGCTCCCTCAGCTCTATTGTCTGAACCTTCTTTCTTTGGCAGGCACTCATCTTCACTGTCACTATAATCATCCTCACTGGAAGTGGAGGGAATTTCTTCCACTATACTGTAGGCCTCTCTATTCTGTACCGCACTCGTGCTTACCAAATAGGATGGTAAAGATGGTAACCCTTACTCACATAACAAAACTAATCTGCACAAAATATTGGTTTTACAGTAATAACCAGTCAAGACAGATAGTTCTAATAACATGAACAAATAAATATAGAACTCAAATTTTTAATAAAAACATTGCATTTTCAAAACAACAATGTTGCAGCAAATAGTATACATTTATAGCTGAAATATACATAGCTAAGCAATATATATTCCTTATATGAAATCCATACTTGAAATATAAAACAGTTATGTTATTCCTTACTTTACGATTTCATTATTAAAGCTGCAAGTGAAAGGAATTTTAACTGCAGTTACAACTGCAGGCCACTGGGTAGAAGCCTATGAAGTGATGCTGTATTGTCCGCTGTAGCGGCTGATATTGAAACTTGTGCATTTACAACAAATTGGCTCTTGAATAACTGTCCACTGCAGAGACCAAGGGGTTAAATCACAGTGCACTGAGCCTGAGTCTTTAATTTCTCTCAAAAGTGTCCTGAACTTGTTTAGTTTCAATGCAGTTCAACATTTTTCATCCTCAAGAGGACAATGGTTTTGCAGCCTTCTACCTCTGATCAGTAACTGTCAACCGTGAAACTGCAGTTAAATTAGCTGAAAATATGTTGGCTGTTAATGCTAAATACAGTGCTGCCAGAAATGACAGCACAATTTAAATAAAAGAAAAGTTACATTTATCATAATGTAACAAATGTCAGATTATATATTTGCATTTTAAAGAAAAAAATTCCAAATGTAGTTTCATTACATTAACTTGCTATAGTGAAAAAGTTGTTCCATTAATAATAATTAGATCCGTTCGGCTGAGTCAGACTGGATGATGTGAGTGAAGCCGTCATCTTGTCAAACAAAAGGTCATTCTTCTGTTTCTGTCTGGGCAGACAGTGACAGCAGCCGATGCTTCTACGACATGTGACATCCAAATTACACAGTGTCACTGATATTTTTAATGTATACTGGGGTGTATTTTGTGTGGTTGACATACAGTTGAAATGGATGTGTAGCCGACTCACCCTTATGCCAAGCTCCACGTTTTCTCCACCATAAATTTCCATGCCTTCATCTAGCAGGCCAATCTCTTCAAAGTACTTCCTGTCAACCACAAAGCAGC
>NW_018127945.1:19630-22582 GCF_001952655.1 Monopterus albus | reverse complement strand
ACATAAAGGACACTAACAAAAATGCATAGGAATATATTTCAAAATATTCTTCAAGACACACACACACAGAGTTCTAACTCCACATTGTTTCCCATTGTGGAGTTAATAGTGGGTTCCATTCTAAGTAGAAGAAAATTTCCAAAAAAAAGGGTACCGAGCTTGCAACTTCATTCTCAAGAAGACGGTCATTGCTGCCAAAGGCGCTTTAACCAAGTGCTAAGTGAAGAGTCTGAATACTTATATAAATAGGACATTTCAGTCTCTTTTTTTAAATACATTTAAGGAACACTCAAAACCCTGTTTTCATTTTATCTTTGTGGAATATTGTGTATAGATTGATGACAAAAATCATTTGAATCCAATGAACTGAAACTATGAAGTACCGTATACTTATAAATAACCCAGTTGTCAAAATTATGTCTTCGTCTAACACAGCAAATTCAGCACAATTTGAGAAACTCCAGGGAAAAAAGCAAACTGATCTTTTACCAGCATCAAACTGAACCAACGGGAGTGAAAAATAACTCCTATTAGTCATGCTGTCAGTCCCACACATCTGATCTTATCAATATGAAATATAACACCGCTGCAGTTATGGCTTGTTCGGGTGAATTTCTCCTCCCTGTGGACTCACAGATGGCAAACAAAGCAGAAACAGTGTAACCCAAAAATGCTAATAGTGAAGGAGGCTCTCCCACCACCGGCTTTGAACACATGCCTTTCCATAAAGCCTCCTCAATGACAGCAAAATAAAATCACAACTCACACATCAAATACTACAACCCCAAAGCAGAAGATGTTGGGATGGTATGTAAAATCAAAATTAAAAATGAAAATAGTGATGTGTAATCATCTGTGTCCTGTATTACACTGAAAACAATACAGCAGCACATTATTTGATGTGACGCTTCATCAACTTTATTCTTTCTTCAAAATAAACACACACTTCAATTCTGATACCTGCAACACATTCCAAACAAAGCTGGGACAGTAAAGCATTTACCATGGCGTGATGTTGCCATTCCTTTTCACAACACTTAAAAGACATTTAGGGACTGAGGGCACCAAGTGATTAAATGGGTCAGATGTCATTTTGTCCCATTCTGTTTAAGGTGCACAGCAGTCCTGGGTCTTTTTTGACAATTTATGTTTCAAAATGCTCCACACATTCTCTACTGGGGACAGGTCAGAACTGCAGGCAGGCCAGTCCAGCACTCACACCCTTTTCCTCCACTGCCAGGCCTTGGTAATGTGCAGTATGAGGTTTTACATCGTCATGTAAGAAGACATTTGGTTTCTTTGTTTTTCATTATTTTTTAAATTTGTATTCATCTTGTTTAAGCTCTGAACAGTCTTACAGCTCTTCCTGAATTTACCTGATAGGGGCTGTGTGGTTGTGTTGCGTCCACCAGGACTTTGGTGGGTTGAGGTATCGACACCACAGTTCCCAGTCAAAGCCTTGAGCAGACAGTGGGTATTCCTCGATCTCGAAGGTGTCATATTTGATGTTGTCAAAAGAGGGAGACACCACCCGAGTCCGGTCCTCCTTTATTCGCTGCAGAATAGGTTCTGCCCTGTGGAGCGACAGAGCACAGATAGAATGTGTGTACAAGATGACTGCAAATTAATTCAGGGCTCAGAGCTCCAAGCAAACACTCTAGAAGAAACCACACAAAACATCATTTTAGACACACTCTTTTTTTCAGCTTGCCACTATTTTATCCCATAATAAAGAAATTAATTTACAGTGTGTTACAACCTGTCGGTTTTCAAATTCCAGTTATGGCAGTCCAAGCTCATTGAACCAGCATGTTAGATGTTTGGATCCAGTTGAGCCTGTCTCAACCAATGTTTTGCGCTGGAAACCTTTTGAGTCTTTTAAGTTGTATGTACAGTATAACATGTACAGGTTAGATTCATAATGATTTGCATCCTCTTGGGTCTTGTTTGAGTCTAATGCAGGTGGTGTGTTTGAACAGATGAACACACCCAGACGGTAGTGGAGACCAGCATGAGACTAAATAATTCTTCTTTTATCTCTTACAATTCCCCAGAAACACAACTCCAAATGCACAATATTGTGCATATGTTGGCAGTCATTTGCTGACATTTTTGCCATAGCAATAATAAAAGCCAGATACAGTAATGGTAGTGTATTTATCCTTTTGTTTTGATTTTTTTTTTTATTTGACTCCATACTGCTAGAAATAAATTGTGACTTAAAACATTCTTTGTTACAATGTATGTTTTTTTAACTTATGGTAAGCATTAAGAGTAGAGTAAGATTAAAAGTGTCAACAAAAATACAAGAACAGGGCAAATAATGATCAAAAATGACAAAGAGCAAGGTTACCTGAATAAAAGAACATTTCAAAAAGGAGGGAGTGAAATAAGAAAGTAAGGAGGATTGTCAGGAAGCTGAGGAGTGAGTCTGAAGTCCTGACTGGATTAGCAAACTCAGTCCATGAGTAAATAGTGAGCATGGAGCTGAATCAAGAACTAAAGGAGTGTTGACTAGGGCTCCTCAGGGAAGGTTGACGGGAATTGGTAAGAGTAGAATGACACTGACTGACATAGAACTTCCTGGAGGGAAGCATCCTAATCAGTCTTGCAAGCTATTTCCAAGATTTTGAATTAAATTTGGGTGGACGTACAGGTGGCAAAATTCAGAGCTGCCTAGGGGAATGTTAGCTGCAACATGTGGACTTAAGAGGGCTAACAGAGATCAGAAACTTTAGAGTCCACACAGGTGACAACTCGAGCCTGGACTACAAACTAAGCATAGTCCTTGATCAGGTAATATGGGATTCAGTGGACACTGACTGCAAAGATGCAGAGCTATGGCTGTGAATATGGCTTTGCATGTCAACTGGCTCTTAAAATTCACACAGGGTTTGTTGGCAACCTGGGCAGGAGTCACACAGGTGCTGTCAACACCCCCTAGTTACTGTG
>NW_018127945.1:11373-19589 GCF_001952655.1 Monopterus albus | reverse complement strand
AGAATCCAACCACAGATAACAGCTATACACAAGCAGAGATGCTGTTTTTATACATTTAAATCGTGGTTCCTCAGGTGGGTGTTCAAAACGTGCATCAGAGTAACCTGATCCACCATTACAGTGCCTATTTTGATGCATCAAATGATTTTCAGCACAACAGCTGTAAAACATTAAAAGAATACTTGCATTTTGTGCAATCAAGTTTTGAAATATTGAGGCTCAAAGTTTTCATATCCTACATAGCAAAACTGAAGAACAGTGTCATGTTTCCGCCCCGTTCACTTCCCGCAAATATGCTCTTATTCTTTACTGCTTCCTGTCCCCAGCTCACCCTGCATTCTGGGAACTTCATGTCATTATTCAGATTAGTTTCACCTTCTACTTCATCAGTCACACCTGTTCCTCACAGCATATAGCTCCTCACTCTGTGGGGAGCTGCCAGATTGTTCTATGCCTCGACTAAACTCTCCAGCGTTCTTTCTGCCTGATCATCTGAATACCGACACCCTGCTTTTGCTATCGACCCCAGATTCTGCCTCACCCTTCTTATTGGACTGCTTTCCTGGTAACAACCCCCGACTCACTCAAGCGCCGGTTCACGACCTCCCCAGTTTTCACCTTGCTCGACCCCGCCAAGCAGTTCATTGTGAAAATGGATGCCTCTGAGACCGGGGTGGGGGCAGTGTTGTCCCATAGCCTGAGTACTGACAATAAACTACACCCTTGTGCTTTTTTCTCCAGGCGCCTCACCCTGGCTGAGAGTAACTACATCATTGGAGAGAGGGAGCTACTGGTGGTCAAGCTGGCCTTGGAGGAATGGCAACACTGGCTGGAGGGGGCTCAACTGCCATTTTTGGTGTGGACTGACCACAAAAATATGGAATACCTAAGGATGGCGAAAAGACTTCTCCCTTTCCTTTCGTCCAGGATGCAAGAATGGCAAAGCGGATGCTCTGTCCAGACAACATAGCAAAGAAGAGAAGGAGATACAGGACCCCGCCTACATTCTGCCACAAGCCGCTCGCCTTGGTACCATGCAGCTTGGCATCAAGCAGGAGGTATTGGCCGCCCAGACTATTGAGCCTTGCCCCTCCATGGTTGTTCGTACCTGCGCCTGTCAGACCACGAGTACTCCAATGGTGCCACGCTTCCAGGTTCTCTTGCCACCCGGGGGCCCGGTCCTGCTACATCATCCAACGACAGTTCTGGTGGGCGTCAGAGAATTTGTAAATGCCTGCCAAGACTGTGCCAAACAAAAAAAACCTCATCTGGTAGACCCTCTGGACTACAGCACCCGCTTCCTATTCCCTCGAGACCTTGGACCCATATTGTATTGGACTTCATCACCAGCCTGCCACCCTCCAGAGGTAAAACCACCATACTCACAGTTGTTGATCGTTTCTCTAAAATGGTTCACTTCATTCCCCTACCTAAGCTACCTTTGGCCAAAGAAACTGCACAACTCTTGCTTCAGCATGTCATCTGCCTACATGGTCTGCCCAGGGACATGGTGTCGGACCGGGGACCCCAGTTTATGGAACGCTTCTGGGCCGAGTTCTGTCACCTCCTGGGCATTGCTGTGAGTATGTCGTCAGGGTTCCACCCCCAGACCAACGGCCAGGCAGAAAGACTCAACCAGCAGTTACAAACTGGACTGTGGCTCCTGTGCAGCCGGGACACGTCCAAATGGGCGGACAATGTGATTTGGGTAGAGTATGCACACAATTCTCTTCCCTCTTCCGCCACAGGAATGACACCATTTGAGTGCAATTACGGTTATTGTTCCCCAGCCTGGACCCTGAAATCCGGATCCCAGCCGCCTCTGCTCTGGTGCGCCGATGTCATTGGACTTGGAGAAGGGCCCGCATGGTTCTCCTCTAGATAGTCCAGTCCTACGCCAAGTGGGCCAACATTTACCGCTCCAGGACCCCCCAGTACAAACTTGGGCAGAAGGTGTGGTTCTCCACTTGGGACCTGCCCCTCCATACAGAATGTCATAAGCTGGCACCATGCTTTGTGGGACTGTTTCCAATGGCTTGGTCCCGGGGCGGTAAGGCTTCAACTGCCTCGTACCTTGCGTGCTCACCCTTCTTTCCATGTGTCCAGGGTCAAACCTGTCAGCTCTAGCTCGTTGGCTCCTCCCCCAGACCCTCCGCCCCAGCTCTTTGACGGCAATCTGGTTTACGCAGTATGCCGTCTTCTGCGGTCCAGACATCGGGGCCGGGGTGTTCAATACCTGGTGGACTGGGAAGGCTATGGACCCGAGGAATGGTCGTGGGTCCCTTCTCGCCACATCGTCGACCCTTCCCTCATCCGGGACTTCCATCAATGACACCCTGACCAACCTGGGGGTGCTCTGGGGCAGTTCGTGTGAGGGGGTTTCTCTGTGGCTTCATATTTGATGTCACAAAAAACAAACAAGTTACCACTTCACGGTTGTATTCCTCCACCAACTAGTCAAATTCACAGGAATGGAACAGCCATAAGGTCGCTCTGACCTTGACCTTTGATGTGTGACCACCAAAATCTAATTGGTTTATATTTGGGTCCAAGTGGACATTTCTGCCACATTTGAACAAATTTCTTTTGGTCAAGCGTTGAACAATGATATTCCTTGAATATCATGTTCATGAATATAAGCTGAATGAAAGAACCCAAAAACATAAGCAGTGTTGGGAAATAACTAGTTACATGGAACTAGTTATTTCCCAATACTGGCCATAAAGCATAAAAAACCCAATAATCTACAACCTCAAAAAAGGAAGAACCCTTTAGTTTCCTTCTGTAATGGAAAATATATGCCATGTCAGTTTAATTAAAAAGATGAGAGAATTGAAATATTTGAACTCTGAAGAAAATGACTATTCACCTGGTTTACAAATGATACTGACACAACAGCCAACTAGAGAAAGCAAAATAATATCTTTACCTTTCAAGTCTTGTGGGACAACTTGCCTCAGGCTGTCATCTAAATGCAAACTAGCCCGGACTGTCCCATGAGAGACAAAACACAAACAAGGCACTGTGCCTCACAATCATTCATGTTTAATCAGTTCAATCCCACACAGGCATATGATAATAAAATCTTAATATCCCAGCATCAAAGAAGAGGAGGCACTCTTTTATCTTGCACACTGATTGTTCGTTAAGAGGCAAACTCCCACTTCTTGCTAACTCTTCTCAGTTCTATATACACACATGCACAAATATCGAAAAACATAAATTTCATGCAACAAGCTGATGCAACAAACCCCTGAAATCTAGTTATTGGAGGAACACCCGGGGAAGATTTTAGATTAGAGGAAAGTAAATTCAGTGAATGTCAATGCAATTATATCACTAGTTTGAAGCTATAATTTTAAGAAAAGTGGATGGTCATTAAATTAGTTTTTAGCTAGATGCGTTGGTTGCTCAGTGATTAAGATGTGTACCATATAACCCCAACATCCCTGCTGTAATTCCAGCTGGAGATTCTTTTTCTTTTTTTTTTCTCAAAAAATAATCACCTTTTTTTGGCCAAGTATGTTACACACAAGGAATATGTTTCCAGTACAGAACCGAGGCAGCCATCTGTGGAGCCAACTCAACCGATGGCTCTAACCATCGGAAGCAACTTGAGGGTTCAGTGTCTTGCCCAAGGACACTTCAACACATGATTCGAACCTCTGGTTGGGAAATGACTGCTCTACCCACTGTACCACAATCGCCCCTTACTGTCATATAATTCTTTCTGCTGTCAATAAGAGCATCATGTCATTACGGTAACAACACAGCATTCAGATAATGTAGACCTCCACCCCGTCCCCCATAATGCCATAAAAGCAATATTTCCATGACAGTTTGACCCCTCATATGAACGCTTGACCAAAAAAAATTGACTGCTGGCATTTGGAATTGAGCACAAAATACAGTAGAGTAAAGTAGGTCGGTCTGCACCAACCTCTGAGGTTATGCCAGTGATGGTTAAGGGAAGCACAGGGTGTACCACTTGTTAGGTTCTGACAGTGGTACTGCAGCTATAATGTGCAGCTGGAACACCAGCGTCCTCACCAACAGACTACTGTGCCCTGAACCAGATGTAGATGTGCACTTTGGCAAGAGGCTTTCCGGCACTCACAATGGTGATTAAAGTCACTTTTGGCTTTTTCCCGTTTAGGGGTCGCCACAGCGAATTGTCACACTGACAACTCACATGTTGACATTTGGCACATGTTTTACATCGGATGCCCTTCCTGAAGCAACCTGGATTCGAACCTGGGGCGCCGTGGCGAGAGTACTGCACCTTAACCACTAGCCTACCAGGGACAGCCAAGCACTCACGATGGTGAATAATTTTTTAAAATATTTAGTATCCAAATTATGATACAGATCAGCACCATCCCTGTTCTGAAGCTGTTGTGGTATCGACTTTTTATTCTACAAATAAAATTAAACCCACTCTTCTCTTAAACACACCTTTAAGAGAACTGAGTAGGTATATGAAATTTTCAATAGTCCTGGCCACTGTGGCTGGAATGCTTCTTCTGTCTGTGTGCTATAGGCATCATAAAAACATGACTCTATACGACCCTTTTGTCATAATTCCCTAGCTGTTTCCTGTTTTGGTCTTTTATTTTGAAGCAATTTCCCATCTCATGCCACCCTCACCAGCCCCAGCTTTACACTGCCCTTTGATTGACCTCAATTACTCTTATCTGTTCCCCATAGTCTCTGCCTGGCCTGCCTTCATATTCACCTCACCTCTCTCAGTTCATTGTCATGGTGTCATAAATCTCTCATGCGCATCTCCTGTCATTTCTGGTCATCTCCTTCATCAAATCTCAACTCATGTCTCATCAGCTCTGGATTTTCACCTGTACTCTGGTATTCTGTCTTCAAGTCATCACCATACTCCTGTGTCTCCTCCCCTCTTTGGCTGCTTCTACTCACTCACGCCAAGCCTGCCATGACCTTAATCAAGGCAAGCCTGCTTCCTCATCTGTTTCCAAGTTGGCATGTTTGTAGAAACTTGTTCATGTTTATGCTCTGACCTGAAAAAGACTCTGTCCATTAATCAAGGCCTTGTTTAAAGACACCTTTTTTCTTTGTACTGCACTGTTTTGTGTTTCACGTGCTGCTTCTGTTTGCCAGCCCATCCCTCTGAGATAATTCAGTTACTCATCTCTAACCCTGTGAAGAAAGTTTAAGTTAACCCCTTGTTAACACAAGAAGACCGTTCAAGTTTGTAATTACTGAAGAAAACTTAAACTTTGTAAACCTAAGAAGAATATTGAAGTCTTCCATACCTGTGAAGGGATTTTGAGTTACCTGTGTTATCTAGTCTGTGAAAAACTTTAATGACCTCTGGTCTCTTCTATCTGTGAGGAGTTACACTTCATTGTTATTTACTTTACCGTGCAAACCTATGGAAGAGAGGTTATTCAACTTGAACCTCCACCATGTGTTTCCTCTCTGTTGGTAAACTTATGTTTATAAGATGTTTTAATTTAATGTTTTCTGTCAGACTTTTACCTGGGCTCAGCAAGATTTTAGTTTTGACCTTTTGTTTGTACTATATGGATGTGCTTATTTGGAAAATGGTGGCTGTGACAACAAGTGGGGGAAAGACTCGTTACACTATGAACAGCTGGTAGTCTGCCTCTGGGTCCTCAGCCTTGAGTTGGGACATCTTTAAGCTACTCTGCCTAATTTCTGTTCAGCTGCTGGAGTGTCTTGTGAGACTCAAAACAAAGTGACACCATAAACTGCTCCTAACTGCTCTTGCCCCTCCACCGTGTCCCGTTTCCAGTGACAAGATGGACTCCAGATGCCTGGTTGTGACAAACTACAAAATGCAGTCAGCTAGTGTTACCTGAGTATTGAGTAAATTTATCAGTCCAGTATAATGCACTGGTTATTACTAATGTCACACAAAGCTCAAGTTACTCTCAAATTAAAATCATGTTACAAGGGTAAAATCATGACCATATTAGGCTGACAATGTTACCAAAATAAACACCTTACACAGTTTTGGCAACAGGACTCATCATCTCAAAACACTTAACACGATTTAAAGAACCACACACCGAAGGTGCAAAACACCT
Organism: Monopterus albus; assembly: GCF_001952655.1. Taxonomy (NCBI): domain Eukaryota; kingdom Metazoa; phylum Chordata; class Actinopteri; order Synbranchiformes; family Synbranchidae; genus Monopterus; species Monopterus albus. The sequence goes on along the minus strand of NW_018127945.1, from coordinate 13,506 downwards.
CACACACCCTGCAAAATTAAGCACTACACACAAAATTACAATGCACTTATAAAAGTGAAACTTTTGCACCAAATGCCACACACTTCATTCACATTAACTGACATAGCACACATACACATAGCACAGTGGATATCATAGTTGTGCAAACACAATATATCAAAAGTACTGTTGCACTAAAAAAACAACTAGAATTACAGTGTTGTGGTTGTATGCCTCTGCCAACCAGTCAGATTCACAAGAATGGAACAGAAGTGAGGTCACTGTGACCTTGACCTTTGACCAAAATCTAATAAGTTCATCCAAGTGGACACCTGTGCCAAATTTGAAGACATTCCCTCAAGCAAGGCACTCCTGAGATATCACATTCATAAGAATGGGACAAATGGGCTGCATCATGCTGCCTAGCTCCCTCTGGCCACAGCATCTCACCAACATCATATGCAGTGTCCTCCATAGCTGGGCTGTGATGGGAGAAATGCCTCGAGTGTCGTATTCAGGCCTCAGCCGCCACCACATCAGCAGCATCATGGCTCTTCCATTGCCTGTAAAAGAGGCACCAGCTTTTTCTCCTCTACCTCTATCTGGCTTCTATCTCCACCTACTAGCTAAACTTCTATTGTTGCTGTAAACAGGCCATTTACCTGTCACATAACAACCTGATTACAGTTTTTCACAATTGCTAAAACAATAAACTCCATTTTCTGAACCAGATTCTCAATAGCCTAAACCAATTTGTTGAATAAATCACTCTTTCTGCAAAACCTTAAACAAGTTCAGGCACTTAGACTCTGTTAGCAAATCTCATGCACTCTTTTTGCTAAACTCTAAACACATTCTCACTCATTAAAACACATTCGCACTGTGATGAACCTGTGTTGCAAAACACTAAACAGAGGACAGCAGAACTTAAACACAACTAAAGTTGTCATTGTTTACACACAACAATTCAAAATTGTTCACACTTGTTTCTAATTATGTGATGAGAAGGTAAAAATCATAAGCCAGTTCAAAGTGCACAGATGGCACGGGTACATCCATCAACTATGGATAACAATATGAGAGGTAGAGGAATAAGAGGTGTTGGACAAAAAGGATGAGGAAGAGTAAGACCTTCCACCATACAGCCCTTTCCTCAACCCAACAGAAGAGTTTTTCTCTGCATGGCGGTGGAAAGTCTATGACCGAAACCCATATACCAGGGAAAATCTCTTACAGGCAATGGAACTGGCCTGTGGTGAGACAGATGTGTAGTCTTGTCAAGGCTGGATCCGCCACACCAGAGGGTTTTTTTGCCCGTTGCCTGGCAAGAGACAACATTGCCTGCAACGTAGATGAAGCCCTCTGGCCAGGCCCAGCTCAAAGACATGATCCTGAGGCAGAATAATCTTTCTGATGTGTTTTTCTTCTTCTTTTTTGATCATAACATGGTTTTTGGTAAATTCACTATACAATAAACTTTTTTTGTTGTAACTACATGTCCTGGATGCTGTGTTCTCCTTTTTTTGATGTAGTGCCTAATGACTGAGCTGCAGTGTGTATATGATTGACTCATTTGTGTATGATCTGAAAGCATTCTTTGATTTTGAGTGCTGGTGACATGGTTTTGAAGCAATTGCTTGAGTGTTAGGTTAAATTACAACATGGTTTCAAAGCAGAAAATGTGTTTATAGTTTTGGTGAGATTAGCTGAATTTTTGCTCCCTGAGTGTCAGTTTTTGTTTAATTGTGCCAAATGTGTCATTTTAGTGTGCTAGCGACTGAAAACACTGTAGGCGGAACCATGCAGTGGACATTTTACATGCTCATGGAATTTGTTACTATGCCTTATGGGAACTTGATACTTGATTATGTGTTTGTGCAGCTGTGCAGAGGAGGAACTGTTTTCTGATACTTCTGTGTGTGATAAGGGCCTGCAGTAGCCTTCTTGGTATTTCCCACTGTTGTGTATGTGAGAGGCAGACAGAGGCAATACACACTGAATGTGAGTCCTCTGTAGTACAGTGGAAACCTTGAAGCAACACACTTCTTATCTGTATGGATAGGATCAATGGGATTGGTCAGCCAGCCAACCCCTCCTTTACATACTCACAGACTGTGGATAAGACAGCATGTAAGTCAGGTTTTTTTTTACTTC
>NW_018127945.1:7488-11337 GCF_001952655.1 Monopterus albus | reverse complement strand
GTCCTTTTGAAAATGTTTCAATAAATCTTACAGAGGAACAATGTGTTGTTCTCTTATTGTTACAGAAATTTCCACCACATTAGTTTGCAGATCTGATCCCTGTTTGTGCAGATTCTGACGTACTGACATGCATATCTTACCATGTAATTATGTTTGATGTTCTCTACTGTATGTGCATAGAGAAGACAAGCAGAGCAGGTCAAGATGATAAAACCTGTGATTACAGTTACGCAATCTCTGTCACATAAAACAGACTATAATTATTTGTGCTTTGTTCAAAATAGCTAACATTAGAGTTAATTGGTAGAGAAAGTTATGCAGATCAAGTAGTGAGTGCTTGGTTGGTTCAGCATAAGGTGGCGGTTCAAGGAGGGGAGGGTGAGAGGGTTTCAGAGCATGGAGAATTACAGTAAAAAGAAGGCATTAGTGGTAGAAGAAAAAGGAAATGGGGAGAAGAAAGTGAAAGAAAAAAAACAGCAGAGGGAATTGAGAGGCATGTCCACAGTTTGTTTTGATTTGATTTATTCTTTCAAGCATGTAAAGACAGTTGATATGACAACACACATGATTGTACACATAATCCAATATCAAATTGCTTATACCTAGTACATGCTTGAATGGAGTAGGAAGAAGTCAGACTTATCCAGTCCTACCCCATGACATCATCTTACCATCACTGGTTTGCAAGCAGTAAATGATGATTTAGGCTGCCTCTCTTCAGCTGTGTGAACAAAATATTTCCAACCAACAACAGTATTTTAGAGTTACAATTAATGTGTAAAGTATCACAAAACATAAAAAATGGCAGCTAACAGTGAATGGGGGTGACCTGCTCTTTTAGGAACGGTGACCTTCTATGTGTGTCTGCCAGAGGCCCCTTAGCTCATAATTCCTCCCTGCTGCAAATGAGGTCTCATTTCACCCGCTGAATATCCTGTTTTTAGTAAACTCTTCACATTCTGAGTTATTGAGCTCTGACAAATTGTTAGTATTCCCTGTGTGCCAACAAATAAAACCAAAGGGAACAACAGAACAAATATGTTCATCAGTCTACCACACTTCTCTCTGCTAAGCTGAATTATCTCCCCGCTCTGAGGAAATTGTAGCCTAACATATCTGGCCTCCCATATCAAAGAAAGGCAGTTTTTAATTAGCCAGTGTTGGTTACTCTGAATCAATTACTGATGCATAGAATAGGTCTCATTCCTTCATCAAGGATTAAATGAGTCTTCTGTAATTGAAACACTAGCAGTAATCACATTAAATCTTCTTTTTTTGTATTTGGCAGCATATCACTGTATTTCAAGGAAAACTCTCACCTGACTGACTCAGCTACCCCCTGAGGTATGTTGTGTTGAAGAAACACCTATGCAGGTAATTGTTTTGTTTTGGGTTTTTTTTTTTTGTTACAGTTAGATCACAAGAATATACATTCTTTCCTTTTGTCTAATTAACATTGGCCTCATGAACTTCTCTTATTACTCAGGTGGATCCTACACTAATGAATGTAGGGGATGGAGGCACGGTGAGCAGAGAGATCAGTGCTCCAAAAAAAGCGTCTACTAGTATGGTGGGAAATCCCCCCCAGACGCTGCCCCCTGAGTTTCGAGGAGATGTTACCCTCAGTCAGCAAAACAAGACTACTCCAACAACAGACTGTAAGACAGCGAAAGCCTGCCTGGACACTAGTAATTACAACCACAGCCCTGAGCTTTCTCCACCTCAGCAGCCCAACAATGCACCGATGTCAAGCTCAGCCCTCACCGGCTCAGAGAAGAAAGCAGACAAAGGGGCAGAGACCGCTAAACTCAAGGTCGACGGTGTTGGGGTCTTCCCCGCTACTCAGTGGTCAGGTGGCGTGAAAGTCAGCCGGGAGGGCTCACTCAACCCCTGTCACAGCAGTGTGACATCCAGCAAGAAATTACACCTGCAAACCCAAGCTGTGCAAAGTGTTCCACCTGGGTTTCAGTGCTCTACCATGTTTAAACCACCCCAGCCTGTTGCCTTCCTTCCTTCTACAAATTTTTCCTCCCCACTTTGTAAAATCACTCTTCCACCAGCACTGGGTCAGATTGCAGCTTTGAGAGAAGCTACAGCCAGTCAGTTTCAGAAAGAAATTCAGCCTCAAAGCTCAGGGGTTGGAGGAACACCTCTCATGCGTACCTATCCCTATCCGTTCTCTATGGGCCGGGCACCAGCTGGAGAGAAAAAGCCAGGCACATCGACCTCAAAACTTAAATCTAACCTTTCATCGAGTAAGAATTCCAAATATGTAGGAGAGCATAAATCTTTAGCCTCAGTGGTAGCCTCACCAGCTATCACCCTACCGTTGCAGCACCCATCATTAACTTCTGCAGCACCCACCCATTACACGTTATCTCCCACTGCTGCCATTTGTTGTGGCCCTGCGCTGGCCAGCATCACCTCTCAGAGCAGACTGCTAAACCATGTGGAGAAAGGCAACAGCATAGACAAGACAACCATGGGCTCTCTTAAAACAACCTCGTCCTCTGCTTCAGAGGAACACACCGCTTGCCTAATTGAACCAAGAGATGTCCCTCTTGATTTGTCTGCTAAATCCAAACGTCCAAAATGCATAAATGACCCCCCAGTGTCTGTGATGGAGCCACATAATAACGAGTCAAATCAGAGAGATTTTCTGAACTCAAAGAGGACTCATTCTACAACTTATAACTCATCTGTGCAATACCCTATTTTACTAAATACCCACAGGAATGGATCTCATCAAAAGCATATAAATAAGCCTCAGAATCACCAGGTTCCAGAGCCCAAACCAACCTGGGGTAAGGGATCTTCACAAGACTCCATAAAAAACATTCCTGGAACCTATGTAGGTGTGGCTAGCCCCATACTGGCTTCAACTCTGCGGGGCAAAGATGGAAAAGGGACTTTTGCTGATGAATTTCAAAGTTTTGCAAAGCAGGAGTTTATATCTATAATTGACCAAGGGGAACATCTGGCCTCAGGAGGAAAGAAGCCATCCTCTCTGATGAAGGGCAACCAACATGCTTACAGTGTCAAGCATGTTAAAAACACCAGCACAGCCATAGCTACGAATTGTCCCTCTAAAGGAGCCCCGACAACTGCCCTGTCAAGCTCTGCCAGCACTCAGATTCATCAGAAATCTGCACCTGGCAAAACAGCGGTGCCATACTCTACCACTGTTGTCAGTCCGGTTTGGCAACAGCCTCCTCACGTTCCTCATCAAGCCTCGTCTGTTCAGAGAAAGGTCACACAAGGATCTCCGAAGACCAAGGGCAGCAGAGTTACAGAAGGATCTAAGTACATGAGTGCTCATCATAGCCCTTCCAAACATGAGGATGATAAGTGGGAGAGATTAAAGTCTCCCTTGTCTAACCTTGCATCCATTGTAAAGCAGCAGACTCTTGAAACCACAGCACTGGCAGCTGAGGGTAATACTCAAGCCTCACCTGTCACATCAAGAAAATCTGATGTTTTGAATCCGCTCGCCGGGAGCCGTGACACCCAATCCAAACATTCTTCTGCTTATGAGTACCCACCATACTGGTCGGTGGAAAAATGGCCTGGTGTGCTATCTCAAGGGGATCCAACTCAAGCTATGAAAAGACTTGAGAAGGTGTACACCGCTGAGCCTCTGGAGAATAACACTGAGCTACACACCAGTCATGTAGAACACATGGGACTACAAGTGAAGCAAGGCTCTTCAAAACCTGCTAGCCAGTCTTATCTCTTTGGGAGCAATGCATCAGCAAATGGGAATAGGATGGAGAGCAAACTAGCCCAGGTGTTAGAGGGGGAGCTACTGAAGAAAGAAAGTGGGGCGTCAGACAGTCCTCCCAGTGAAAC
>NW_018127945.1:3747-5456 GCF_001952655.1 Monopterus albus | reverse complement strand
TTTTTTTCAGGGTCAAAATCTTCGTCCGGTTCATGATAATGAATTTCAGTATTTCCAATAGTGTTCAGTTCCAGCTCCAGTCCCTCAAAATCTATTAACTTCTGTAACAAATCACTTGCCTCATTCCGTACATGGGTCATGCTTATTGTTGTTGTTGAATCCAACGCTCATCTGCCGTGGCAGATATCAATACCTGCATGTTTCTTCTTCATACATCTGAGGGTCCAGCAACCCCTTCATCTCCTTGTCTTGGCATCCTGGGCGTGCTGGTCCTGGGTCCTGGATCCTGGTTCCGAGGTCTGGTCACTAGTTGATCATACCACAGGAACGCGATGTCTCCCCTCTCCCTGGCCTCCCTTAACTTCGGCATCAACCCCCTTCTTCTCTTCTTCACAGACTCGGTGTAATCTTCATTTATATAAATGTTAGATCCTTTAAGCCTCTTTGCTTGTTGCAATATGTGTGCCTTATCTTTCTCTTTCATCAATTAATTACTGCTGTACATGTGAAATCCAAAGTGTTTCAGAGAAACTTAACACTGGCACAAACACAGCATCAATGCATCATCATGATATGCTGTAGGACCAGAGAAAGAATCAATCAGCACCAACACAACTATTGAAAATGGGTGTTTAAAGAGGGAGGGGAAAGTAGACAAAAAGTGATCTCCATGAGCTCTTTTGTATCACTACAAAGAATGATTTCATTAGTCATCCACCAGTACCCGCTCTATGGCAGGATGTAGGAGGTCTGTGTGGGTGCTCTGAGTGTGTGGAGAGAGATAGAATATAGACGTGATAATTCTGAGGACAACATTAGGCTTGCAACCACTGTTGTGAGGACATTTTGGCATTCAGACAGCATTTTGTCTGTTTGTCACACCTATTTGAGTTTTCAGACTTGATTTTAGGGTTAAGCATTGAATTAGGTGTAGGTAAAAGGCTAGGAAATCTTTTATGTCAATGTGTTCTCTCACAAGTAGGAAGGCTAACGTGTGTCTGTATGGGACATTTATCTGTCTACATAGACAATTTGAGCACATTTGAATGATGACGACTTGGCATAGGGTTATGATTAGGTGTTAGGCAAGTAGTGGTTATGGCAAATGAAAGTGAAAACAATCACACGTGTGTTTCTGTGTATGGGAGAGAGAGAGAGAAAGCAAGAGAAGGTGAGTGTGTGTATGTGTAGAGGGAGAGAGTGATAGGGTTGGAGCGTGTAGAGGGGTTAAGAGGGTTGTAAGTATCTCTTGTCAAATCTGGAACACAGGAGCAACAAATGTTATTTTGGATCCAGCCCAGACATTATAATGAAGTGTGTGTGGAGACCACGGGCCAGATAGATAAAGGGCTGTGTAGATTCATGAATAAAACTGTGTGTACACACTAAGATATACAGGTGCAGCTCAATAAATTAGAATATCGTGGAAAAGTCCATTTATTTTGGTAATTCAACTCAACTCTCTCAATTCAACTCAGCTTTATTTATATAGCGCTTTACCACAGCACAGCTGACCAAAGCACTTAACATATCATGCAAATATAAAAACAACACATAAAAAACTATAAACAATAATATAGACACTAACACTACAGACAGAGTCTCATTCCTGGCCAAACGCCAATGAATACAAGTGGGTCTTCAAATAAGACTTAAAAGTAGACAGGAAGGGGGCCTGCCTAATATAAAGCGGCAAGGCATTCCACAGT
>NW_018127945.1:1666-2990 GCF_001952655.1 Monopterus albus | reverse complement strand
ACCCCAGATAACAAAGGGGTTGTCACAGATTCCACATCTGCCAGCCCGACAGACACTGATCTACCTGATAAATATGACTGAAACCATGCCAGGGCAGCCCCACGAATGCCCACTAAATCTTGAAGGCGAGATATCAAAATGTCATGGTCCACCATGTCAAAGGCGGCAGTCAAGTCCAGCAGGACTAGAATCACATACTCCCCTGAGTCAGTGGCCAAATAAATGTCATTTATAACCTTTAGTAAGGCTGACTCTGCACTATGCATGCGTTTAAAACCAGACTGAAAAACCTCCAATAAATTATTTTCATCTAAAAAGGATTTCACCTGCGCATAGACCTCTTTTTCTAAAATCTTCGAGATAAAAGGTAACTTAGAAATAGGCCTGAAAATACTCAACATACCCGTGACCCCGCTCAGGGATTAAGCGGTAGAAAATGAATGAATGAATACTCAACATGGATTGATCCAAACGTGGTTTTTTGAGTAGAGGTTGCAAAACTGCATGCTTAAAATAACCAGGCACAACACCAGAAGACAAACTACTATTTATAATTTCCAACACCGTGCCTCCAATGCATGGGAAGACTTCCTTAAATAAAGCCGGGGAAACGACATCTCGAGGGGAGCCAGAAGGCTTGGCCTGAGCAACCACTCCCTCCAAAAAAGTCAGAGTTACTGGCTTAAAAACATCAAAAGTAGCCAAACAGGGAGTAAAAACTGATGGATTGGGCACTAACCCAACCACAGTGGCCTTTATAGCAGCATGTCATCATTCAGCCGCTGGCTGTCAGAAAACATTTTGGAGAAAACCTGGTCTGATTAGCAGAGATGGCATCCATCCCACTTTGGGTGGTGCGGCTCTCATATCTAGAAATGTAGATGACTTTATTTTACAACCTAAATTATGACAACCCAGAGTCGAGTCCAGGACGCAGTCTTACACGCCTCTCTGCTGTCTCTTTGCAGCTGCTACCCACCCAAAACTCCCAGAACCCCATAGAGACTGTGTCTGCCCCCCGACCACCTAAATTATATACAGTGGGGGAAAAAATTATTTGAATCCCAGCTGATTTTGTAAGTTTGCCCACTATCAAAGAAATTATCAGTTTCAATGGTAGGTTTATTTGAACAGTGAGAGACACAACAATAACAAAAAAATCCAGAAAAATGCATTACAAAAAAAGATATACATTAATTTGCATTTTCATGAATGAAATAAGTATTTGATCCCCTATCAGTCAGCAAGATCTCTGGCTCCCAGGTGTATTTTATACAGGTAACGAGCTGACATTGGGAGCCCTCTCAGCTCGTTACCTGTATAA
>NW_018127945.1:0-941 GCF_001952655.1 Monopterus albus | reverse complement strand
CTTTTTCCTACCACTCAACTTTCTGTTAACATGTTTGGATATAGCCAGTTTCTTTGGCAATGAATGTTTGTGGCTTACCCTCCTTGTGAAGGGTGTCAATGATTGTCTTCTGGACAACTGTCAGATCAGCAGTCTTCCCCATGATTGTGTAGCCTAGTGAGCCAAACTGAGTGACCATTTTCAAGTCTCAGGACACCTTTGCAGGTGTTTTGAGTTGACTAGCTGAGTGGCATGTCACCATATTCTAATTTATTGAGATAGTGAATTGGTGGGTTTTTGTTAAATGTGAGCAAAATCAACACAATTAAAAGACCCAACAGCTTAAACTACTTCAGCCTGTGTGTACTGAATTTATATAATACACGAGTTTCACTATTTGAGTTGAATTACCGAAATAAATGGACTTTTCCACGATATTCTAATTTATTGAGCTGCACCTGTAATTGAGTGTATGCATTGTTTTCATGAGATTTATAAAGCCCCACATACACCTGTAAAAATAGATGTAAACAGGCCCTTAATCAGTCATTTTTATAGAAAAACACTGTCTGAAGCACACATTATTAGACATGGCAATGAAAGCCATACTAAAGAAGTGCAATTTCAGTGACTGTAAAACTGAGACTGATTGGAGAGGTTCTCATGAACAGAAGGAAAGCTGCTGACTGGCAGGCTATCAACACTGTCAGTTCAGAGCAGAGGGCTGCAGCTGAGGTAATTGGGGAAAACTGGGGAATTCCAGCTGGGCTCATATCTTTACAGAGCATAAAGTACAATTTGTGTCAGGGCCGCTCGGCGGCCGCTGGCTCTCCTCCATTTAGTGTCTCTTTGTTTTCTGTTTTATGGGCTCTGCACCTCAGCTGTGTTGCATTCCAGTAATTAGTAACCAGTTTGTCATCGCCTCCAGCCCGGCGTCCTGATCCTGAGTGGGGCGGTGACGA
>NW_018127944.1:1716672-1719917 GCF_001952655.1 Monopterus albus | reverse complement strand
ATGAGATTTGTTGACAATCAGAAAAAATAAATTCTGTAGATGAACTTACCAGGAGGAAAGCATGCACATTCCTTAATAAGTACTCGTGCGCAGACTCTCTCATGTGAGCCAGGATACTCAAACATTTTTTCTGCACAGGCTCTGGGAACAGCTGGCTCCTTTTAAAAAGGAAGTCCCTGCAGAGAAAACACACAAGCCACATTCACTCACAGTGACATTCTCTGCAGTTATAACCTCTGTCCTACCAGGCCTTAATGTCAGAAACGTACTCGAACTGGTTGATGCAGTGGAGATTCGCCTTGACAATCGCCTTGCTGTTTGCTCTGTCCTGCTTTATCACATTATCTTGGAAGGTGCTGAACCTGCAGGAAAACAATTGATTTTCACTGTTGGTATGAAACAAAAATGCCATTAAACATCAGACCTGTTAGAAGAAAATCATCACTCTTGTTACCTTTGCATCAAAACATGCAGTTGGCTTGTTATTCTCTTGGCCTTGTCCAGTTCTAGCACCACTTTTTCAGCTGACGTCACCATACCATTGGTGATCTACACACAGACAGAGAACACAAATCAGTGACCTTAGCATTTTTATTTCACTGACAACTTTCAGAACTTCAGATCCAAAGCTTTTTAAACAGTGTTTGCAGCATTTTTGTAAACAGTCACGCTGAACCTTTAACTCAGCAGTACCAGTGCCCCTTTCAGTGGCCAGACTGCAGGACTGTTAGAAATATTTAACAGAGACAAAGGAACGCTGAGTGTAACAGGTTTTTAGTCAGGGTTGACTTTCTATAAATAATTCACAAATCACTGCCGTCCTTTTTGGCTAACCTTCTCTAATATTGTTTCTTCTTCCGTGTAGCTTTAATTAACGTGAAACAGGCTGGAAAATACTGTCATTAACTTCCTTGACCTTTCATGGCCTAAGCAGCACAGCAGAGGACATGAGGAAACATTTCATGTGATTTCAGCATGAAAAATTATTAATGCATGGCCTTGACTTAGCAGCTGTCGAATCCATTTGGCCAGACTCAGTGAATAGACCTCAGCATACTCGATTGTGATTAAATACCAAAATAAAGCTTTTTACATTCATGTTGTCAGTAAGAGCCTCTTTAACATTATATTTATCCCACTGTGGGATAAATATCCTTCGACAGCCAACAATATCATGTTTTCAGATGACAACATGATGTTAAAGAGGCTCTTATTGACAATGTGAAGCTTACTATGACCTGGATGACGGAGAATTTGCACAGACATCACGCTGTCATATTGATATGCTACCTGAACAATGTCTTGAGCAACAGTACTGATGAAGCAGCCGTCCTCTTTTTTTGGTTCCTCTCCTTTCTTCCACTTTTCCTCTGTTTCCTCCAGGACACGGCCGATGTAAGTCTCCAGCTCAACCTGAACACAACATGCCACCCATACACTCAGTTTATGGTTATTAGACACAACTTGCACTAGAGTAGATTTCATCAGGTCAATCAAAATAAAAGGGAACAATCTCAGTAAATTTTGATATTCTGGTTTATAACTAAAAATGTGGCCTGGTTAGGATCTTGAGATTCAGTCAGGAGGATCCCAAAACATTAGGATTCAGCTACAGGAGTTCACGAATATCCACGACAAATTTAATGCCAATCTGACCTGTAGTTGCTGGTTTAGCTTACTGTGAACAGAATTATGGACTGTACTGATTTACAGACCAGCATCAGTGTTTGACAATGTTGTTAGTGGAAAACAATACTAGAACTAAATCTAAACTGAGCTGTGGTTACCTGTTGTGTGTTCAGGTACTGGTCCTCCAGAAGTGTTAGTATCTCTGCAGGCAGCAGCCCTCCCAACGCTTCCATATCGATCTCAGTGGCCAGCTGCTGGTTTTGAAGGATTCTAACACAGAGAGAAGGAATCACAACTTTTATCACTGCCTTGACACATATTAACTCTAAAACCAAAAGGCAAAGGCCATCAATTCAAATACATATGCTGCACATTTGTACTCATCAATTTTTCATTTGACTTTATTCTCTGACTTTCAAAAAAAGAACAAGAAGCAACTTTTTGAAAACAGCATGCAACCAACTGCTCTGTGAATCCCAGGATGTTGCTGTGTAAAAAGAACCCAAACCAAACTGTACAACATGACTCAACCTGTCTTTTAGCTGCTATTGTACTATTCCTGCAGAACTGCAGGACCTGTATCTGGCCTCCAGCTGATTTCTACACTTCCTGAACAGTTGAACAACTTTAGGGCAAGTTGCTTTGTCCACTGCTCAGTCTGAGAAGTTGATGGTTGCTCATTCATTTCTCTGTAAACAGAATAAACAGGGACGAGCAAGACAAACGCGGTGGAAAATCCAAACTTTAAACTGTTTATGCTCTGGGAAGCATAAACTAGCTCAGCCTGTCAGATTGTAACACCAAGTTTATGTAGATGTAACATAACTTACAGTGGATAATACTCGTTCACCCAGCGCAGGAGGAAGCAACAGTCCTTGTCATCCAGACCGAAGTCTGTAATCCTTTGGAGTTTGGTGCCGAAGGTTTTGTGATACAACTTGGCGTAACAGTTACAGATGTCCATCTCTGGTGGGTAGCAGCTCTTCACGTCCTCCACCACCAGCAGCATATCGTCCTTCAGCTGCTTGCCCATGCTGTTGACGTCTACCTGGAGAGACGACTGGACCGCCTCCTTGACAGCAGGGAGCGGCGAGGGCTTGTCCATGCGCTCCATCACCAAGCTAGAGAGCGCAGAGATGTGGAGCTCCTTCCATTTGCAGGGCCTCCAGACTGGCCATGGGTGACCTCTCTGTTTCCACAGCTCATCCCGCTTGTCCTCCTGGCAGATGGCCTTGACAGCAGATGTCAGAGCCTCAGCTGTGCTGCCAGTCAGGCTCTGCATTACAGTCTGCTGCACGAGGTCCTTCAGCCTCATGTAATCTGCAGCCAGCTTGCTTGCTTCTTCCTCGTGATGTTTAAATGTGTCTGCTTCTCCAAACAGATGCTCCTCTCTCTCCATGAGCTGCTGGCTGGCCTCACAGAAGTGGCACAACTCAAGGTTTTGCTCAAATGTGTAGCTCTCTGAGGAAGAAAAGAAAAAAGAGTAGGCCTGTGTTAAAACTGTGTTGTTTACAGTAAAATGGGACATGTAAACTTCTTTGGGCTCCCCGGGGCTAACTGTATGTTTAGTTGATTTGTGAAGATAAAAGAAGTAAACACAAAGCCCTACAACAAAC
>NW_018127944.1:1712596-1715865 GCF_001952655.1 Monopterus albus | reverse complement strand
ATGTGCAAACTGAGAATGTAAACAGTACAACACGTATTTCCTGGTAATAAACTCCTCAGCTGTTTAGGAGTCTGATGGCGGAGGGAAAGAAAGAGCTTTTCATTCTAGTGGTCCTACATTTCACAGGAATAAAGTTTGATGTTAGAATTTAGTCTAACTAACTGCAAGCTAAATAAATATTAATTACAAATTTATTTTAATTTGAGCTAATATCTGTCATTGCTTCCCTAGTCTATGTTTTAAATGGCTGTCTATGTATTTTAAATGTCTGGCTATATAATAGAGTTTTGTTACATTTAGAGAAACATTTTAAAAAGAATGCTTAAAGTTAACACAAACACTACAGAAGCATCACTATCTGCCCTGTTTGTGCTCAAACTGGTCACTAAGGTGAATATTTGGACCTGGTTGAAGAGGCGCTACTGTCTGTAGGGATAGTTTTTATTTTAATTAACTTAAAGATGTATACAGTGTTTATATCTATGACTGATAAAGAGGGTGATGCTCCCAAAGTGCCCAAAATTCCACACAGTGTGAGGACAGCTTCACATTATATCATCATCATTATACTCATTTCAATATATGTATAAACAATGTCAAGAAAATCTCAATATCTCATAAAAAAACCAAAGTGAACGCATATAAAACTATTACATGAAAAAAACAAAGCGTGGAAATGACACGAAAACATAGGGCATGCAAACAACACGTTATAAAAGTACATTTTCTCTGACAACGCTGATATTTCAGCCTTTTTAAAACCCTAATCAAAAACAGATCCAGCGATGATACTAGTAAACTAAAGCGGAAGCTCAGCCTTTCTCCACACATTAACAGTAATGTAAACTATCTTCTTGAGAGTAAAAGCGCTGTGAACCAGTCCAGACAGACAGATTAATATCTTAGATGTTACTCACCCTGATCTCACAGATGCTGCTTTGTTAGAAACTGTGCAGCTACTGTGAGCCTGAGCCGTTATAAAGCAACAGGCTCCTCCTGTTTACGTGTTGTGTGGTAAAATGACTCCACACACTGGTGGAAAGTCCGCTCATAAACACACACACACTGAGACACACATATACACACACATCTGCCTTTTTTTAGACATACTGAGGCAATGTTAGTCCCTTTTCTTTGGTTAGGATGGTGAAATATCTCAACAGCATTTCATAGACTGAAATTTTGTACAGACATTCAGATGCCTAGAAGGGGAAACCTATTACTTGACATTTCCTCCAGCACCACCAACAGGTCACAGTCTCCACTTCAACACCACTTTATGGCAAACCAAACTAACAGCTTCCTGTCTTAGATTCGTGATGATTACTTCCATACTATGAATAGCAAAGTTCCTTAGTTTTATGTCCAGTTAATGATTTTGTTTGCATCTTGAATAGGACTCCCTGAAAGAAGAGACCTCCCTGCCTAAATAGAGGATAGAATGAAATAAAAAATATGTGCAACAAATATTTTCATCATAATAAACAATTAAATTTGCCAAGCAATGGGAGAGCATTCATATGGAAGCTCAGTGTATGAGTTAAATGATGCTTACCCATTATTTGGGCCCAGAGAGGAGGGTGTCAGGCCAGGCTGTCATAAACCTTCAGAGCGCCACAGTAAGAAACATCATTTTTCAAACCTAACCTGTCCTTAACACAAAGTGAACCCAGTCCTCACCCAGACAAAGAGCAGATATGTGGCTTGACACTGCATCTGCACTGTGTTTGCTCAGGTTAATGAATCACTTGTTCTTTAAAAACAGCAGGAAACAGTGAAAATGTGATAAGCACGGACCCAAAGTGCAGCACTCGGATTCAGAGCAGGCAAGACAAATGTATTGGTGTAAAGGCAGGGGAGACGATTCGACTGTGTGGAGGACAAACTGGGACCGATCACCGCTGGTTCCGAAGGATTATGATGCGCTGGAACCAAGGCGGCATTGTCGAAGAGGAGGAGGAGGAGAGGAGGCTGTAGCTGGGCTGGGAGTGAGCGGAGGAGCTGCACCGGCGCCGGAGGTCCGGAGAGACAGGATGGCGTGCAGGTGGGTTGGTCCCGCAGCTGAAGAGGATGCTGAGGAGCCGCACCCCACGCCGGAGATCAGGAGATGCAGGGCGGAAGGCAAGATGATTGAGACGTATTCCGGAGATCAGGAGATGCAGGGCGGAAGGCAAGATGATTGGGACGTATGCCGGAGATCAGGAGATGCAGGGCGGAAGGCAAGATGATTGGGTCTTTTGCGCAACTAACAGTCAGAAATATAGAATTTAATATAATTTAACATCAAGAGAAGTCAGCATATCTCACATGTGAAGATTTATCAGCTACTTGGAAATCTCCTTGAAAAATGACTTCAACAATCAGTAGATAATCAGAATAGTTGCTGACTAATGTCTGTGGATTGGCTTATTGATTAGTTAACCAGTAGTGTGATGAGCATTAGGACCTCAGCACAGAAAAACACTGTCCTCACCAGAAAAACTGCAGCATTGGTCATTTGTCCAAAGTTTAAATGAGCTGTTGTATGTTTGTGTTTGTTTGGGTGATGTGAATGTGTGTCCTTCAGCAGTGAGACACTGTAGATCCAAAGACTGTGTTCTGGTTTAATACAGACAAGGTCTGCAGTGGCTCCACACATTTAATTTATCACTATTTAACCAGAGCAGTCTTTCCCCGACCTTCACCAAAGTGTTGTTTTGTTGTGTGAACTACAGGCTGGTGTCAAAGTGTGAACCCTGGGATCCTGCACTTTGCACATCCACAAATATCTCCTCATTCTGGTGTAAACACATAGTCTCTGATCCTAATCCAGCCAGTAATTACTTTTGTTATCCCACCATAACTGGAAAACAGTTTACTAATATATAAATAAATGTGTTTTCTAGCAGACAGTGTTGCATTTTCCTACTTAATTAAAATGCATGTTTCAAAGTTCTGGACACGAAATGTTGTATTGCCTTTTTTTTTGGCAGGATGTGGATTTATGTTAGTTATTTTGTCAGTGAACCTTTGCAAGGATTTTTGTGGGGCTGGTTTTTCTGTATTCCAGCAGAAAACACCCAGGTAAAAGTCCAGTTAAGCTTATTTCAAACCGAACTAATAGTTTACAAGTGGCCTGTAAGGTTGCAAAGCTAAATGCTAACGTGCTGATGTTTACCAAGTAACATGTTCACCATGCCTGTTAGCACGCTAACATTTGCTAATGGGCAATGAACACAAATAGAGGAAGCTGATAGGACTGTCAGATGTTTTGCAGGTACTTAGTCATA
>NW_018127944.1:1697652-1702020 GCF_001952655.1 Monopterus albus | reverse complement strand
TGTGACTCACAGGATTCCACCATGAATATATGCTCTTGTTACAAATTTAAAACACTGAAGTAGAGATTTAAAAAAAAAAAACACATTGGCAGAAGCTTATTCATTGGTTGACTTCAAAACTACGAAAACAAACATGAAAATGACTAAAAGTTTTCTTTTGTTTTTATTTAACAAGTCATAAAACACATTATACACAGCAGCAGTTGGATGAGCCCTGCAGCTTTAACGCCCTTCACACATGATCAAAGGCGTGAACCACTGTTTTCCAATGGAAAGAGAGGAATGTTGAACCTGTGGCTGTGCCACACTGGGTGTTGTGAGCTGTCCAGATTTTATACCTTATCACTGCTCTGAAAGCTTCAGGTTCAACCTTTTCATTTTGCTCTTCAGTATAAAAACCAGTTAGTGACATCAGTCTGGTCCCAGGAGGTGTGTCTGTGTGGCCACCATCAGTACGAGTGCTCGTCTCCAGACATAAGAGCCTGAGAAACCTCCAAGACAAACCAAGACTATACTTTCAGGGATCATTTCTTTAGTTTCTGACTTGAGAAATGTGTTTCTAAAGAGTGTGGTCTCACTGCCCACGATGAAGAGTTAAGATGTTTCCTTCAGAGCAAGAAACTGGTGGAAAGACTCTGTTTCTTCTCCACTGTTGAAGATTGGTCAGTGTTTCTGACTGAGACACTGATGGAGGAAACATGATCTGAGTGGAGCTTTATTAAAAAAGATACAAATGTTATTAGTAACATCATCTTTTAGAGTTGACTTTACTTTGTTTAGACTATTTGTGCACTAGAGAAAATGGTTTTGTGTTATTAGTTCTAAAGAAACTGACAGATGATATGAAACAGTCCTGGTTAGTTTGTGTCCTGTTTAATCAGGTAACATCAAGTGAAAACACCTGTTTGACAGGAGAAGACTGACGGCTCATCTTGTACATTCTCAAAGTAGAGTCTGTAGGTGGAGCAAACATCCAGATGTTCGCACACAAAACATTTGGTCAACTGGTCAGACTTCAACATATTCACCATAACATGTCAAAGTCCTGTGGGGTCATATACTGATAACTTTACATAAATAAAACATACAACACAGTTACAAAGTCAGCTTTTTTTTTTAAATTAAAAAAAATAAAACCACTCAGATCATGTTTCCTCCATCAGTGTCTCAGTCAGAAACACTGACCAATCTTCAACAGTGGAGAAGAAACAGAGTCTTTCCACCAGTTTCTTGCTCTGAAGGAAACATCTTAACTCTTCATCGTGGGCAGTGAGACCACACTCTTTAGAAACACATTTCTCAAGTCAGAAACTAAAGAAATGATCCCTGAAAGTATAGTCTTGGTTTGTGCTGGAGGTTTCTCAGGCTCTTATGTCTGGAGACGAGCACTCGTACTGATGGTGGCCACACAGACACACCTCCTGGGACCAGACTGCTGTCACTAACTGGTTTTTATACTGAAGAACAAAATGAAAAGGTTGAACCTGAAGCTTTCAGAGCAGTGATAAGGTATAAAATCTGGACAGCTCACAACACCCAGTGTGGCACAGCCACAGGTTCAACATTCCTCTCTTTCCATTGGAAAACAGTGGTTCACGCCTTTGATCATGTGTGAAGGGCGTTAAAGCTGCAGAGCAAAAGTAAATGAATCAGCCACTGATGATGATCTGGTCCCAGGAAGTGTGTCTGTGTGGCCACCATCAGTAAATAAGTGTTTCCACTTGAAGTTACTTGATTAAAAACAACACAAACTAACCATGACTGTTTGATATCTTCTCCCAGTTTTCTTTAAACAAATGAAGCAAAACCATCTCTTCTACTGCACAAATGATCTAAACAAAGCAAACTCTAAAAGATAATTACTAATGACATCTGTATTTAACAAAACTCCACTCAGAACATGTTTCCTCCATCAGTGTCTCAGTCAGAAACACTGACCAATCTTCAACAGTGGAGAAGAAACAGAGTCTTTCCACCAGTTTCTTGCTCTGAAGGAAACATCTTAACTCTTCATCGTGGGCAGTGAGACCACACTCTTTAGAAACACATTTCTCAAGTCAGAAACTAAAGAAATGATCCCTGAAAGTATAGTCTTGGTTTGTCCTGGAGGTTTCTCAGGCTCTTATGTCTGGAGACGAGCACTCGTACTGATGGTGGCCACACAGACACACCTCCTGGGACCAGATCAAGACTGTTTCTCCTCCTCTTTTGAAGACTGATTAGCGTTTCGCACTGAGATGCTGATGGAAGAAACATGTTCTGAGTGGACTGTTACACCTGTGAATAAAAAACACATGCACATACAAACACTTCTTTCTGGGGTAAGAGATGATCAGTTGATCATTGTCTGCAGAGGAGCAACCCTCGCTGGATGTCTTTTGACCTTTTCTGTTGTGCTTCATGTCAGTTTCTTTTGCTTGAGGAACTTGTTCAGCTATTACAAGCGATTACTGTCATCTGCTACAGCTCCCACAGAGCTATGTTTGTGGGGAATTACTTTTAAGTGTTTAGCATTTCCAAATGTAAACTAAATGTGTTCTTGAAACAACAGGAATCACCAGCTTCAGACTCTTTACCTTTTTTTTTACTATTGGCACATTAAAATGTAGAAAAAAATGAACCTTTCAACCTCCCGATGTCTGCAGCGCCACTGTTTTACAGTATGAAATCACATTTCCCAAACATTGCTGTAACAGTTAGATTTATACATCACGCCATCTCTTTTCTAATAAAAAGAAGATACACTGACTCTGTGCTGCAGTAATTCAGACATTGATTTCCAGAGTGTCTTTTTGAAAGAGACTAGATCGTGAGGGAGTGAGACTCCGATTCAGAGCACTGAGGAGGACTAGGAGGTCATTACTCATAATGAACCCGTAGCCTCTTGGCTGTAACACACACACACACACTCTGCTCCTGTCCATTATTACACAACCCACGGGCTGAGATATTGTCAGCACTATCAGTACGTGCCTACATGCTTCTCGCCACTGATTAGTTTCAACTTTCCAACATGTGTAACCTTTTTTAAGATGACACATTGAAGAATCCACTCTCTGGATTAAAGCTTCGCTGTCACCTCTGAATGAGTCCAACCGGAGTGTGTGGATAAGACAAGTGTTATGTAACTGCAAAGTTTCTGCAAGTTTCTCCCAGTGTTTACTGCCTGTGACCTCACTCCGGGTCACTACAGGTTGAACTCAGCAAAATGAAAAGTCTGACACCCCGACTCCCTTTCTGTCTTTGGTTCAGTGACAATGTTTGTCAGCCAACAAAGATGAAAATGAAACAATCATCTTAAATCAGAGAAAAATGTTTCCAGTGTTTATTAAAAGCCACATAAGTTTTTACCTTTGGGAAAATTCATTAAACATAAAAAAATAAAGAACTTCTCCATCCATGGTTACACATGTTGTAGATCTAATGTGTCTCTCCGAGCTACTTGGCTCGACTCAGTGCTCTCAGTATTTACACATTATACACAGCAGCACTTCCATGAGTTCTTGTCAGACACAACATCACAAAGCACATCATGGCATGAAGTTGCAATTTAGAAATTCTTTTCTCAGTAAATAATACAAATGATGTTGTAATGTTAAAATTGTCACGAATTATTCCGTGCACTTCTGTCCCTTTTGTCCATGTCACAATTTGCTGCTGGGGATTCAGAGCTGCCTGCTGTTAATAAAAAAAGAAGTGATACCAGGTGATTTGGACACATCCTGTTATAACTGGCACCAGTTCTTTGTTTTTTTGTAAATGCACCATTTTCCCTGACAAGCTGAAGCTTCATTTGCTCAGAAAACAGCCAATAACCCTGATTCCGACCATCCTCACATCCTACACCCTCACTTCTCCCATAAATGATTAATAAAAGAACAAATGAATGCATAATGTTGCTGTTGGGCAGAAACCTCCAGTGTCCATATTTTGTTATTGTTTTTTTAAATCAATGCTATTGATCAGTGTTTACCTGTCTGTAGGTTTTACAATCATTTAATCAATGTAAAGCATTAAGAAGGGCTCGTGACTAAATCTCATAACTCAACTGGATCCTGAAACTGTTGGCAAAACCTCGTTTGATTGAGGTAAAATGTTAATGACATAACGGCACACACTGGTAAGTGACCATATATAAAGACACAATACCAACTTTGATAATGTGATGCTGAATTATTTTAGATGCACAGGGTCCTAAAAGGTTCAGGAGCAACGATAAGTGTGCTGCTGAGGTTCTTGCAGTTTTAATCACAGGAACTGCTGAAATAAGACATTTGACAGAAAGACAACAGACGCAGACATATTTCACAAAGAAAGAAAAAAACTGTCATAGCTGAGTCTGAACACACTTCCAAGGATTCACACTGG
>NW_018127944.1:1693234-1697606 GCF_001952655.1 Monopterus albus | reverse complement strand
GAAACTAATTCCTCACACAGCTGGAAAAACTTGCACAACATCAAACACGCTCCATGTGTCATATTGAAACAAGTTTGTAAGTGAAAACACATGACATTTCTACATTTGCGTATTAAAAGAGTCATCATTTTTGCTTTTAAAGGTTCCCTCGTTTGTTGGGTGACAATGTGTGTGTGGGACTGAGTCAAAATAAACTACAGTGGTCATGAAGCAACAGAGCTGCTGTCGATGTGTTGTACAATAGGTGTTTGGACAACAGTGGAGCTCTGGAGAAACACGAGGCTGTGAGACATACACAGCACTAAGAGATTTCCTACAGTTACTGTTTATTGTTCTCTGTCAGGCTTGTTTGTACACGTGGTCCATATATACAATCTGCTAATATGCATGATCAGCTCCACTGAAGCGGCCTGTTCCATTCTGTGTGACGACAAGTTTCATTCACAGAAATGTTACACAAGAGTGAAAAGAATTTCACACTGTGGCGCTTCAAGTCCTGCCAAAAATGAAGTAGTGTTGTGTGTGTACTTTGTCCAGAAAGCAGTTTCCCTAGTTGTTTGGCCGCAGGATGCTGAGGCAGAAGAAAGGCAGGTTGGACAGGCAGTCCGTGTTGGCCTTGACTTCCATGTCAGCAAATAATACTTGGCTTCTGTCGCCGTCGCTGTTGCCCAAGTTCCCCCTCAGCTCGGTGAGTCTCTGGAGAATCAGCTGGTGCTCGGAGCCTCTCTTCAGGCCTCTGAAGTTCAGCACAGCAGTCAGGTGCTTCCTACTGCAGGAGAAGAAAAACACAATACTGATAAGTTTCACGTTTTTCTACTACACAGTGGTTCTAGTTCACCTGAAAATGCACCACAGCATTTTATTCAGAACATTTTGTAGCGTTTCCTTAAAGTTTCACTGCAGCAATGACAAAACAAAAAGGTAATTTGTAAGCGAGTAGAGGAGGTGTGTCTGAGAACCCCAGGAGTCCACCATCAGTACGAGTGCTCGTCTGCAGGAAGACCCTGAGAAACCTCCAGAGCAAACCAAGACTATACTGTTATGGATTGTTTTTGACTTTAGAAATGTGTTTGTAAAGAGTCTGGTTTTGAGTTTTTACACTGAGATCCTGCACTACTGTTGTTCCAAAGGATCGCCAACAATCCTGCCCTTGTGCTGTTCATATAAGAGCCTGAGAAACCTCCAGGACAAACCAAGACTATACTTTCAGGGATCATTTCTTTAGTTTCTGACTTGAGAAATGTGTTTCTAAAGAGTGTGGTCTCACTGCCCACGATGAAGAGTTAAGATGTTTCCTTCAGAGCAAGAAACTGGTGGAAAGACTCTGTTTCTTCTCCACTGTTGAAGATTGGTCAGTGTTTCTGACTGAGACACTGATGGAGGAAACATGATCTGAGTGGAGTTTTATTATTAAAAAAGATACTAATGTTATTAGTAACATCATCTTTTAAAGTTGACTTTGCTTTGTTTAGACCATTTGTGCAGTAGAGAAGATGGTTTTGCTTCATTAGTTTTAAAGAAACTGACAGATGATATGAAACAGTCCTGGTTAGTTTGTGTCCTGTTTAATCAGGTAACATCAAGTGAAAACACCTGTTTGACAGGAGAAGACTGACGGCTCATCTTGTACATTCTCAAAGTAGAGTCTGTAGGTGGAGCAAACATCCAGATGTTCGCACACAAAACATTTGGTCAACTGGTCAGACTTCAACATATTCACCATAACATGTCAAAGTCCTGTGGGGTCATATACTGATAACTTTACATAAATAAAACATACAACACAGTTACAAAGTCAGCATTTTTTTTAATTAAAGAAAACAAAACCACTCAGAACATGTTTCCTCCATCAGTGTCTCAGTCAGAAACACTGACCAATCTTCAACAGTGGAGAAGAAACAGAGTCTTTCCACCAGTTTCTTGCTCTGAAGGAAACATCTTAACTCTTCATCGTGGGCAGTGAGACCACACTCTTTAGAAACACATTTCTCAAGTCAGAAACTAAAGAAATGATCCCTGAAAGTATAGTCTTGGTTTGTCTTGGAGGTTTCTCAATCAGGTTTATTGGCTGTTTTCTGAGCAAATGAAGCTTCAGCTTGTCAGGGAAAATGGTGCATTTACAAAAAAACAAAGAACTGGTGCCAGTTATAGCAGGATGTGTCCAAATCACCTGGTATCACTTCTTTTTTTATTAACAGCAGGCAGCTCTGAATCCCCAGCAGCAAATTGTGACATGAACAAAAGGGACAGAAGTGCACGGAATAATTCGTGACAATTTTAACATTACAACATCATTTGTATTATTTACTGAGAAAAGAATTTCAAAATTCATGGTGGAATCCTGTGAGTCACAGGGATAAACCTCCTCCCATCACAGCAGCATCACTGATGAAATACTGGAATTTTCCAGCAGTAATGCTGAACACATCTGGCAACTAACAGCAGACAGTCTTTTCCTACATAATTTTCCTTGTGTGGGACATAAGTTCATGCTCCCCTGGTGCTGCTGGTGATTTCTGTGTCTGCCACATCTTGTTGTAGATTTGTTTGCTTTCACTTTCGGCAGCAATGCAATTTTGCATGATCCTTTCACTTCTCATTTGGTTCACTAAGGTTGCGAAGGTTAGTGTGTGTCAACGTGGTGGTTGCAAGTCAAATTGACCTGGAGAGCTCTTGTGACCCTGTGGAACCAAATGTGGAAAACCCTTTTTGTGTTGTCACTGACAGAAAACAAACCACGTCCACCCATGTGAGCACAGTAAAAATGAATGCATCACAGCTTGGGTTTTAAATTATGTGGAGAAAATTATTTTCCCACCAGGAATTGTTTGATCTCATGCTTTTCCTCAGCGCAGGGATTTGCACTTTTCCATGTTTTCCAGGACTTCCTGCCCTTATTAGTATATCAATAGAGAGGAAAGAAAAGCACTAGCAACCACACTGGTCATTTGTTACCCAGCAAGGCGTGTGAGAAACTGTTGGGCCTCTTTAAGAACATTCAGGCCAAGTGCGTGCAGCCCAGAGAGGCTGTAAATCTGAACTCACTCTGGAGGGAAACTCAACTTTGCCATCATTTATTTGTACGGCTGTTTGTGGTTTAACTATATCCAGATTCTTTGATAAGTAAGTGTTTATTGTAAAAGTACTATTGATGAGGTAGTTTGATTGTGTTTTATGGAGGATAAGCAATGACCAAATGTTTTCTGTTTTGACATAAAACATTCTTCAGTCCTCTTGAAATAAAACATATTGAAATGATGAGTCACTGCAGGATTTTGCTTTTAATATAATCAATAATCAGCAGGTCTGGACCACAGGCAAAATCCTGCAGCGACTCATCATTTCAAAAAAACAAAGGAAAACAATCAAAGATGCATTTAACAACCTTTTCTGGGGTTTTGTGCCACATCACATGGTCTCAATCCGAGGACAGATCCTCGTGCTAACTCCTAAAAGTGCTCTGGATGAAACAAGAGTAGATGCTGATCGTGCATCTCTGTTTCCATGGCAGCCAGACTAGACTCCGCCCATTGATGAAGACTGAGAAATGCCTGAAAGTTCAGGAAAGGCCTGGTGAGTGGAATTTGAGCTGGGATTGTCTGGTAAATGTGATCATGTGTGAAGGGCGTTAAATCTACACAACAGCTGCAGAACAAAGTAAAAGAATCAGCCACTGATGACGATCTGGTCCCAGGAGGTGTGTCTGTGTGGCCACCATCAGTACGAGTGCTCGTCTCCAGACATAAGAGCCTGAGAAACCTCCTAGACAAACCAAAGACTATACTTTCAGGGATCATTTCTTTAGTTTCTGACTTGAGAAATGTGTTTCTAAAGAGTGTGGTCTCACTGCCCACGATGAAGAGTTAAGATGTTTCCTTCAGAGCAAGAAACTGGTGGAAAGACTCTGTTTCTTCTCCACTGTTGAAGATTGGTCAGTGTTTCTGACTGAGACACTGATGGAGGAAACATGTTCTGAGTGGAGTTTTATTTAAAAAAAAATACAAATGTTATTAGTAATTATCTTTTAGAGATGACTTTGCTTTGTTTAGAAAAAAAGTCCGGGCCATCAGAGTGACTCCTTTATATCTTCCACCTTATGCCCCAGCTGTGTCCTACCCTGGTGATACCTTCACCTCGTTTGCTCAGGTGTCCCTCTCAGAACTTAAAAAATGTGTGCTTCAGTTCAAACCTGCTGCTTCTCCGCTCGATCCCCTACCAGGGAAGATTTTTAAAGAAGTTATTGATATTATTGGCCCTGGGCTGGTCAACTTTGTTAACTCATGCTTGAGTTCTGGTTCGCTTCCTCCGACCCTTAAGCATGCGCTTGTTAGACCACTACTTAAAAAGCCCAACCTTGACGCTACGGTATTAG
>NW_018127944.1:1691741-1693079 GCF_001952655.1 Monopterus albus | reverse complement strand
TCTTATGTCTGGAGACGAGCACTCGTACTGATGGTGGCCACACAGACACACCTCCTGGGACCAGACTGCTGTCACTAACTGGTTTTTATACTGAAGAACAAAATGAAAAGGTTGAACCTGAAGCTTTCAGAGCAGTGATAAGGTATAAAATCTGGACAGCTCACAACACCCAGTGTGGCACAGCCACAGGTTCAACATTCCTCTCTTTCCATTGGAAAACAGTGGTTCACGCCTTTGATCATGTGTGAAGGGCGTTAAAGCTGCAGAACAAAAGTAAATGAATCAGCCACTGATGATGATCTGGTCCCAGGAAGTCCCACTTTAACTCAGTGGGTGCACCTGAGGTTCTGTTTGTACATTCCAGTCACCGCTGGGCAATTTTGTTTCCCAACTCCAAACACAAGTTACAGCTTTGTTTAGAATGAAATTCTTGCTTCTCTCCCGGTTTTTACCTGAGAGAAGACCACCTACTGTGACGCTCCATGCAGGACGTGCACAGGTGTTTTCACTGGCCTGATGAAATCTTCCCAGGGACGTGTGGCTTGTAACTGGTTGATTCTTCTTCACTTTCCCGACAGGTTGGTGGCAGCTACATTTGTTCTTATTCAAATCAGAAAAGCAGTTTAGTAACACAATGTAACTCAAGGGTTTCGTGGTGGAGGACTGCCTGGCCTCTCTCTGGGCATAGGGCTGGTTCTTATGAGGCTCGGTGAGTTTGGCTCAAGTTCTTGTGTCACCGGACCAGTTAAAGTGGGCAGAAGAAAACTACAAAAACAGCTTTGCACTTATAAGAAATTCCTTTGGGTTAAAAAATATTTATTAATAGCCAGAAACACTGATCCACACTTTTGGGACATTTATTTTGGCTTTTCAGTGTCATTTTTCACAGCAGAAGAAGAAGAAGAAGCGGTCATTAATGTGGTTTTGAAGTGTTTTCGTAGATTTACTAGGGGCTTTTTGAATCTGCCCACTTCTACCAGTGCAAACTTCCACAGTGTCACAAGAATAGACTTGGCTCAGTCCGACTTAATAATATTCACTCTCTGAGCTCACAGCCATCAGAATGCCAAAGGGCATCGGAGCAACACAGCGAACCTCTGTTTTCCCAGGCTGCTCACTTCCTGCTGCCAACTTTCCCCTATTCATAAGTGCAGGGTTTGGTTTATTCAGAAAGCTCAGAGGCTTTTAGAGAAGTGAATCCGTAAACTGCACTGAAAAACAAACTGTGCTGGATTTGGAAATTGTAACAGGTTCAAATTTGCATCAGAACCAAAAAAGTAGAACTAACAGAAACCACAGCGTCCAGGCGAGGCTTCCCACCCCCCCACACCCCCACCC
>NW_018127944.1:1677924-1690231 GCF_001952655.1 Monopterus albus | reverse complement strand
GGTGGCCACACAGACACGCTTCCTGGGACCAGATCATCATCAGTGGCTGATTCATTTGCTTTTGTTCTGCAGCTTTAACGCCCTTCACACATGATCAAAGGCGTGAACCACTGTTTTCCAATGGAAAGAGAGGAATGTTGAACCTGTGGCTGTGCCACACTGGGTGTTGTGAGCTGTCCAGATTTTATACCTTATCACTGCTCTGAAAGCTTCAGGTTCAACCTTTTCATTTTGCTCTTCAGTATAAAAACCAGTTAGTGACATCAGTCTGGTCCCAGGAGGTGTGTCTGTGTGGCCACCATCAGTACGAGTGCTCGTCTCCAGACATAAGAGCCTGAGAAACCTCCAAGACAAACCAAGACTATACTTTCAGGGATCATTTCTTTAGTTTCTGACTTGAGAAATGTGTTTCTAAAGAGTGTGGTCTCACTGCCCACGATGAAGAGTTAAGATGTTTCCTTCAGAGCAAGAAACTGGTGGAAAGACTCTGTTTCTTCTCCACTGTTGAAGATTGGTCAGTGTTTCTGACTGAGACACTGATGGAGGAAACATGTTCTGAGTGGTTTTGTTTTCTTTAATTAAAAAAAATGCTGACTTTGTAACTGTGTTGTATGTTTTATTTATGTAAAGTTATCAGTATATGACCCCACAGGACTTTGACATGTTATGGTGAATATGTTGAAGTCTGACCAGTTGACCAAATGTTTTGTGTGCGAACATCTGGATGTTTGCTCCACCTACAGACTCTACTTTGAGAATGTACAAGATGAGCCGTCAGTCTTCTCCTGTCAAACAGGTGTTTTCACTTGATGTTACCTGATTAAACAGGACACAAACTAACCAGGACAGTTTCATATCATCTGTCACTTTCTTTAAAACTAATAACACAAAACCATCTTCTCTACTGCACAAATGGTCTAAACAAAGCAAAGTCAACTTTAAAAGATGATGTTACTAATAACATTAGTATCTTTTTTAATAATAAAACTCCACTCAGATCATGTTTCCTCCATCAGTGTCTCAGTCAGAAACACTGACCAATCTTCAATAGTGGAGAAGAAACAGAGTCTTTCCACCAGTTTCTTGCTCTGAAGGAAACATCTTAACTCTTCATCGTGGGCAGTGAGACCACACTCTTTAGAAACACATTTCTCAAGTCAGAAACTAAAGAAATGATCCCTGAAAGTATAGTCTTAGTTTGTCTTGGAGGGTTCTCAGGCTTTTATGTCTGGAGACGAGCACTCGTACTGATGGTGGCCACACAGACACACCTCCTGGGACCAGATCGTCATCAGTGGCTGATTCATTTACTTTGTTCTGCAGCTGTTGTGTAGCTTTAAGACTGCTTAAGCTTAAGACAAGATTGCATTTTACCAGATATTCCAGCTCAAGGTCCAAATTGTAACTTGTGTTTGTTGAATCTCTGCTCTGTTTTGGTTTTATTCACAGCAACTTAACTTCATTTCCCCCTTCTCCCGGCCACAGTACTTTACATCCACTAGTTTATGTCCTATTTGGTTTATTTAACTGCACTACAGGACATTTCTGCACATGTTCAGTCAGCCAATCTTTCTCGTCGTCACCTAAACAGAAGCACATTCTTACTTCCCCAATCACAAAAGAGAAGCTCTCACAGTTCCTAAACCTTCCCAATCGAAACTAAAATGAAGATGCTTGTTGAATGTCTTCACTTTGGACTCTTTCTGTGGTTCAGAGCTTGATGATTTTGACATGTCTGCCTCAGTCAAACCACAGCTTTTCAACAAATGTCCCAGCACTCTAGTGACTGTCACATACATTATGCTTCACTTCAGAAAACTGGCCTGGTTTATTAACATTAACCGATGGCTCAATAACCAGCTCCCTGAGCTCTGCCATTATCATTTATAGTGTTTCCTGGATACTCTTGTTAGCCTGAAAGCCCGGTGTCATGTTTGCACCTGGCTGAACCTGAGGCTGCCTCAGTGTGCACCAGAGGTCTGTTCTGTGACGACAAAATGTGATACTCTAAATCCTCTCCGGGGGCATTTATTATCATTTAGGTCTGTGTGAATGTCTCGTCTGCTGTGAGGCTTTGCTGATGTACATCCTGTTTGATTAGATATTCTGTCTTGTAATATGAGAAACACTTCAGCTACAGCAAGAAACTACAATATACAGTTCAGATTTACTCAGTGCTGTAATATGTGTAGTCTTGCTAGTGGCACAGCTTCTGTGTCGGTATCTCAAGTTTACCTGAAGTCTGGGTAATGCACCACTAAAGGTTCAAGATGGTCGCTTATGTCCGCCTTGTTTCTCTGTCCGATGATGTCACTGAGCTCATCTCCCGCCGGGTACAGCCAGTCCTGAGTCGACCTCTACAACAGGAAGAATACCAAAACACCAAAACATGACGAGTGAGCTGCTGCTAAGTTTGGGTATGTGATGAATTCTATGAGGAGCGAGGGCTGCGATTTTTCACTTGAACAACCTAAGACTAAGACGTTGCAGAGCTTTTATTTATTTTTACACCAATTTAAGAAAGCTGTTACTATGGCATGAATCTTGTTTCAACTAATCGCTCGGTAATAAATCAGTGCATTAGTCACGATCCAGATTTATAACCACTAGACATCGTTAAACAAAATGAAAACAAGTGTTTATCAAGAATCGGGGAAAAACTGTCACGATACTGACAGCTAACTTAATTTCCATATTTTATTTGGACTTTTTGTAATTATTTTTACCCCATATCTGTCTCTTTCTCTCTGTCCTGTAGTTTATTAAATATGGACAATGGACAGGACCCGACTGTCCAGGAATTTGCTAAAGTTAGAGTGACACAACAATTTCATTATCACAAACAAAAACAACACATAGCATCCTTAAAGCATTAGTCAATAAATTAGAAAGATGAAGCATCGCATGTTATAAAAACCTAGTTTTATGACTGCATTGTAATAAATAATGCAGGTCTACGGTGCCGTCAGAGGGGAAAGGAAAGGCTACTAGACTGTAACGTGTTCAGTGGTCACGTCTTTCACCAAGTTTTCAGCTGTGACTCTGCAAAGGTGGGTCAATGTCTAAAGCCAGCCGGTAGCGTGTTCCAGGTGTTGGCTGTTCAAGTGGAAAATCTGAAGTATGAAGTAGCAGAAAATGAAAATACTCAAGTACAGGTATCTTAGAACTGTACTTAAGTAAATATACTTGGTTACATTCACCTCTGTCAGTAAATATATGTTTAGATTACCTAATGGTTTGAAGTTTACTGCATCAAGGCAGCAAATATAATGTGAAATATTGGTATTTGTCCCCACCAGGCTAAACAGAAAGATGTTGCTGTGGGGATATAAGAGCTAATTACCATGTCCTCAAACAGCTCCCTGAGTTTACCCCACTGCTGGCGGATCTTGGCTGCAGCTTTCTCGTGTTTCTGGTTCTTGCACGAGTAGTTATTCTTCATCAGCTGGCCAATGTACTCCCTCACCACGTAGTAGTGCAACTGATTTGCAAACTCCTGTTACCGGGAAACACACACACACAGGGAGTCATGTGGTAGAACAACAGGACAAGCACAAAGACAAAATATAAGTGTGCCTAATTTTATCATCATACAATCAGCAGCCACTTCATCACCTACATTTCCACCTATTCATTTGTCCCTGATTTATTTCACACACTTGAACATTTGCTGTGGTTGCAGCATCCGGTGCAAAACAATGGTGTGTAATTCCAAGAAAGTCATTGAAAGTTCCTAGATCCCTAAGGGATGACACAGCAATGTGAAAACATTATCAGTCCCATTAAATGCCAGTATCTCACCACCTTGGCAGAGCATCAGAGACTACGAGGTTGGAGTTTTTCTTCTAGGGTTAAGGATTTGGCTGGTTTGTTTGATAAAGTGTTCAGTAAGTGCTGATGTGTTCTTCCTGCCTCTCTCCTCCTCCTCCTCCTCCCCCTCACCTGGCTATGTGGAGGCCTCATGACGGTGCAGTTCTCAGAAACCTGCCTTGTCCGACTGTAAAGCTGATCAAAGTCTTCGTCATGGCTGAGCCACTTCCTCGTCATCATCTTCATCAGGTACGGCTGGAAAACAGAAAACAAAGGTGGTTCAAAACATTTTTATCACACTTACTCCATGCTGCTTTTTTCTGATTTACTCTGCAGAGATTTGAGGGAGGTCATGAAGGTTTTTATTTTTGGTTATTTAGACACCTGCAGCTCTTCCACTTCCTGCCTCAGGCAAAGCAACTTGTGTGCAGCAGACTGGAGTTTTACTTACAAGCAGCTTAAAGGTGCTTAGTTTTTCTAGCAAGTGAAAGACTAAGTGATGTGTTCAATAGCGTTTGCTAAGTGGACTTCTGTGTACAGATTTTTAAACACGTCTCTAAACACATTGACAGATTAGTTGGTTCATGTGCAGTAAGTATGCTCTGTGCTATTTTAATTTTATTTTATTGCTCTTTTTAGCCTATTCAGCTAAGGTATTTTTATTTGTGTTTTAATTATGAACCAATGCAATGAAATGTTGTCCTGCTGTGCACGTTTCCTTTGGTGTATAGTTAGACAGTAAAGAATTATGTTATTTCATCTCTTTTCTTACATGAGATAACAAAAAGACCAATGTGGGATCATCTGCTGCACATATTCTGGCCTTCTCTACAAAAAATCATTAAACACCTGCTGGAGGTGCCCTGCTAGCTGAATGGCTATCGTGCGTTGCACCATATTGGTAAGCACAGTGTGTGGGTGATGGTGGTGGTTCAACCTATGCCAGAGGTCTGTGATCTGTTTTCCCCATTATAATAAAGGCAAAGGCCTGAAAACCTCTTTGTGTTTAGCAAACATTTTCCTTAGCAAGTATTTTTTTGCCCGTCCTCTGACAGTCTTTCCTTGCAGCGATCATGTCATGTTTCCCAGTACATCACACTATTTTGTGTAGAAAGTCACCAAATACCTGCTTTCGTAGAAGTAGCTTGTGGTGAGATTTTCAGGATTAATGTCTTTTATCCTGGTTTTACATGGTGGTTAAAACATCCTAGCAGTTTTAAAATTTATGTTCAGGAAAAGCAGCTTCCCTTTTTCATTTCCCCTTTTCTACTGGGTGTGTGGAACTGAATCTGAATACTGAATATTTGGTGATACTGGACTAAAATACCTTGACATCTTCTTTGAACTGGTTCTCCAGGTCTTGCCTGAGCCTGACAATCAGTGACATCACCTCCTTGCCGAGGCCCTCCACCTCATCTGGACAGACGTCCCGGTACTCACCCATGTGCTTTCTGCAGCGGGAGGAACAGGACACTAGAGATGTAACATGATATTTTATTTTTATACTATGAAGCACTGCCACACCTGACTCATGCACCATAGCACCTTGAGGTTTAAGTACTGTATCAAAGTGCAAATTTTAAGAAAATGAGTATTTTCTTTCTTTATACAATATTGTACCTTTTTCTCCAGGGCATTTATCTGACAGCTGGAGCCACTAGACCTTAAAAAAACCCAGTGGTTACCAATTCTTTCGGTTTGTGACCTTTTAAAAAAGTGTCACTCCTTATTTTGGTCGATTAGTTCACAAACAATTACACACACAGACACATATTTATGTGTTTTTGACTTTTCCCCCACTCTCTTACCGGGAAACAACTGCAAGTTCAAATTTCTCTTTGTGTTTTCCTGATGTATGATGGTGCACACATATACTTTGTGCTTGTTCCAGTGACTCTTTAAAGGCGATTCTGCTTATAATGAATGTTTACACCCTTGAATCCAGGTTTTTATAAATGAATGTCACATGAGATGAAAACCTTTAGCTCCTCTTGCATTGAAAGCAGAACAAGCAAATCTACATCACAAACACACACTGTTCAAGGATTCTTGAGCCAGAGCCTCATCTGCAGCATGCTCTCAGTAACTCCCCCACCCCCTTGGACAGAGAGCAGCACTGAGAGCCTCATCTGCAGCATGCTCTCAGTAACTCCCCCACCCCCTTAACACAGCAGCACTTCTCACTAGCAGCCCCGATTCCCTGAAATCACATGGTGCTGCTCTCTGTCCAAGGCTGGCCCATTTATGGTGCATCCAAATGGTACTACTTTTTCCAGCTGGTGTGAAACTCGCATTGAGCAGCCACACAACCACGGTTCTACCTCTGTTGACATTCCTTTAAATCATGTGGGCCAGAATGCTGGGAATCTCCAGGCAAAGTCTGAAATAAGTCAGCAGATACTCATCCATATTAAGGGTAGAAAGGACTTTCTGATTTGTTAAGCTCACTCCCCAGACTGTGAATGGTTTTCTTCACTGCCTGCTTTTTGCATCAGATTTGGAAACACAGGTTGAAGTCAATACAATTGGATTATTTGCGGATGATCAATGACCTGTTTAATCTGATATGAAACAGTGCTTAATGTTGGAAGCCTTCAAAATAAAAGCACAAGCATGTTCGACATAAAGCCTGAAAGTTCATTCTTGATCTTGAAATCAGTAGTTTGACAATAAAAGGCCCCTTTATGGGCTTTTTCTGGAGCTTTCCACCCCATCTCTCCATCTTCCTCAGCATGGTAAAATGGACTGTATTTTATATAGCGCTTTCTCACAGTGTGTTGCACTGGCCAAAGCGCTTTACAGAAGATCATACACCATTCACCCATTCACACACCAATGACGACAGGCTGCCATGCACCGGCGCTAGTCAAGCCACCGGGAGCAATTCGGGGTTCAGTGTCTTGCTCAGGGACACTTAGGCATGCGGGGAGACCGGGAGTCGAACCACCAACTTGCTGGTCAGGAGACGACTGCCCTACCTGAGCCACAGCCACCCACAGCATGTGGCGCTCTACAAAACCATGAAATGCAACTGAATGCTAAAGAAAAAGTAAGTGGACCTTGAGTTAAGATTTTATTCATTTGTTTGTAAATCAAATCATATTTAACTTCAACACATCATGACAGAAGATTAGTACAGGAGGTAATTTCATTGGTTTGAATAGTTTTAATTAGCAGATAAATGCCACTTGCTGTCCCTTTATTTTTATTTTTATTAATACTTCACAGTGTTTTATCTCATGCTTTTTAATGTTTAAGAATTGTTTTGAGTCTTGCATCTGTATTTCTTACTGCTCTGGTTTGGAGAGTCATGCTGTGTTGTTACTATAACTGTTGTACTTGTTATTTTTGTGCTGTTAAGTTGTGGTGACAGACAGTTTTGCACAGTTGTAAACACAAAAAAGTGTATTCTAAAATAAGATACAGACAAATAAGTGCATTTGAGCACATTTTAAGCTTTTGTTGTGAAGGTAAACATGGTCAAATCCACAAGTATTTTCAACTTTATTTTGGCTACACTGGTATGAACAGTTGTGGCTATAAACTGTACATATCAAATCACATCTTAATTTAAACTTTCGCCTTGTGGCATTCTAAAACAGGAAGCAGTGAGACTGCATGTGAATCCACACTGGGTGGATCTTGTAACAGATTTAAATGGGAGGTGGGCAGATGCCGGAAAGCATTATAGTTTATCACAAAGCCTCACAGGCAATTTCAGGAAGTCATGTGACTTACTGCAATGCAGCGAAGCTGTTGATGTAAGTTATGTTGTACTCGTTCCACAGAGGCTGTGGCCTGAGAGCGCTGCAGTGACACTGGAACTCTTTCTCAAAGCTGCAGAGGCAAGATGAGACTTGTTAGAGGAGGGGAGAGATGGATTATGCTCACAGTGTTTCTATTATTTACAAAATGAACAGAAAATCATCCACAGAATCACTGATACACTGATACAATCAAACACAGAGCAATGGAAAACAATACTGTTCACAGATGTGATGAGAAGTTTTGGACTGGGAGCACTGGTAAACACTACAACAGAACGTCCACATCAACGTGAACTGAGTGTAATTAAAGTAAAAACAAACTGTTTTCATACATGATCTAAAATTATACTATGTTGCCAAAAGTATGTGGACATGTATTGACATACTTCTGAAAGATCTACATGTCTGCAACTGGTCTAAACCACGTCATAAAGAAATTGTTTTCCCAGTTTGAAGTAGAAGATAAACAGGAACACTGATCCCAGTGTAGTTAAGCCTTTTTATTTTTTCCTTATATAAGCTGATTAGTCTCAAAGAGGCACATGACACACTATCATCAGACGGTACAGACAACTCCAGTCCAGGCCTTTTTGCCCAACATCAGTGGGGATGTGGTGAAAGCCTCCGTAGAACAGTGGATATTATTATAGAAGCACGCTGACACAGTCGTGGTTTTACATTTTTAACAGCTTGACATACCAGAGTAACATTATGTTGTCTACATAATTTTGTCCATATGTTGTAATTAAACAAATATTCTACACTTGTATTTTAGTGAATGGTCAAGAAGAATGTTAAATAAATCCATAAATGTCAAAATTGTTCACCATATTTTCTAGTTTTGATTAAGTTTGTCCCAAATGGAACAAAGTTGTTTGTATTGTACTGATACTTAATCTCTCAAAACATCTTTTCAAGTTTCATTTTCTAAAATAGTTTTATTACTTAGTAGTTTTTGGTGTTTAGTTCTAGTATGTCTATGTTTTTCCCGCTACGTTTTCTGCTGTCCCGGCCGACCCGAGGCCTTTCTATGTGCAGTCTCCATGTTCTCTCTGTGCCTGCCTGGGTTCTCTCTGGCTTCCTCCCACATTCCAAAGACAAGAAGCTTGGGTTGACTGGTGACTCTAAACTGCCCCTAGGAGTGTGTGTGGGTGTGTGTGGTTGTTTGTTTACATGTCAGCCCTGTGATTAGACTGGTGACCTGTTCTGTTGCAGTTAAAACATTTCCAGAGGAAACAATTAAGTTTGATCGGTTCCTTATATTTCTGAGAAGAGGCAGAGAAAGACAGGCACATGATCTTTAGAGGATTTCTCAAACGTGTTGGGTAATGTCAGAGTGCTTCCCCCTGGGACCCTGGGAGATTTACATTGAATACTGTGTTTAACTGAATCACCTGACTCCCACCCCAACAGGGAAAAAAATCACATGATTGTGTGGTTCCTGTTTGTGGTCTGTTTGTTGTTGTGTGATGCTGCAGTCGGGTTCCCCCTCACCATGAAGCGCTGCCCCACAGAGCATCAGGCTTTTACTGAATGCATCACCATTGATGTCTGACCTTTGACCTCCTCAATAATAAATGAAGTGACAGACAATGACAGTCTGAAGTACTTGGCGTATGTTTTTATGTAAACTAAACAAATTTATAATGAATGAGTAAATAAGGAAAAGGAGACTTTTACATACTTTATAGATTATTACTAATTCACTGATTATGTTCTGTAACCAAGACTGATGACTGTGCCAAAAAAACCAAAACAATCAGCTAAGAAAGGCTAAAAAGCACTGTAGAAATATGGAGCTGTGGGTTCATCACTGTGTCATTAAACAAGCACTTGTGTCACAAATGAAGCATCGCATTGCTACTCTAGCACAACAATGCTGTTAGCATGCTACTACGCTCACATTAGCAATGCTAACGTGCTTACAGTAAACTGCCTTTCACAACATGTTGTTGAGCAGCCAAATGAGGGAAACTGTTCACGTCAACCGCTGATTTATAATTCTGAGTTGGACACACTAGGAATTTTCTTAGCTCATTTTAGCTGTACACTTTTGGTTTGTGTCTGGTTACAAAACGCAACACACACCTACAGTAAAACTAATCAGGCTTTTGAGGGTTTTAGCCCTGGTGTCTAACACTTGGCATTGTGCCATTGATAAGACGTGTTTTTCCTATTCTCATTCATTCCAGTATTATCAGGCATATTACTGTATATAATTATTTTATTTATTGTTAATTTCAGTTTATGTATTTTATTCCTTTTTTCTCTTAACTGATGTTATTCTCGGTTTAATGCTTATTGTTTTTAATGCTGTTATCACACTGAATTCCTCTGTGTATGAACTGCGCTAACTAAATAAAGCTGCTTTTTCTTGACTCGGCTATTGTTTATCATGTTCAGCACCGTAGTTTAGCCTGTTAGCATGCTAACATCAGCTGAGGCTGACCGGAATATCGCTAGATTTACAAATCATAAACAGAATTGGATGAGTTAAAACTCTGACATGATCGAGGCACAAGAGGAAAAGTCATTAGGATTCATCCTCTGAACCATGAATGCCTGTACAAAACTTTAACTTCATGGTAATCGATCAGTTTGTGGTGAAGTCGTGGCACAAGCATGACTAAAAAAAAAAGAAAAACATATAGCGCGGTGGGAAAATATTGAGTAAAATAACTGTTTATGTCTTTATGACACTGTCACAAAAAGCATCTTTACAAGATTTATTTAAGATTTTTCAGAGAGAAATGGGATGAAATGAGATGTGTGGCCACATCAGAAACATTTTCTCATTTCATTTTTCATGTCAAAGCTACAAGAGAAAGTTTAGAAAGAAAGAACATTTTTGTAGTGTCATCTCTTCTATGTCATCTGTTTCTGTTTGTTGCTGCTATCATAGGTTTCACTTGAGGGAGCGTGGAACTGAATGTTGTCCTCTCTAAGATGCCCTTTCCTGTTAGATACTGTTTCTACAAATCATTCTATCATTTAGTATTTGTACACAAACTTTATATATTCAACAACTCTAAGGATGCATACACACACAGTATATGTGTTTTTGTGCTGAAATACCTCTTGGGGAACTTCTTCAATTGCACGAGACAGGAAACAGCCACTTTCTGTTCCAGATGACCATCAATTTTTCCAGATTGCATCACAAGCCCCTTCATTTTCTGCAGAGGAAACACTGTCACACCGCTGCCGCCATGTGGCCAAATCGCCCACTGTGATTTACTCCATTTGTGTGTATTTATGAACTGAAGTTTCAATGAAAATTAATATTTCTAAGCTACAATTTGATGATTTTAAAGAAAATGTTGTGGTTTTAACCACATCATTTGAAAGCATCATGTGATGTCATATCCTTCATACAGCTATAAAACGATCCTGTGACGTACCGTCCAGATGTCCATGTCTAACTGAGAGACGAGGAAGCCCTCGTCCTTCTCTGGAGACCTGCTTTTACTCCAAACATCCTCATGTTCAAGTTCAGTGAGTCTGTTCAGGGATGAGCTTATGTCCTTCTGCAGCAACAAACACACGGAGAAGCTGACATGAGTGACCATTTGTGAAACTTCAGCCTGAACAACAAGAGGCAGTTCTTTTCTGGAAAATGGAGAAACTTGTTTGACAACTGTTGTTTTAGTCTTTTTTTTCCCAAGCAAAACCTCTCAAATGTGAACATTTGATGCATTTTTTGGTGACAATTGTCAATATCATTAGGTTTTGGACTGAGAAATTGAGAAGATGGAGAAAATGATCTCTATTAAATTGTTTTCAGAAATAAAGATTAAAAAAAAACCTCACTGTCCACCTACACAGCAGGAAACAGCAGGCAGACACGGTCAGAGTGGAGCATTTAACAGCTAAAGATCAACACAGATGAGCATGAGATCATTAGGAGAATGTCATTAAAACAGCAACCTGAGTAGAAGCTGAAAGGTTTGGTTTTATGACATTTTATTCAATTGGGACCCAGTCTACCAGGATGTGAGCGTGTCTGTGTCTTCCAGTACAGGCCGAAGGCAGATGGAAGGCTCCTACATTGTCTGTCATGACTGTGGATTTCTGCCACAGCCAGCTGCTGCTGCTCTCGTCTGCTTACCAGGCAAGGTGCATTTAATCTTGAACAAGTCTATTCTCTGCTCTATTCTATTCTAATGTGACCTGTAATGTAAAAAAAAGTCCAACCAATCATCTGAAAAGGTGATTGTCCATATGTCCAGGTTGAGTTCATAACTTGTTTCTACTGCCCCCAAGTGGTCATAATCAGTCATAGCAGGAAGCTGCTTGGTGCTCAGTTTGCTCAGACTGTTTTTGTACTGTGAAATGTGTTTTATGTGGTGAATCAAGAAAAATGTGCTTGAATCAGTGAGGCTTAAAGAAGTTGTATCTCTAAATTCAGAATACATGCCTCTGGCCTATAGTCGACAGCACCACATGACAAAGTCAAACACAGAATGTCGGCCCTGATCCTGCACCAGATCCTGTATCTCAGCTACAAGGTGGAATAGTCTACACAGAGCATCTCTGTGCCCCTCACCTCCACTTTGTAGCAGTATTTCTCCTTCAGCTCCTGCAGGAAGTCCTCCGACAGTTGCAGATCCGTGTTTTCATTCTTCATGTCTGGTTGCAGAGACGGGCTTCCCATGATGTTGCTGTCAGGGTGAAAAAATACATTTTCACAGCATTTTATGGGAATGTGATCTGTGGGCACTAAAGAATGC
>NW_018127944.1:1635274-1677909 GCF_001952655.1 Monopterus albus | reverse complement strand
GGAGGAAGAATTCAGATTTACCAAGATGTTTTGTAACAGAACATACAGACAATCAGTGATGAAAGATGCCTATTTCTAACTAAATACAGTATATTCTTCCCCAGAGATGCTGCAAGTCATAAGTCTTTTTGCATCAAACAACACTGTCAACACATTATTCAAATATAAAAAACTGTGAAAGAAAAAGATGCATCATTTCTCTAAGTCTGTTAAAGTTACAGTTCATGAAAATCAAATTACCAATGCTTAAATATTTGCGCATATAATATTGACAGTTCATTTTCACTTGGCACCTATTTTTATATGAAGGAAAGTCTGTTACAGTATATGTGTGAAATACATCACAGGATAAAAAGATGCTGTTTTACATAATCTGTGAGAAATGTGGATATGACCTGATTATATTTTTCCATTCGGCCTCTTTTTATCAGATCAGCTGTTTATTTTTGGGTTCCCAAATGTTGTTTCGAGCACAGTTTTTTTTTCGGTTTGCTGTGGCCTGATTCGACACATACTGTAACGTTAGCAGAGCTGCCACTTTAACTGCTCCCCCCACTCTGGTGCCGTGGTCCTCTGGTGGTGTTAGGTTTCCTTTAATTGGATCTGTCTGGACCATCTGTGAACACACTATGTGGGCAGTTGAGGTGTGTTTTTGATGTGTTTGGGGCATTTCCTGTAAGTCTGAGATTATAAATAACTCCAGGAAGACAAAGTTGTGGTGTGTATGTAAAACAAACATCTAGGACTTCCTGGTGGATGAGCAAGCTGGGTCTTGGTAATGTCTGAAGACTTCTGCTGCATGTTGTCTCTCATTCCTTTCCAGTACGTTTCATTTCATCCTCTAATGTATTTTAAACATTGTGAAAAATGCACTGAACTCCAATGACCTTGACTGTTAAGTGTTAGCAAACTGCTGTATGAGCTAATCACACAGGTGAGTGAGATGGATCATAACCTTGTGTGAATAATGTCTAAAACTATTAACGTACTGCCCACATTGTAACAAACTGAATTTTCTGTCAGTGGGGTTCTCAAACAATTTAGCACTGCACCTCAATAAAACCGGGGGTTCACAACAGACATTTTTATAAATCAGCAGCACAGACTTTGACATAAAGCGACTCTCCTAAAATGTTCAATTCTCCAAACTCAGTGAGCTTTCACCAGACTCTCTCTGCTTGCTGAACATCTACAGTAGGTCTTTCAAGACACCAAGATCCCAGTCTGTAATGCAGGGTTCTTGTTTTAGTCTCCAAGCCCAGGCTGACATAAACCTGATAACATCATCAGTTACCTTCTCAGCATTGACAAAGCTCCTCCAGAGCCGCAGAGGACAGTACAAACCGGAGGAATAAACCGACTTTGATGTGAAAGTGAAGTCACAGTTAGTCAGTAACTTTTACAGCCTGACATTATATCAGTATAAAGAAAAAGGGTGTCTGTGTTTGACTGGGAGCGGTGTGTTGTTAGTGGCGTTGAAGAGTAAGGAGCACAGCTGCACTTAAACAGACCTAAGTGACATTTGCAGGTATGAACCGTTCATTGTGCAGCAGCTAATTACTGTAACTACAGCATGTCAGCTGATGTTCAGTGTTTGTTTGGTGCCTGTTCGACGAGCTAAGGCTCAAGACAAGGCATGGCCACGTCTGTAAGCCCAATACAGTAAGCAGGGGACTTTAGCAGGGCAGCTAATGTGGGTTGTTGTTCACAGTTTATGACTTTTGTGTTGTGTCTGGCTCATTTTGAACATCTGCTGTACCTGTGAACAAACACTGATGTTATCATTGAAAACAGCAAGATAAATAAAAACAGCTGCCTTCATCCACTGACCTCTTGTATGTGTTGATGATCCAGTCCAGTAAGTGGTACAGATCCTTTAGCTCCGTCGCTTGCTGCTCCAGGTTTTTCAGGTGCTGCCCGACGACTCTGTGGTAACTCTGCACATAAACGCTGAAGACTCTGAAGCTGGGTGGGTAGAACAACTGCAACACACTCTTCACGTTCTCCAGGTCCTCCACGATGGTCTTACCCAGCAAAGCCAGATGGATAGCCAGCCAGGAGGCGTTCTGCTCCCTATGCTCCAGGGCAACAGTCTCCACCTTCACCTGTACCCCCTGGTCCACCGCATCCCTCCAGGCCTGCATCCAGCCGCCGCATAGCGCCCCAGGTTCCTTCTCCTCCTTCTGGATAATGTCGGCCACAGTGACCAGTAGCTCGTGGTTGCTGGAGGGAAGGGAGTTGGAGTTGCACACTATGGTGGTGATCTTTTCCCTCAAATATTTGTAGAGGAGCATGATGTCATTTTCCTTTTTGACCAGGTCCATGGACGAGGACCCGTTGGAATGATCCCTCTCCTGCTGGAACTCCCGCCACAGGAGGAGCAGATTCTGGTGAGCATCCTCCAGATACTCCTTCTCAATCAGCTGGTTGATCTGCATCACTGAGAACAAAGGGAGACGACGGTGAATCTCACCTGCAGTGAAGCTGTGGCGCCTAGAGCGGCAGGAACAGGACAGCCAAAAGACACTTTACTGTCGTATACCACGGTATACAACAGTAAACTATAGTGGTACCATAGTAGGCTATAGTCGTACCCCAGGCATTACCATGGTAAGTACAATGTACTCTGGTAAGTACAGTATCTCAGACAAACATACATTTTATTAATCCTTTGAATCTTTCATATTTCATTCATTCACTTAATTGATATATCAGCTGCAGAACTACATCTTTTCTAAGATGACAAGACTTACGTACACCTTGGGGCTCTAGACCCTTCCTGTGTGTACCTGACAGCGGTGTATATGTCTCCTGGAGCTCATCTCGCACCACCTCCTCCATATTCTCCTCCTCCTCCTCCAGTGACTGTTTGTTGCCACAGAATTCATCTTTCTCTTTACCGAAAAATCTTAGGCTTCGACGAATGAATGCCCTTTGAGTGGGCATACCGGGATCTGAG
Organism: Monopterus albus; assembly: GCF_001952655.1. Lineage (NCBI taxonomy): Eukaryota > Metazoa > Chordata > Actinopteri > Synbranchiformes > Synbranchidae > Monopterus > Monopterus albus. The sequence goes on along the minus strand of NW_018127944.1, from coordinate 1,674,950 downwards.
GATGGAAAGCACACAACAATATGTTGGCTTGGACCTGTCCACACAGGATTTCTGGCCATTTCAGTATACTGTTAAGTGACCCATATCAGTGCACCTGCATAAACAAAGAGCCAAAAAAAACATGTGCGGCAAGATTCTGAAAGCAGAGTTTACTCTTTGACAAAAATCTAGCCCGTCTCTCATTCAGTTTGATCAAAATTGTTTTTACTCTGTCATTTTAAATCACGTTTGTCTGTACTGTCCGTGCTGCATGTCCTCGTCGCTGTCTTGCCTTGTTAATTACCCTGTCTTGAGCTGTTTTAATGCCATGTGGTGAAGCCAAACCTCAAAGTGATCTGCAGGTTAATCTGATGAAAACTCTTAGGTTTGGCATCCGTTCCCTTTTCCAACAAACCCACAGCTCAGGCTTTACCTTTGTTCAATATTTGTTTAACTGTAAAAACAATATGCAAAAAGGAACGACGACGCATCCTGTTTGGAAAATGAGAACTTGTTCTTCTAGTGTGTTTCATTAGCATTACAACCTACAGCGCTGCTCTGGTGCATCATTTACAACTCCATATCTCTGCTCAACATTTGTTTACTACCCATGTAGCAGCCATGACATCACATCCTTTCTTAATGTGGGTCCCTATAGTTGAACAGAAGAACAAAGTGATCTACTTTTACAGTTAAACCTGAAAGACAGGTGTGCTGGGAGCTTACCTCCACCCTCACTGCTAACATTCTACTTCTAGGGAAAACAAAACCAAAACCAGGCTAGCTGTACATTTAAAATACATTATATGGCCAAAAGTATGTGGACATCCCTCTTTACATTGGTGGCTGTTTTGCATTATTAGTTCCAGTTAGGGGAAATGTTAATGCTGGAACATACAGTGATGTGGAAATTGAAAGTTCATCCTTGGAATTGGAACAGCAGCTGATAAAACAGTCTCACTACAACCTGCACGGGCAATTAAGTTTTAAGATAACACAGGTAAGTTCATCAATCAGTAATCAGGGCATTCTCTACTGGTACAACTTGAATGTTGCAGCCAGGATGTCCACTTTTTGTGTAAATTCACAGGACTATCATACACTATTATATACTGCACAGCTTAATAAAACAAGTCTGTTCATATAAGGTACTGGAGTGACAGGTGTGATACTAAAACATTTCTTTACCAGTGTTTGAACGTGTCAGACGTTTGCTTTTCTGTGGAGTGACATCGGACTCATCTTCCTCTTTTCTCTGGAATAATCTCCCGATGGTCTTCAGGGGAGAAGTGACTGGAGAGCCGACGCTCAGACCTGCCAGGGGGACAGAGAGAGGTGGCTGATTGATAACAGCAGGGATGTCTCTCAGTGAACTGTGGCACCACACAATCACATCTGTCTTTGTCAAGTCAGCAGGATAAGAAACCAATCTTAGTGCTTTAACCTGGAGTGGATTAAGGTGTATTTATGTGATTGTACAGACATGTGTGCATGACTTGGCATGTGCACATGTCTGTACTGTGACCTAAAACGAAACTGGCTGGAATGCAATATTAAGACATGATGAAAACAGAGATTAGTGTGGCTGAGCTCCAGAAAGTGAAAGTCACCGTTCGAGTCTTGAAAGCAACCTGCTCTTGTTTCTGCCGTGAAACAAAGATTTCTACAAATGGCATGACCTCTATTTGTCACCTCTATGACAAATAGAGGGGATTACAACATACTGTAGTTTGACAAACTCTAAAGGTTGGGAAAGACTGGTGAAGAAAAGAGAAACGTGTGCTCCTGCTCTTTCTGCTCTACATTCCCACACATTTGCTCTTTCCACCTTCACAGACCATTTTCCTGCACCTGCCTGCAAATCACACTTCACAGCGGATTTCAACCATGATAGCACTCACTGTCTGACAGTGGCGATGATGGATCGCAGGGCCCCAAATCACTGCTGGCTGTGTCTGCTTTAAGTATGCCCTTTGACCCCTCGATCGGGCTCCTCTCTTCAGCAGATTGCCTTTGGAAGCTGTTTCTAAGCGACTTCAGCTTGCCCTTCAGAGAGTTGTTGTTCAGTGTCTTGCTGTTGCCGTTGACTGACACTGTGTCCTCCTCTGGGTTTTCAGCGGACTTGTCCATCAGTTCTGACATCTCGCCTCGTTAGAAACACCCAACTGTGAGGAAAAATACATCAAACGACAGAAAATGTCAGCCTGCACTCTGCTCTAACAGGAGTGTGTGTGAAACTGCAGGAAAGCTGGGTTACTGTAGTCAGCAGGGGCGGTTTTGTTTACAGGTAACATGACTACCTGCCAGAGCAGTTCTCAACATGGTGAGAGAAACTGTAAACAAAACTGAACCTGGGAATCTGTACCCATGAACTCAGGGGAGTCCTGGACCAGGTAGCACAGTGGGCTTTATTTAAGGATGAAGAAGAAGAAGAAAGGAACCAAAAGCCAGCAGCAGTATTTATGTCTAAAGGCGCTTTTCCATCGCCTGGTAGCGACTGACCTCGACTCAACACGACTCACTTTTGGTACTGGGTGCTTGGTAACAGTGGAGGACATCGACAGTAAGCTGTTCTTGATTCTCGGTATGTGGCTGTTTTTAGTTAACTACAGTAAAGTAACGTTAGCGTTAAAGAACACTACCTTTAAAAATTGCACTTTCTTTGTTCCAGGATGTCTTGCACGTTGATGACTAGCGATTTCTCTGACCAGTCATTACTGCAGTGTTTACACGTGGATGTTTGGTGTCACCTCTGCTCGCATGGGACCTCGACAGAGGTGATACCAAAAACAGTACCAGGTACCAGGTACTATCCCCAACATTTGACTGGTGGAAACACAAATAAGGCGAGTACTGTGGTTTTCACCCACAGTGAAGCCACACTTGTATTATTAATGTAGGATGCAGTTCAGACCTATAGTAGCACTTTGGAGCTGCTTTTCTATGGGGGTGTTGCAGTATTCCCCTGATCTGCAGGTGGCAGTAACAAGCCAGGACGTTACTGCCACACATAGTAAACTGTGAGTAGTCCATGATTAGATTCATTAGAAACTAAATCCCCCTCAGTGAACAGGTTTCTGACACTTTAAGGTTCTGTAAAACAAACTAACCGTTGTTGATTTTGTAGAAAATAATATAACTTCTATTAAACTTCTCATTACTTTCTCAGACATTTGCAAAGTAAATAAAGGACTCGGTGGTTGGACTGAAAGCCCACCAGGGGGATAAACATGACTCGCATGTTGACATTTGGCACGCGTTTTACGCTGGATGACCTTCCGGACGCGACCCTGACAGCGCTGCCTTAACCAGCAGACAACCAGGGACGGCTCAGCTTCTTTCTTCTAAGTGTTTTCAGCTAAATAATCGGTTGCTTACACGACATAACATTTTACAGGCTTGTCAAGACATGCTTTTTATCGAATAACTCTTTAAATCTTTAAAGCAGTGTTTCAAGGTGAAATAAGTAAACAAGGTGGCCTATAAACCCAGAGAGCGACAGAGTCCACCAGACGGAGCAGACTAACGTCGTTACCGTGTCCCACCCTCTGTATTTGACTGAAAAACTAAAACCGGAATAACGCATGCAAACTGTAGCCGACACTGACTTTCATAAAGGTTTACAAAGAAAAGAAAACGACACCTCACCTGTGGAGCTCAGGTAGAAAGTACCTTATATATTACCTGTATTTCGGTTTCACTTTCTCAGCCTGCAGAGATTAAAATAGGGGAATTACCACTGTGCGCGTGTCAGGACGTGACAAAGACGGTAAAAGTGTAAAGAGGCAAGCCACAAGGACGCAAATAAAATCCCGTGTGTTCCTCTGCTGTTGGGATTTGTTAATGATTGGACAGTCATAAAGTGAGTTTAGCACAGTCAGCAGCTGGAGAGGTCAGATCTGTACAAGCTGAATGACAGGGTTTGTGACTTTTACAAACACTGATCAGTTTACAGCCTTTCTTTCTTTCTTTTAAACCCAGAATGTGGCGTTTTTGTGCGACTATACTGCGTTTAAGAGGCTCAGGTTCATTAGGTCAGAGTCAAGATCAAAGTGTTTATTTGTCATATGCACAGTTAGGAAACGTGTTTCCCTGTACAATGAAATTCTTACTTTGCCGTCCACATGAATGCCACAAAATACAAATGAAATATAAAGTAGATGAATAAGTAACACAACATCTAAGGCACTTTAAGCAGCAAATGCAGCAATATAATAAAAATACATAAGAATATAATAAGAGAATGTATGCTGCATGGGAGCAGCATGTGCAGCAGTCAACAGTCAATGTGCAATTATCCATGTGCAAACTGAGAATGTAAACAGTACAGGTCCACAGTACATGATGTATTTCCTGGTAATAAACTCCTCAGCTGTTTAGGAGTCTGATGGCAGAGGGAAAGAAAGAGTTTTTCAGTCTAGTTGTCCTGCATTTCACACTTCTGAACCTCCGGCCAGAGGGTAGGGAGGCGAACAGTCCGTGCTGAGGGTGAGTGGGGTCTTTGAGGATGGAGGCAGCCTGCCTACGCACCCTGTGGTGGTAAGTGCTCTGCAGAGAGAGCAGTGGAGTCCTGGTCATCTTCTCCACAGTCTTTACCACTCTCTGCAGGTGCTTGCGGTCCATAGCAGTAGTACTGCCGTACCAGACAGTGATGCAGCTGGTCAAGATGCTCTCGACGATGCAGCTGTAGAAGTTGCAAAGGATCCTAGGCGACATGCCAAACCTCCTCAGCCTCCTCAGCCTCCTCAGGAAGTACAGCCGCCGCTGGGCCTTCTTGACCAGCTGTGTGGTGTTAAGTGTCCAAGTGAGGTCCTCACTGATGTGGACGCCCAGGTCTTTGAAGCTGCTCACCCTCTCCACTTCGAGCCCCCGGATGAACAGTGGCCGATGAGATCTCCTCTCCCTCGTCATGTCCACTATCATTAGGTCTTAAATTAATATTATCAGTGGTGAAATAAATACTCAGTAACAGTCTACATCTGTATCAGAAAGACTGGATTAAAGTACTGAAAACACTTTTTAGGAAAAAAAAATATTCTCTGTGCAAATTCTCATAGTATGCTGAAAACCCTTAGAAGAAGGCATCTGGATGTAGTTTTAGGTAGAAGATGATTCTCTCTCATCCAATAGATTTCATCAGTTCTGCTTGGCCGGTGGTGAGCAGGAGGTATTTATCTCACCTGGTGGGGTTTCAGTCCTTTGGTGGCAAACAATGTCCCGTTACCTGTCTTTGAACCCTCAGATGTGGACCAACACCTATTGTCCTGGTGTGAATTAAGGTGGAAATGTTTGGGCAGAGATTTGAAAACAGAGTTGTAGATGGATGACAAGTAATGTCTGAGTCCACTGTGTTCTATTTGGACAAAAATTGCTTCTTTGACTCTTCTGTCCAACCAGCGGTGTCCTCTGGGGAGGACCCAGAAGGATTCAGTGCTTCATAGGTGGTGGTGTCACTGAGGAGGTTGGAAACTCTGGTCTGATAGTCGGCTGAGTTTAGGACGACCGTACATCTGCCTTTGTCTGCTGGAAGGATTGTGATGGTTTCATCCTTCTCTAGTGCAGCTAAAGCCCTCCTCTCCTCAGGGGTAAGGTTCGTCACATGGCCTTTACAGTCACCACATCTTAACCTAGCTGAAAACCTAGCGGAAACTGTGGAGCAACGGGTCAGACAGAGACATAATGGAGCATTGAAGCTGCTCTGCTGGATCTGCCATGCCATTGACGTCCACTAGAGGATGATATGTGCTATGTCTGTCCCAGCCCCCAAACTGTTTTTGTGCCATGGTGAAGTCACTGCTTTGTCCTTTTTAATTGAACACAGAACACAGAGGTTTAATTATCTAAGTGGACAGACACACTGAGATTTGTTTTTAGCTGCTGTTTTAACCCAGATCTGAAACCTGCTGCACCTTCACGGCCAAAGAAGCACAGAGAGAAGATCAGTATCGAGCATTTCTGACCCAGATGAATGACCAACTGCCCCAGCTTGTGTGTGTGTGTGTGTGTGTGTGTGTGTGAAAGAAAGAAAGAGAGAGAGAGAGAGAGGGATACAGCGAGCACATTATAAATATACAATGTCAGCAGCTGCATAAGAGAAGTCATTACATCCTGTTCCTCCTCCTTCTTCTTCTTCAAGCCAAAGTCTTTAATGAAAACTGTAGGTAGATCTATAGAAAAACTAAGTAAAGTTCAAATTCTTGTTTTCACTTTGTAAATTTGGGACATTTACCCCAAAAAACATATTTACTTATTTGACATGTGGCAGCTGTCAACTTGTCATTTATAAAATATGCACTTTCATTTACAAACCACTGCAGGTTTGTATTGACGTGCATTTTAATAACTCCAGGTGTAAAATGAAATCCCAGTCATACCTTCCCTTACATTCATCGGTCTGTGTTGTTTTTTCTGTTAAGTTAAAATATGACATGTTACATAAGGTTTGGATCGTGGCATCTTATGATGCATTAGATTAGACGGGGGCTGCTGTAGTTAAGGTGTGTTATGCTGCAGTTTTTCTCATTTTCAGAGTCCTAGTTTCAAACACACATACAGCACAGACCCAGAGAAATACCATCCACATGACTCTACAGCTGAAATGCCCTGACAGAGCTGAAATAGCACAGAGTCGTGTCATTTGGACCAAATATTACATTTAACTGTGTGACAATAACACAGTCCACGTATGGGAATGAGATTTACTCGTGTCTGTCGGTCATCTGGTTGTCAGGGTGACACAGACAGCTCGGAGCCTTGCTTCCTGTCAGTCAAACAGTACCGCCAGACAGGAAATCACTCGACGGAGCTGCTGGTCAGGCTTCATCACAGCGTCGCTGCAGACAGAGCTCTGGCTTCTGCAGATACCATCTCTGCTCGTCAGAGACAATTGATCCAGGATAACCAAATGAACAAAGCTGCACACTGTGTCCAGTGAGTTCATCCTTTAAAATAAACCAGTAACTGTGAATCTCCATTTATTGCACAAAATCTGTTCTCTGCATCTTTTCTCCTTAATGCTTTCACAAGTGCAGTGAATTCAGTATGAGTAAAACATTTCCAGCACAGATCAGTCTGTAGACAGGGAACACCTTGTCACAGATTGTGTATGTTTAAATTTAGAGTAGATATTCTGTCTACTATTGTTTAGAGGGTGTTTTTTCTTTTCCCCGGGAACACTGTGACAAAAAAATCCCCCGCCAACCTTCTCAACAACCTGCCCCAGGTCTGTTTCTGCTGCAGAGCCTGTTCATCTTTTCATTATTTGTCACAGTGGCTGACTCTTGGCTGTCGTGCTAGTTATAATGTTGTCTGAGGTCAAGGTGTCATTGTCACAAGTTGAATTGAAATGCTTTGTTGAATTTTTGATCGACAGCAAGTGCAAGATTTAAACAAGAGAAATCTCGACCAGCTGACCACAGAAACCTGCCCACATGGCTGCTGTCGCTGCCTCCCATTCTCACACTGGGAACATGCACAGTTTGCAGTGACACAGTGGCAGATTTAACCCTCAAACGAAACAGTGGGTCCTTAATTCAGACAGGTAGACAAAACAGGCAGATGGCATGAGAGTGTCAGCTACAAGTGAAAGCTGAGTGATTTTTATGTCAGTTTTTTTTTTTTTTTGTCTTTCAGTTAGATTTCTTCTCTGTGACTCATTCTGTTCACAGTTTTCTCTGCTCAGGGGACAGCAGAGACACAGTAAAAACCAGCACGATGAGTTTGCATACTTGTGTTTCCAGAGATGGACTCATGAAAATGGTGTTTTTGGGGAAAGTGGGAAAAGAACAAGACAAATACCCAGAGAAGATGAGCTTCAGAGAAAGAGACTGACAGACAAAAGAGAGCAGGGGAGGATGAGTGAAGGTATAAGATGAAGGCATGAGATGAAAAGAGAGTATGAGAGGAGGTTAGGTAGAGGAAAGGGAACACGATGAGGGGGTGAGGGGGAGCGTTGTACGCATGACATTTCCAACTTATGAGCTAACCTATGGTTAGCCATGCTGCTAACATAGCACCAATGCTACCATCACCCAGTACTAATGAAAATGCATGGCATGTCATTATGGTGCATTAATTGTGGCCCAAATTCAACAGTAAATAGCAGCCCCCCCTCCCCACTTCTCTACCATACCCCAATCTGCCTGTTCCTGAGAATAAATGAACCTTAGCAGGAACTTTTTCTCTGGCATGCGTTGCTCCCCTGTTGCAGCATAAAGTGTTGTCAGTTAAAACAGATTTATATGAAAGCAAAAGGCAAAGAAAATGAATTATGTAATAGTCTAGCAAGGTGTCAGTCACTCGTGTCTAATCATGTCTGGCTTGCGTGTGTTTATCTGACATGAGCAGGGGGATTATTAGTAGCAAAAAACTGGAACCAAATGGTGACTTGAGGTGCCCTGTTATACAGTAGATACTGTACATGCATGTGAAATGGCTTTCTTTAGTTTGTAATATTTGTTTTTATACAGTGAACAATGTATAACAGAATGGATACACAGCATCATTACTTATTCTTACATTTGGGTCAGTGCATGTAATGTGACTAAAGCCTAGTTGTAGCACTTTGCTTCCTGGAGCAGTGCTGCTCCTGGGGGCTTGATCAGCCACAACGATCTGTAGCTTCAGCTCCAGCTCTTAATAATGTTGCACAATTTATCTGAGGAAACCAAATAATGAGTAATTCAAAGGCTGAAATCATCACAAGTGTAGTACCTGATGGCTGTTGAGATGTGTTTAAGATAAGATGAAAGCAGATGTGTGAAACACCAGGCGTCACAGGTAGCAAATGATCCTTCACACCACCGACTTTGTCGCCTTGTGGCACAGCTGCGATAATGAAAATTCAACTTTCACCTGGCTTCGCTCTCCTCTTTAATAGGTGAAATCAACAAGGGGCTTTTCCACCAGTACTCACCTGTTAAATCTATTTCACTGAAAAAGTATAGGCATCGTGTCTGCAAGGAATACATTTGCTGGATTTATATTCTGTCAGAAATCCTGTTGTATGTCTCATTTATTCAATGAAAGTGGTGTTTGACATCACAGGTCTGCTTTCAGAACCCGGTTTGCTGTGTAGAGGTTGAACTATCTCACTGCTGTGTGGTGCAAACATCAAACACACTTCAGTCTCAGTCCCCCCCATACACACACACACCCCTTGTCTACACTGAATAGACCATTTTAAAGGATTTTGTCTGACCACCTCCTTTATTCTCTCCACTGAAGGCTAATTGAGGTTGTGCAATTTAACAGAGAGAGCTGTCAGGCGGCAGAAGCTGGAGGAGGGAGGTGAGGAGTACTGCTGCTGCTGCTGCTGGTGGTGGGGTGGGGTTGAATAGTGGCAAAAATAAGCGCTTCCTTCTCAGTGGTTCCCAAAATAACCCTCGCCCCCATGGCTTGATCGCCCCACTCCAGAGGGCCGGGTATCCCAGCTGTGAGACGACTTGTCAGAGCCGCTCTCTCTCTCTGAAACACACATTCATCTCACTCCTTCTCTGTTATATAGAGAAAGCAATATCAGCACCTACACACACACACACATACATCCAATACAGATACACAAGTCTCCATGGCTTATTTATTACATTTTTGACTTTGGCATCTTATTATGCTGCTGACAACAATATCTGGCTATCTAGCTACTGTACAGTACATGGGCAACAGCCTCCACATGTCTGGCTTCAGTCTTTCTACCTGATTCCTGAACCTGGTTCCAAGGATTTACTCTGATTGAGTCACAAGGGCATTAAGCTGCTTTTCCCCTACAGGAACCTACTGATCCATAACATGGAGCTGCAGGGTTAGGGTTAAAAACACAGGCTGAGAGAGGACCCAGCTGCAAACAGCAGACAGGTTGAGAGATGCAGCAGAACACTTCATTAAGAAAACAAATGAGGGAACGGGGGTTATTTCAGACTAAGACAAACCAGGCAGGGAGAAAACAGGAAACAAAAACAGAGTCCAAAAAGTGAAACACACAGGTAATTCAAAAGTGACTGATGTAGAAGAGTAGGGCCCAGTAAATGAGTCCAAACACGAGGAACACTGTGAATGCAGGACACACAAGTGGCTACAGGGAGCACACCAGCAGATGTGGCAGAGAACAAAGCAAACCAGAACTTTACATTAAGGGACTAATAGGGAAATGGACACAGATAATCCCAATTCCATTAACTACATCCATGTTTCTCTCATTCGTGTCTTTTCTATGTCTTAGTCCTGCCCATGTACAGTAAGATCCAAGGAAAAGATGCAAGAGGAACCTGTGAGGAAAGAGGGACCAAGGAAACACATTTCAGCTGACATGAGATGTCCTTACATTCTATATGTATTCCATTTAACAAATGGTGGTCATATATCCTGGTCATACGCCAAGAACAGACGTATCTTAGACACTTGTGTACAACACAGTGTGTGCATATTTTAAACATGACCTTCCTCCTACTGTACATAATGCTTCATGTAGCCTGAATGCCTGTGTTTTTGATTTTGGATAAGGAGCTTTACAATTTTAGAATCACCATGACAGGTAAGTAGAACAGACAGTTCAGCTTGTGAATGCCAAGGATTTTTCTAGTCACCTGTAGAGATAGGAAGGAAGGGGTAGGGAGCAAGAAGCAGGGAGATAGGAAGGGTGTGATGTACAGTATGTTCATGTAACTGTCTATGTTGATCTGTCTGTCCTTCATGTAAAGCATCCAACCACAAACTGATTTCTGATAAAGGGAGTGTGTCAATCTGTAATAGACTTCCACAAATGATGCACACACATATCCTCGGTTATCGCTCCTCCAGGCAGCCCCCTATCTCCTCAGTCCTTGCACTTCGAAGCAGAAATAAGAGCTCTGGGGCGTCCTTCATCATTGCAAACTGGAACAACTTCTGGGTTGAGCGAGGACTGAGGACTGAGAAACAATAAAATAAGGGAGCTGGGATTCACCTGCTGTGTTGGAGTCAGGGCAGAACAATGAAGAAATGACATGCAGCTGTGCAGAGTCGCAGGAAAGGTCTAGAAACTGGAAGGGACAACAGGGTTTTTAACAATTCAGCAGGTGTTGCCATTTTGTGTTCTCTATTGTTGTTCATTATAAGAACAAGTCCGTCAAGGTGTTCACACAAAAGGAAAATGGAAATCGAGAAGTAAAATGGTGACTACTGTCATCTTGTGCCTGCTGTATTTGGGATGCAGAGATGCATCTGTTTAATCAGTCATGAGCAGCAGCCCTCTGACCACCCACACGCTCCCCCTGTAAGTATCTGCTTGTTGTTTCAGTCACAACAAAGTGACAGAGATGAAAGACAAGATAGAAAATGTAAAATTTAAGCCACCCTATACTTTTATGCCTGGGTAAGGCTGTGTTTCTCCTGAAGTCTGCAGACAAAGGTGCCACTGATGTCAAACCCAGGTTAAGCACAAATGTGTTAGCATGTATTTTTTGCTGCATAGGATCTGATGTAATTGGCTGTGATATCTAGGGGCACTGATTTTTAAGCCCGGCTTTGATGTTGGAGGACAGGGTACGTGTGAGAGTGCAGGAGCTCCTATCATAGATATTTGAGCAAATTGGCTTCACAAAGCCTGAAATATTAAATAAAATCAAAATGAAGAGAACATGAGTTCAAACAGGAAGATCTGATTGCACTGTCCACTGCAGGCTACAATGAAAAAAGGGGCCAAACTGTAGGAAACAAGCCTGAGAAATAGAGTAATGTGTCCTTTAGCTGAGGTCAAGATGCCCCCAGGCAGAGTCTTTAAATTTAGAGTGAAGCCAGTGAAGTATGACAGTGTTATTAAATCTGAGAACTGGAGTGTAAAAGAACAAGGTAGAGGTTATACACTCACAAAATCTCCCCAGGATATTGGGAGGATCTAAAGTTAAATTTTGATTTCAGTTGGGTGTCGTGACCCAAGCTCAATGAACGACTGCATGGCGAGAGTCCACCAGCTGCGTGAGCTGCTTCAGGTGATGTCCCGAGCTCAGTAACACACCTGGACAGCATATGGACGCCACCAGGGGAAGAAATGTAAGGGGATCATTCCAGTTTACAAATGATCGACCTACTCTCTTCTGCTCTGTGTTTATAAATCACACATTGTTGTGTGCCTCCTTGCACAGTGAAGATGAACTGCCTGTCCTGATGTGTGAACAGAAACATCTCCTCATTGTCAGTGTGCAGACCCTCTCCTTGTGCTTTGCATTGTAACTTCAATTAAGCACACACCAACTCCTTTTCTGTCTTTGGTTGAGCCCAGTGTTCGTGAGGATCTGACATATAGCAAAGTGATGTCTACAAAGCATATTGCTATAAAAACACCTCAAAGTACTTGATATCTTTGCACTGAATATTTTTACACTGTGATATTTCTACCTCTCCTTGAGTACAGAATCAGAGTTTCTCTTCACCACTTATTTTAAATGGTGTAATGTAAGAGAACGCTTGTCCATGGCGATGGAGTCTGTGCTCAGCTCTTACAATGACTTGGTAATTCATGAGAGTTACCTAAAAATAGAGCATTCAGGGTACACTTTAACACTGTAGTCATATTTACAGAATTGAGGTTTGCCTCTGTTTAGATAATTACCTGAAGTGTGAGGAGAAGTGGAGTCCCTGTCATCCTGGATTAATAATAAAACCCCTACAAACCATCTGCAAGCAAGAGAAGACCACATGCATCTGCTTTACATCTGCAGCTCATAATATAATGGTTATATATTATGTTTTCATGCTACATCAACTCTTTGCAATAGGTAAAATAAGAAACACACTGGCAATGTACTCTGCAGGCCTGGATTCATTTAACTGTTTGGCTTCTTGTTCATGCTGAAGAAGATAAGATTCAGATCATATCAGGATATTTTATCACAGTGTGAAGAGTGGAAATGAAGCAAACATCACTGTATACATGCCTCAGTCTTTACAATAATTTTGCATCTATAATCTGCAATGAATAGGACGTACTATGCTCTGACCATCCCTCTTTAGGATCTGGTTTAAACTGATCTGACTGGAACACAGTCAGTTTAAGATCTGGGTCACTCTCATGCAGAGCAGCAAGAGAAGCTCCGACTGCAAGAGTTTGTTTTGGTTCTGTGCGAGTCCCAAAGGGACAATAATACAGCCTGCATCTTGAATGCACGCTCCCTGTTGTCTGCAACCTCGTGTTTGCTGTGCAGGTGAAATTGTTGGGTGAGGTTTTGCTGCTTTATTACACAGTGTGCAGCAAACAAAAAAAGATAAAAATAAAATGAGAGCAGGAGGCATTTTATGAGCTGAACTTGACTCGAACATCACAGGTATCTGCACGAACAGGAGGATTTAATGTATTAATTCACACAGTGAGCAACACCACAACTTTCACACATGAATCAATTTTAATTTTGCTTCTCGTTGGCAAATGTTTCCATTTGAAATAAACCTAACGTATGGAAGTGATGGATTACATCTCTGCTGGTTGAAAATGAGTTTCATCTTAATCTCCATTGTCCTTTCTATTAGGAACTGCACAATACACTGTTTAATAAAATAAAATAAAACTACATATTGATTTTGTATCTATCCATAATGCAGAGAGATTGAGTTGGTTGTTTGGATTATATTTGCTAGCTGCTTGGACAAAGCCTGGGAGAAAAGGAATAAAGCTCTTTATCAAGACAATTTGTAGACTATCAGCACTTAGAATGCTGTGAGTTTTTTCTTCTTTTGTTCCTTGTCTTTCTTGTACTTTTACTCAAAGATGTACCTTTTGTAAAAATAATGGTGCCTTGTAATCCCACGTGGGATGGGCCAGATGCCTGTGATGACACAGGAATACAATAAAACTAATTAAGCTATTATTAATTTCACTTAGCCACAGCAGTCAGTGCTTTTCAGTCAAAGAAGAAATAAATGTATGCCCATCATGATGCCTATTCCCATGTGGACACATTGCACTCGTGTCTGAAATACGCAGCCTCTCAGCTCCTCACAGCAGAACTCTGGGCTCTTCAAGTCTCACGGCTGTTTACCTCATGAAGCCTTTATAAACTCATCTGGTACAGTCAGTGGAGGCACTCGCTCCTGCAGCAGCTCACTCCAGCGCCTCCTTTCCTCCTCCCGACCTCCAGGCTCCACCTGCAGAGCCGCCCCATCTAAAATTGATTATGGTGACATTTACTATTCATGGAAAAAGGTTACTCGAGTAACCCTGTGTTGTGCCGCATGTTTGAGTGGAACATTATTCCTAAACAAATGAAGAGGTGCTCTTCACTGAACAACTGTGCACAAGAGCTGAATGACAAACTACTTGTGTAATTATGAATATATGCATATGTGTAACATGTATCTGGCCCGTGTCGTGATTCTTCCTGACTCTGTTTGTGTTCTGAAGAACTGCAGACAGCGAATGTTTAAATTATTACTATACGATCAACACTGTAGTATTTTGACACAAAACATACAATATTTACCTTCTGGTGAACTTTTTCATAAATTCTTCATATTGTGGCCTTGTTTTCTGAACAATTTCATTGTTGAAACTAGATTTATTATCACTTAAAATAGGGATGATAGAATGGCCTTAGGGAATGCATTAATCTGAATGACTGCCAGGAAACATACATCAGAGATTCAGTCAACAGTTTAACCACTGTTGTTACTGCTCAAGGGGGCTTATTAACCTGCAGGTAACCATGGCAACAGTACTTCAATTTCACCCTTCATATTCAGGTAACCCTCAGTGGTGAAACATCTCCAACAAAGGGTTAAACGTTTTTACAAAGAAGTGTATTATGATGGACACAGCTTTGCTTTATTGTTCTGGGACATGTTATAAGCGTCATAATGCACGAAGAGGTATGGAGAATATTGCAGATCTTTATGTTGATTAAGAATAAACATTGAATTTTAATTGTTTTTTTGTTTTTTTTTAGCAGTGATGGCCTAACGTTTAAAAAATGAGGTTGTGACTCAGAGGTCGTGGGTTCAAAACTGCAGGCAGGACTAAATCTGCTTGGACGAGTGAAGCAGCAGCAGCAGCAGCAACCTCATGGCGTGAATGTATGAAACATATGAATGTAAATGGGATGTTACTGTACAAGAGAAGCTGTCCCCCATTAAAACTACCCTGAATAAATAAAGCTTTAACAAAGTCACTGCAAATTTGCTTCATAGCAGCATCTTGGCCTAACTTTTATTTGGTTACCTACAGTATAGGAATCATCCACTTGAAGACACTTAAACAATTACTGCAGCAGCTACAAGTTGACGGATGAGTGTTTATGTTTTTTGCTGCACATTTCCAGCCATAGCGGTGTGTTCGCCAGCCACGACGAGCCCAACACAGAGGTGTTTTTACACCGTGTGGGCGACCAACTAGAAGGCTGAGTGGCCTCAGAGGAGACGGAGCTCCTCGCTGGCTGCCATCCAGCCAGTAAAGTGCTCTTCAAACAATCAAACACTGCATCTCGTTGTTCTTTAATTTAGTTGGTGCACATTCAAGTGTTTCATCAAATCCATGCCATGTTTCATCAGTGTGGCCTTTCAAGAAATCTCCCCTCTGCTGATGTTGTATGGCGCATTATCAGCATCAGTTCTGTGTAGTAAAACCAAAGCTTTGGCCTGTTTTGAAACAATACTTGGCAAGAAAAACACAGCAAAGACAGTTTGTCACTGACTTAAACATGCATAAAGTTAAACAACTGGAAAGGAAAATGTAATTTTTTCAAAACAAATATCAACATAAGACATGCAAATTAGTAACGATACTCAGTTCTGATCTCAAAACTTTAAGATGCTTCATTACAGATTTGCACATGAGAGAATGATCCTTAACAAAATGTTTAAAGGAATAGTTTGGGAAATATAAAGCTACAGCCAGCAGCCGGTTAGCTTAGCATTAAGGGTGGAAACAGGGTGCAAAAGGTAACAAGCTCCACCTTCCACTTAATTTCACCAAGGAACAGGTTATACAGCACCTTCTTTGTTTAATTCATACAAATACATAAGAGCACAAATGAGGTGTGTTCAAGCTATTAAGTTGACCGGCTACAAATTTTAATGTACAGACTTGAGATGTTCTCATTTAACTTTTGTCACAGAAGCAAATAAACATATTTCCTAAAATACCAGACTATTCATTAGGAGAAATAGGAGAATGGTTAAAATCTAATTTGACTGATTCAATTAAGAAAAGTAAAACTGAATTTTAAATAAAATTAGGTTTACAGTGAATAGCATGACAACCACCTCTCGGTTATGAACAATAACTTCCTTTGTTTCAACTTTTGTCTGTGATTCTAGTGTGAAATTCACATTATCTCTATATCAAGAATTGCTTTTGTTATAACGACAAACATGTTTACCTCCTGAAAACAAAACACCTATATCAAATCAAATCAAATCAAATCAAATTTTATTTGTATAGCACCAAATCACAACAAAAGTCATCTCAGGACACTTTACAAACTAAGGTCTAGACCTTACTGTTATCAATATTATTATATAGGGAAAACCCAACAAATCCCCCTTGAGAAAGCTCTTGGTGACAGTGGGGAGGGAAAACTCCCTTTAACGGAAGAAACCTCTGACAGACTCCGGCTCTTGGTGGGCGGCCTTCTGCCTCGACCCACTGGGGTGAGTGGATAGAAGAGAGAGAAAAGAAGAAAAGCAAAAAGACACAACAAACAATCAAACACTGGTCAGGTTGATGTGGCCGGTGACTGCTCAACAGAAACATAGAGCTCCAGGGCAACCTGCAGGAAGGTACAGGGAGAGAGAGAGGACACACTACGGGAGAGAGGAGACACTAAGTTAGTAATGTGTAATGGTGGCATATAGAAGCATAGGGAGGGAGAAGAGAGGAGAGGAGAGCAGAGCAGGAGGGGAGGGAAAAGAAACTCAGAGCATCATGGGGCCCCCCAGCAGCCTAGGCCTATAGCAGCATAACTAAGGGAAGGCTCAGGGTCACCTGATCCAGCCCTAACTATAAGCTTTATCAAAAAGGAACATCTTAAGTCTAATCTTAAAGGTAGAGAGGGTGTCCGCCTCCCGAACTGAGACTGGGAGTTGGTTCCATAGGAGAGGAGCTTGATAGCTAAAGGCTCTGCCTCCCATTCTACTTCTGTGGACTCTAGGAACCACAAGTAAACCTGCACTCTGAGAGCGAAGTGCTCTGTTAGGATGATAAGGCTCTACGAGGTCTTTAAGATACGATGGAGCCTTGTCATGAAGGGCTTTGTATGTTAGGAGAAGGATTTTAAATTCTATTCTGAATTTTACAGGGAACCAGTGGACAGAAGCTAATATGGGAGAGATATGATCTCTCTTGCTAGTTCCTGTCAGTACTCTGGCTGCAACATTTTGGATTAACTGGAGGCTTTTTAGGGAATTATTGGGACATCCTGATAGTAAAGAGTTACAGTAGTCCAGCCTGGAAGGAACAAATGCATGGACCAGTTTTTCAGCATCACTTTGAGACAGGATGCTCCTAATTTTTGCAATACTGCTCGAATGAAAGAAGGCAGTTCTAGAGACTTGGTTTATGTGTGATTTAAAGGACATATTCTGATCAAAGATGACTCAAAGGTTCCTCACAGTAGTACTGGAGGCAAGAGCTATGTCATCTAAAGTAACTATATGATTAGACAGCAGATTTCTAAAGTTTTCAGGATCAAGCACAATAACTTCAGTTTTGTCAGAGTTTAGAAGTAAGAAGTTGCAGGTCATCCAGGCCTTTATGTCTTTAAGACATGCTTGAAGTTTGACCAGCTGACCTGATTCATTTGGCTTCATAGATAAATATAACTGAGTATCATCTGCATAGCAATGGAAATTTATGTTGTGCTTCCTGATAATATTGCCTAAAGGGAGCATGTATAAAGTGAAGAAAATTGGACCTAACACAGAGCCCTGTGGAACGCCGTGACTAACTTCAGTTTGTGTGGAACATTCGTCATTAACATGAACAAACTGAAATCTTTCTGATAAATAAGATTTGAACCAACTTGCAAATGGCACTGAAGTAGATAAAGATGGAATTATTTCCTTAAACTTGGTAACAGCATTGCCAGATAGACATCTGCTGTAGTGGAATTGTTTCCCACATGGAGTATAATCCATTAATGGAAATTCAAAAGTTATTAGAAAATGGTTAGACAGAAGAGGGTTATGGGGAAAAACTATTAAGTGTTCAGTTTTGATGCCATATGTCAGAACCAGATCAAGAGTGTGATTAAAACAGTGAGTGGGTTTATTTAGTTTGAGAGAAGCCAACTGAGTCTAATAATGAACAGAATGCATTGTTGAGGCTGTCATTGTCGGCATCTACATGAATATTAAAGTCGCCTACTATGATTATTTTATCTGTACTAAGCACTAAATCAGACAGAAAGTCTGAGAATTCACTTAAAAACTCTGAATAAGGAGCAGGTGGACGGTATACAATAACAAATAGAACAGGCTTTTGAGTTTTCCAGTTTGGGTGTGAGAGACTCAGGGTGAGACTTTCAAATGAGTTATAACTATGTTTAGGTCTAGGGTTGATTAATAGGCTTGAGTCAAAGATCGCTGCCACGCCACCACCTCGGCCTGTGTTTCGAGGGATGTGACAGTTACTGTAACTAGGTGGAGTGGCTTCATTTAGACTGACATATTCTTCCTGCTGTAACCATGTTTCAGTAAGACACAATAAGTCAATGTGATGTTCACTTATCAAATCATTCACTAACAGAGATTTAGATGAGAGAGATCTGATATTTAATAGTCCACATTTGATTGTCCTATTACTTTCTACTATAAGAGGAGTCATCTTAATTTTAATTAGGTTCTTATGAATAACTCCTCTGGAGTTGATTCTTGATTTATATAATTTAGGTGGGCGGGGGGCAGACACAGTCTCTATGGGGTACTGGGAGTGTTGGGTGGGTAGCAGCTGCAAGGAGACAGCAGAGAGGCGTGTAAGACTGCGACCCTGCATCCTGGACTCAACTCTGGGTTGTCATCATTTAGGTTGTAAAACAAACTCGTCCAGATTTCTAGATAAGAGAGCTGCACCACCCAAAGTGGGATGGATGCCGTCTCTGCTAATCAGACCAGGTTTTCCCCAAAATGTTTTCCAGTTATCTATGAAGCCCACATTATATAGGGTATACATAGCATAGAATAACAAGCTGGTCTGTTGAAATTTGACATGACAGGTTTTAGGTTACAACAGGAGCCTGAGGCGGCAACGAAACACTCCCATGCTCTGTAAATACATGTTATTAGTTAAACTTCATTTTGAACAAGCATGTCATGAGCCACACACGATGCAGCCACTTTTGGGAAGCACTCTGTGTTCAACTGAATGCTATAGACATGTACACTTTTATACTATGGCTTGTGTAGAGTGCATCGTGCATTGTGTGTGATACATCTGACACTACAGCTGAGGTAAAAACCTTGTTATCCAGACGAGGGCGGGCGTGCATTACCTGAGCCGATCACACATTTAAGAGACTTGTTTGAAGCCTGCGGGAGTGGGAGATGAAAGTCCTGGCACAGCACACTTTGACACCATCCAAACATAACTCCCTCACAACACTCAGCAGCTCTAATGGCTGTGTTAAAAGGCACTTTTAAAAGCACAGGTTTACAAGTGGCTACTGGTGTGGTCTACATGGTCTTTGCTCCAATGTGAACATGAATGAATTGTACATCAAGAAACAGGGGAGCAGCCGGACGAGATAAAGCTGGCAAAGCAATGATTATTTACTGTGACTGAGACAAGATCAAGCAAAATGTGGAGTCTGTTTGGGAAGGTTTTGTGAAAAAAGTACTCAATCCTCAAGGGAAGGAAGAGGTGAAGAAAAGGCTAATGAAGGAAAGACAAGGGGAGAAGAAAGGAAAAATATTAGGAGTATACTGTACAGAAGAGTAGGGAATTTGCACAGTGGAAAGAAGAAGAAGAAGAAAGAAGGAAATCGGAACAAGGACAAGAAGAAGAAGTGACTAGTAGAAGCACAGAAGAAGTAGGGAAGGTAAGAAGAAACAAGTATGGAAAGGGGAAAAGGGAGAAAAGTAATGACTGCATGTTAACAAGAAGCAAAAAAGAATGAAAATAGTGGAAAGAAGAAAAAAGAGCAGAACAAGGAAAGATGAAAAAGGAGGGAGAAGGAAGAAAAGCAAAAGGGAAGGACAGAGGGAAGAAATTATTCAGCTTGGCAGAAGATAGATGACAAAAAGTAGTTAGGAAGGAAATAAGAGGAAGGAAAGAAACAAAGGGGGAGAGTGAAAAGAGCAGACTTCCTCAGGAATATCTTCTCCATTTGTGAAGTTATACCTAACAAAAGCCATCTACAGTACTAAATGTAAATTCTATTTCTTACCTCTGATGGAGAAAAGCTGAAACAGTTCTGCAGCCATGAAGCTGAATTTAGGGCTAACAGCATGCTAACAGGTTCACAGTGACAAAGTTGACATGTTCACCACATGGATGCTGACAGTTAGAGCACTAAACACGAATCCCAGCTGAGGCTGCAATGCACGTTGTGTTGAAGATTTTTGGTCAAAAGTATCAGGCAAACTGAAATGTTCACACTGAAGATGGGCCAGCTGAAAGTCAGAGGTTCACCAAAGTCATTCCAAAACATCCAGAGGTAGAAATAAACATCTGTATGAATTGTCATGACAATCCATCAACAGTTGTCAAATGGTTCAGGAAAGGTCAGGGATCACTAGAGCCAGTAGGTCATAATCCTCTGGGCACCGTGGATGTCGGCACAAAATTTCATGGGACTCTATTCAGTAGGGAAGATATTTCAGCCTGGACCAAAGAGGAAGACTGACAGAATGATACTATTGACAAGCAGATACACTTATTATTTAACATATTCATCATTCATAACAATGTCAGAGACAAATCTGTTGGTATCTTGTAACACTTGTTTTACTGAGCAGCAGCAAATACTCAAAGCTCGAAACCTTTGTGAGACAGTCTGAGTGTGCAAGCCGCCCTCAAAAGGAGAGACAAGTGTGCTTCTGAAAAACAGCTTGTGACATTTGAGAGATAATTGACACAGCGTTTTTCCCCCCTCGCAGCTGCGCTCCCCGCAGCCCTTCACTTTCCCAGGAGTGACCCCACTTGCTCCGATGAAGTGCTCTTTACAAGGTTGTCATCTGAAAGGTCAGATCCAGAGAGCGAATGAGGCATGAAAGAGAAAAGATGGAGATCCTGCCTTCCATCTGGCTGCCTGGATCAAGACACCACGCTGACCTTTAACAGTATATCAGCCTCAACAAGCTATCAAAGTGTACGTGGGAGCTGATCGTGTTGCCTGTTCCTCTGAGTGAGTGCATACAGGACACAAAAGACTCAGAAAGAAAGCCTTTATACTACAGACACTAACATTTGTTCTTAAAGTCTTACGTTCTTTTAGCTGTTTAAATGGTCCTCTTCTTATGGTCAAAGCTAATGTCTCATTGGTGACATTTAAAGTTACTGCATCTTCAAAAAGAAAATATAATACCCTTAAATTCAAGGTAGCATGGACGGGGCAACAGTGTGGAGAATTCATCCGCTTACTTACGGCTGAAACAAACTAACAATTACTGTACTTTTAATAAATTAATTGAGTATATAAAATGGCAGACATTTGCCCCAAATGATCTTCAGATTGCTTGATAAATAAGGTAACTAACAAAATTGTTGTGGAACAGTTTTTTTTTTTATTTTATCTTTCTTATTGTCATCCTGAAACAATACACGAACTGAAGAGACATTATTTGTAAGAATATAAACATGGTTAAAAGATAAGGTTGGTGATTTTCTCCTACCCAGAGACTATAAGCATCAGTGAAGGTGGTGTACTCACTGTGGTGTGTGAGTCCAGACCGTGGTTTAGCTTATCGGTCTGTGCTGCAGACCTCCACTCTGAACCACTGAACACTGTCAGGTGTTTGTGATCTTTTCACCAAACATTGAGAGAAATGAGCCCCACACCTCAGTCTTCACTGGCCCCTCTCACTTAGTAGAACACTTAGAACAGTAATCTGTTTATTTAGACATTTTTTCAATTACCAGAAAACTAATAAATACAGTGGTTAAAGCTACAGTGTGTAACTTTTTCAAATGTTTCTGTTGCTCCAGAGCTTGTCTTAATGTGCAGAGATACCACCAAAGCCTCCTGGGACCCAGACTCACTGAACAGTGCTGGCAGCAGGGCTGAGATATTAGCTTCTAGAAGGTTTTGAGGTTTGGATTGACCTCTCTAATCAATCTGAGAATTTCAATGATTTCTGCTTGATCACTAAGTTTTGTTGCATTCTCATTTATTTTAATTTCATAACGACAAACATCTGACGAGCTGGGCAGAGCGTGGCCGAGGGATTGCAGTGATTTTGAGTTTCATGCTAGCGCTATCTTAGGTTACACACTGTAGCTTTAAGTGTTAAAGACCTAATCAACTAAAAATACCAAACAGTTTCACTTCTCAGTAACACCAATTTTTGCAGCCCTACAAGAAACAAGAAGAGCATGAATAAGAAATGAATTAAAGATAGTGTATATATAGAATATTATAAGGTAAAACTGTTTCCACCTGGACCAGCCTGGTCACTTTGAAGGGTTGGCAAAGCCTCTGCTGTGTTTTTGTCACATTAGAAGCATGACCCACTTTCACTTTCACCAGCCCCAGGTGAAGATTACAAATAGAGCAAGTGGCATTTTTTGCACTTTCTGTCTAATCCACTTGACGTCAGGTCCCTAGCAGTGCAAGATATAAATATAAAAACATTACACTAGAATCAGAAGGTGAAGAAAATGTTTGTTTTTGCTTGATTCACTCCAGCACATGATCCGTGAAACGTTGCACCACTGAGATGTCAGATTACTCTTCGTCTATGATGTGATGTGCAGCAGTGGGTGCAGCAGATGTCGGGTGCACTTTGCTTGAATAACTATGAGGCAAGAAATATAAATTATCGACTAAAAGAGGAACAGAGTTTAGATTCATGGTGCAGCTCAGAGGAAGAGAAACACACCTGAGCTTCGTCACTGTGAAGGTACAGTAGAGGAGGAGAAATCCTGCAGGGCTGCACAGCACCTTGGTTTTTGCTAGGAAAGTGACTTCAGTTGATGATGCAACATACTGACATTCAGCAGGGCTCCAAATAACAGCTATTTTCACTACCAGTTAAGTTGATCATTTCGCAAACTAAAGGTGAAGATGAAATGAGTAAGTAAAACTTTTATTCATCTAAAAGAAAAACAAAATGTGCCTGCAGATGTTTGACAGGGTTGTGGCTGGACTAGGCCAATGTGGAGGGGTACAGATATTAATAAGCTCTGGCTTCCACCCACACCGTTCTTGGTCATATTTAAGGGTATATTAAATATTAAATTAAAGAATTCTTTGTAAATAGGTTAAAGGTGAATCAATGGATATACATGGAACGTCTAATGAAAGGTTAGGATTCAAAATATAGAAAGAAAGAGAGAAAAGCAGCGTGACAACGACGTGTTCTAGAAGAAAGCACAGTGAGGACGCCTGTTTGTTCCCTACAGTTTAGGAAGCAGAGAAATGTGTATGAGAGGAGGTCAGTGTAAGCACAAACATCAGGCAGGACACAAGTTCATCTAGACTGAATATTGGATTGTCGCTGCATTTATGTCACATGGGAGTTGGAAGCTTCAGGTCAAAGTCCAAGTTCTCAGTAAAACTAGTGCTGTGACATCATAACCCTGTAAAGTCTACTGGCATTAGAGGCGTTGGGTCATTTGGGGGCAAAGAGCAACTTAAATGTCTGGATGAATGTTCTTAATTTAAAATGTTCTTTGTGTGTGTTACAAGTAGCGTTGTTGGATCCAGATTAGGGGTGTCGCGACAGACCGGTATTGACAACAGCTGTGATCCTTTAAAAATTAAATAGTGACGTCATGTGACATATGATAACATCGTAAATAATCCAAAGACAGTAACTATCTGGTGGACACTCCAGCTATGTAGGTAGTGTTACTGCACCTTAATGCTGGTAGCCACTCAACAGGGAAAGAAGAAGAAGACCGCCATACAGTAACTAGCCAGGTAGCTGCTACCCTTCCAGGTAGGCAGCATGCACATTAAAGTTAAAGACGAATTTGACTGATTGTTTTTTCAAAATTTCTGCAAATGTTGTGATATTATTATTATAGTGATTTCTTTTGTGACAGCCCTAATCCAGATGTGTCTCAGCATCACAGCACCACAGATGTCATTAAACGCCACCAGTACAAACCGTAGGGACAATGAATTAAAGACTTTATAGAGAAGATAAGAACTTTGAAAAGGTTTATTACTAGTGCAATAATTTAGGCCACTATTTTAAAAAATATCATGTTTGTGACAAGCGACACACGTCTAAAATATACTGGTTCTTTCTGTAGCCTGTAGCAAAACGGACAGCCTTTGAATTCCTGTGAACATATTAGGTAAGACAGAACACCATTATATTCTCTTTAACGCCTACTGTATAAAGAGAGAGCTTACATATTAGAATATATTAAAGAATCTAATAACATCAAGTAATGAATTTGTCCTTAATCAAATACTGCTTTTCAAAACACTGTAGCTAATATTACAAAGTGAATAGTAAGAGCAAGATCACCAAACTAGACCAGTCACCACTTAACAAACAGTGATGTAATTTCCATCTAAAGTTAATGTAAAAACTGTGCACACAATAGAGTAGCTACCAGGAAGCAGTAGTATGGCACACATGAGCTAAATTCTTAAGACAGCATTTAGACATGTCTGTCCAGATTAGATGATATCGTGGGCATCAGCACGTCCAGGGCTTGGAGCCAGAGAGGGAACATAGATTAAAAGTGTATATTTAAATCTAAATCCTAACGGTCACATTAGATTAAATTCTGACATTAAAAACATGTCTGTTGCCATTTCCAAGAAGACAAAATCTCATAAAAAGAACATTTTGTCAAAAGCCAAGTGCTAACTGAAAAAAAGAAACAGGTATCAGGATGGCAGCTTGGTCCCTCCAATCATCTTTACTGTCTGTCAGAACAAGCATCTTCATCAGCGCAGATGATGACATGAAAAGAAAAGCACCTTCTGGAAATTTATCCTGAAGGTGCAGACACGACTTTGGCTCCAAGCCCATGAGCTGGGGTCTGGGAATCTGTTTATTCTGTCCTTCCTCCTCTGGCTGCCTGATTTTTCTATCCACGCAGTGTGCTCTTATATTGCTCTCTTTTTTATTCATCCAAGTCTGGACACACTCACAGTAACAGTGGATTTTGTAAGAGAGGAGCGTGTTCAGTTGGAGTCCTGTATCTCTGCCCCTGAAGCCTCTTCATCCAAGCCGACGTCCAACTGCTCCTCATCTGCAGGAACAAACAGAAACTGGATTATTCACTTATCTTGGCAAGTAAAATGTGTTACTTTGGTTTCTATTATTGTTTTGTTTCTGTCCTGAACCCTCTCCATGTTCTTGCATTAGATGAGAAGGTTGGTACTGCTCTCATGTATGAAAGAAATGAAGCTAACACCATCAGCCCATAGCACAAACCCAGCAGAGCAGGTGGGCACGCCAACATTAATTGAACAGTTGGCATATGCTGCAGCTTCATGAAGCTGTAATCAGCACCTTTATACTGCCATTATAGGCCACAGTCAGTCTCTGCATGCTGGTCTATTTGTAGCATCATCACAGGCTGAACTGAAGAAAACTAACAGGTAAGTGTCTCGGTTCCCTTTTCGAGTTGACTGTCTACAGTTATGTCCCCTCTTTTGTCAGTGTCATCTGCAGACGAAGTAGTAGAAGTTACATAGTTTCTAATACAATTTCAATTTCTAGTAATTTACTGTAAGTAAAGCAATGAAAAAGATTGCTAAAATGCTCTGCCTCCAACACATATTAAACAAATGAGACAGGTTAATTGCTGAGGTGTGGAGGTGCCAGGAGCCAGAGTTCCAGTCCTTATGCTACACTAAACTAACCAACTGCTGGCTCCAACGTGAGAGTAGGATCAATCTAACCTTCGACAAGAAAGCAGATGAGCATACTGGATGTACAAAGAGCTACAACTACTCCTGTAACCAGGTCTACATCTAAGGAATCCTTATCAAAAAAGGTCACGCATTATGCATGTAATGTAAAAAATTTGACTTAGATCATTATGAAAACTCTCAAAATATCTTTACACCTTAAACATGTTTAACTATGTTATGTTTATGTGATCAGTGCATTGATTGTAAAAATGATGGATAGGCTAAGAGCTACCAGAAGGGAAGCCACTTGGCTGGTGGCAGTGTAGGTCATAAATCCTCCTGCATGTTAGTAAATGGGACATGAGCCAAACTGCAAATGTCTGAACTGAATTAGACTAATGTTTTCACAAACCCCAGTTTTCTCAGCTAATATACTGAAGAGTGCTGTTCAGTTTCATTAAACAGTGTCAAGTGGTACTTAGAAGCAGCATGAATTTAATAAAGTCAATGGAACGAGCCAACCAGATGCACATCCACACTGGACGGCATCAGCTGAAAATGAAAATGAAAATGTGCCCCCTGAAATGATTCATCACAAACAGAAAATGGCAGGTATCTTGAGTTGTGTGACTCCAGCCTGTTTTGTGTACAACTGATATGGACTTAATACTGCGATTCACTTTTCAACTCAGTGATGCATATTACACATTTGTGTTTGACTAAATATGATGCGACGGTATAGCACTGGTGTTTCCTCTCTCTGTTTCTGTGAGGAGAAAATGACTGCAAAGTGTTCACCTTAAAGACCAAGAGAAAAATGTGTTTACAAGTCTTGGTTCACTTGTAAGTGACTGGTTTAAATCCAGATGTGTCAACTACAAACAAGGTTTTCACACAACAACCTTACCTGCAGTTTGCTCCTCTGCACTCCGTCTCTCAGGTTGGGTGCCCGGAGAGCCAGGATCATCTGGCGGCCAGCGGAGCTCGCCGCTCTCCACCTCCGCTGCGTCCATCGGCTCTACCACGATGGAGGGAAGCCTCTTGGACAACTTTGGATACCTTTCATGGGTATCTGGGAAGATCTGGTAAAAGCTTATGTAAGGTCAACTGAAGGATAATCATATTTATGGGGATGAAAACATCATTAGTTATGCCCATGTGAAGGAACAACAAAGTGGTAAAAACTGGATTAGGAAAGCCACAAACTACACAGATGCCCTACACAGACAGCATCAGCGAGTGACTGTGATGCTATCTTTTCTATTTAAACTGCATCTGAAAGTGCGTTACTTTACTACTGTAAGTAACAATCAAAGCCAGGCTGTTTAAAACTGGGACTTACAGTTGAGCCACTTCCATACATTCTAAAGTCCAAGTGTGATTCTTCACTGCTGTAAAACAAGGAGTATAATCATGTCTGGACAAAATGCCCTGCATCAAAGCTCTGAATCAGTGTGACATGTCAGCAGCGCACAGTACAGCTTCATGCAGATCTTGTCATGATTTACAACTACACAATGTTCTTTGTATCCAAGTCTTGCATATTTTAAAACATGCAAGAAGAGCTCTTACAGAGTGTGACGAAGTTTCCCCTGCAGCTATGTTTACACTGTCAGTAATGAGTTAAAGAAGGATATAGTTTCAAGTGGCACTCATCTGTAAAATGCTTGTATGTGAACTAACTATGTGATTAATTGTTTGTGCTATTCCAAGAGGGAATTTCCACATAAAGTGTGGTGGTGTATATATATATTCATCCATCCATGATCTTATCCTGCAGAGGGAGCTAATACAGCTGACACTGGGCAAGAGGTGAAGTACACCTGGACAGGTCACCTGTCTATGGGTACATCTCATGTCTCTTATAAGATTGTTCCTATGTCGACCCTACGTCCTCGGTCCAGTTGACCAAGGACGTAGGACATTCCGAGTGTCTTCTATGAGCTCTGAGGGCCGAGAACCAAGGAGGAGCCGTGACTGATGACACGAGACCATCCTTCAGTGAAGTTTTTTGAGAACTGACACGCCCCTTTATCAGAAATCAGTTGCTGATTGGACACTTCAGATGAATGATCTGAGGAAAGGATGTCTCATGTCGTCAATAGCGTATTTCCTCGAGTCCTCTCTCCTCATGTGATTTCCTCGCATCTTACATGGGCGGGACTAAGACACAAGAAGAAGATGCAAGTGAAGAAAACGATGAGACGTACCCAAGACACATGAGATGTACCCAGTCAGACCACTCACACCAGTGTAGAGTCACCAGTCTGTGGACTGCAGGGAGGAAGCTGGAGTACCCGGAGGAAACCCACGTTATTCACAGACCAAAAGACGCCATGAGGTCTACTGGACCACGTTTAGTGGAAAAGTGAACTTTTTTTTTTTAGCTCTTTAAGTTTATCAAGCAAACCACAGGTGCTATAAAAGAAAGCATAAACCCTCACTCTTTACACTTCACTTAATAATGACACATTTGTCTGGAAAATCAGTCTTACAGTAGCAGGTGACAAATCACTTGTGCTTTCGTCTCAGCTGGATAAGACACATAGCGTTTACTCACAGTAGGACTGAGTCCGGCTAATAACCTTAGCGGCATCAGCCCACATTTTAGTCTTGCTCATCACTTCTGTGAGTCACCGCTGCATCCTTTCCAAATCGTCTAAACACACACATCGCACACACCTGGAAGGATACAGCACCCTGATCGCCTCCTGCTCCTCCCCCGCTGAAGTCCTCTGTCCCCGGCTCCAGAGATTTCATCACCTCGGTCATACTGGAGCAAAGCACATGTTGTACATGTACACATTTAGAAACAGATGGTTGTTGTTGTTTACTTGTTATTGTGCTTTTTTCCTGTTTTATTTGGTGCACATCGGGGGCCACTGAGCTGGAGTCAAATTCCTTGTATTTGAACATATTTGACAATAAAGTTTATGACTGATTGATGACTGACCTTTGTCACATAGCACAACTGTTTTTGTTTGTTCACCGATTCATTTATTATCTATAGTAAATCTGTTTTAAATCAAAACAGATGATCTATTTCTGATACAATCCATAGTCTTATAATAACTTTAAACGTTTTAATTAATTTCGACCAGCTCATCTGTGGCTGTGTCAAAATTAGTTTTGCTTCATGTTATGTTTAACATTTCTAAAACAAATGTACATTATCATTAATAATTTTATCATCACTGATGTTCAAATTAATACAGAAGCCATAAAAATTGTGTCGTGTATGTCGTCACAGTTCATTTATCTGACGTGCACGGAATTAATGAAACATAAATCAGTGCCAACGAGTGAGTTACCACTTAAGAGCCATTTGGACATTAATGTGATGCTGAGGCCTATGCTTAAAAGTTTTAGTTTGCCTGTGTAGTCGTGCACAATCTACAATCACAAATCAATTATTATTAATATGCTGGTCGGCACTAACTTCAAAGAGAAACAAACTTAGACTGAACTTATTTTTGTTAGTCAGATAATGTTTGAACTGAAAGGATGATGTGATCATCAGCTGAGGACAGTAAAGCAAAAGTTAAGTTAGTGAGGGGATGCTTTTAACCTCATCTAAAACTCCACTGACAGGCACAAGTATGGACAACAGCACCACTGTGATATGTATGTATGTATATGTATGTATTAACACCCCCATAATATGCAGCATTTACTTAGTATGATATTATGTACAGTGCGTTTCAGCACACCAGGCTCTCAGCTGCCATATCACCCCTAATAATTATGAATGTTCTTCAGTGACATCGCTCACTGTCACTCCACCTCAGTGCAGACTCCTCTCAGCACTGCATTCTCTTAAAATCCCACTGAAGACTCATTAAAGATCAAACATTAGCCATTTGCCTTTTGGCAAATTACAGGCCTGCCAAAGGTGCCAAATATGTGCTCAAACAATGAATAAACAAGATTGCAGAAGACTCTTATTGGCTTTTGATGACAACTTTTAACCAGATTTTCCATGCTTCTGCATTTCTGCAACATCCTTCCGTCATCTCCAGCTGGGGACCTCTGCTGCTTGTCATACCCTCATTTCCTGTGTACAGCTCTACAGTCACTATCAAATAAAGGCAAAATGCCAAGACAGGAATCTGGTTTAATATTCAGCTATAACTGCATTAATTCTGCCACATCATGGCATCCCTCAGCTCCCCCTCATCCGTTATTTCTTATATCAAAGCATCTGGTTGTGCATTATCACCGACTGGCAACAAAACAAACTGGATGCAGAGTAATACTGGACTGATTTGATTGATGCTGTCAGGTCCGCTCGGCGCGACCTGCCTCTCTTTCTTTTTTCCCTCTCCTGCTCTCCCTTTTTGCGGGATCAACGCCTCAGCTGTGTCGCATCGGGTTATTAGTGACTCGTGGGTCGGTGCGCACACCTGAGGCGTATTCCGGGGATTTGTTGGCTTCCTTATTTATACTTCTGGCAGAAGCCCCGTTGTCGCCGGAGCATTGTGATGTGTAATGGACAATACTTAAAGTAAGTTATACAAATATGTATATATGTTTTTATTCCATTAAACCTTCTCTTTTGTACTAGCACCTGGGTCAGCCATCTTGAGTCCAACCCCAGTTCTCCCTCACCCTCCTGGTGAGGGGGACTAAACCATAACAGTTACAGCCATTTTGATTAAAAAACTGCACTAATCATTCATTTAAACAGTATCTGTCTTTACAAGTGGCAAGTTTTCAGAAACACCACTCTTCATACAATCAGACTGGCAGTTGCTGTTGCTATGGGGATGAACAGTTGAGATTTTATGCCTCTGATTGTCTGAACAGTGCACTTTGCCTGAGCGCAAGAGGCCTGATTCAGGGGTATTCATGTGTGCCGTTATGCAGCAATTACCACCGTCAGGTCGGGGACGTGTTGCTCTGAGACTTCTCTGTGAAACCTGGGATTGCTTCTGCCGTTCGTCATCAGACAAGAGACAATACAGCCTTTATTCCTCCGTATTTTCCCTGGGGGGGGAACTGGCCCGGCCACTCTGGCCGTTCTCATGTTCGGGTTTTAAAATTCAAAGGCTCTGCTGCTCTGAAGGTAGAAGCTGGAGAGGATGCATGTGGCGCACAAACGTGTGCACGTGATTTCTGTCTAATCTGGTTTCTGAGAAGTGCACTCTGCGCTGATGTGAAGCGTAACAGACACAAGAATTTAAATGTCGATGCCAGGCATGACGCTTCGCTCATGCATTTTTTTTCTTCAGCTGAATAATAAGGCCTTATTTAGTCCGATGGGTCTGAACAAGGTTACCCATGTGTTACTGCCTGAGTGTTTACAGGAAGCTGCTTCACTTCTGCCTCAGCAGAGAAATGATATGTTAGGACGTTTATCTCTTTGCATATTTAGCTGGTTGAAGATGAAGTAGCACGTGTCTGAACTGGAATTTATATATATATATATATATATATATAATATGTGTGTGTAAAATGAAAGTAGGTCTGGAGTAGCAACATAAAGTAAGATCCTAGGTCATTGAAAAGATCAGATTCTAGAGCCGAGTTTTTTAAAATGTCATTCAAGTGAAGATTTCAGGTTCTTGGTTAAAGCAGTGAATTTGTACTGAAACATGAAAATCAATCCTAAGCAGTCATTAGGGCTGCAACCAAAAGTTATTGTCAAGCATTTTAATTGTATTGATTTGTATTGAAAATGTAAAAACTAATGGCAGATATTAACAAAGTGGTAGGACATTTGAGTTTAGCTGACAACGCAAGTGTTTCAACAACTGGTTCAAATGTGGACATCTTGCATTTCAAACCTGCAACAAGCCAAAAACTTGTTAAAAAGAACAGTGAGTTAACATCAAGGTGACACCGTATGATCCAAGCATACAGCTGGTGTTTTACACGTCCAGCCGTTACAGAGCATCAATCATTCAGAATTGTGTTGGTTCCAGCTGATGAATCTTTTAGCTCCATCTTTGGTCTCCACCATCTCTTGAGGGAAATACCTGACTCTTTAGCTGCTAAATGTTCCACTGTTTGTGGCTGAGCAGGTAGTAGACAGTGGATTTGTAGAGCTTTACTCTCAAAAACAACTGCTTCCTGCTGCAGGATAAAACAACACTAGCAGTGAGAGTGAACCAAAAGAGTAAAGCTGTGGTCTGGATACTAAACAGTGAGCTGAATCTCCCTATAAAGTTCTGTGAATCTGTAAGGACACGTAGATTCTCTGTAGATTTGAGTTGAAACCAGGGTCAAATCCTTTGCCATTAACAGAAATCCCAAATGACAGTATATACAGTACATTCAGGTATTTTACTTAAAGGAGCAGTTAAAAAAATAGAATAGGCTTATTCACTTTTTTTGCCAAGAGTTGAATAAGAAGATCAAGACTATTCTCATATCTGTGCAGTAAAACTGTAGCTCCTTAGCTTAGCTTAGCCTAAGGGCAGAACACAGCTAGCCTGGCTATGTCCAAACGTACTTCGAATTGTGAGGAAAGTTAAATCACCCTAACAGAATCCATCTACCAGCTCTGTCTAGAAACGTTCATTAAATCAGTTTGAACTACAATGATTAGCTGATTAATACATATGTCAGTAGACAGAAAATTAATCATCTAATTTTGATATTATATCAATTGTTTAATTCATTTTCATACCAAATATGTCTGCTTCTCTAAGTGATAATAAACTGGAACATTTTTGGGTTTTGAACTGTTGGTTGGATTAAACATTATATTTGAAGACCACGTTGGAGTTCAGAAAATTTTAACAGGAATTTTAAGATATTTTCTAATTTTATAGACTAATCATTTATTGGCAGATTAATCAATAATGAGAATAATCATTGCAGCCCTAAAATCAACTGTACAAGCTAAAGGAGCACCCTGATTTAAGCATCACTCTGCGGATGTTGGGTTTGGAGCTTGATGCTTGCACCAATTAGGGGCTTTTGAAAATCTGATTTCCACACAAAGCACCCCCAAATTTCCTGAAAATAATTTAGCTCACAGATGTCGCCTCCTTTCCCATCCTTCCTGTTTGCTTTTTGCATGACAGATGTGCATCTGGTGTGACCTCAGGGATTAAATTTCCTCCTCTCTCTCTTCTGTCCATCATGAGATTCATCATGGTGGAGACCGTCCAGTTAAAGGGGAAACGGTTCCCAAAACTAGCATCCTCCAGCACCTCCTGACAATCACTTTAACTCCTGCATTTCATTTTTACACATATAGGGCATTGATTTACAAGAATGGCCACTCCACTCTCCCCTCTCTTATTATTCAAACTCTTTCCTATTTCTGCTGCAAAATCAGGCCGAGCAGCTGCACCGCCTCCACAAACACAGCTTCCTTCATAAATCCAATAAGTTTTTACAGCACATGTACATGAAAACGAAATTCATTCTACAGCCAAATATAGTGATATTTACTTAACCTTGTAAAAATGTTCCACTGCTGTTTCTGCTGCAATTATATTTTAAGATCTTAGTTTGTAGTTTTATTTAAACAACATTTACTGATATTTTATTATTACCTTGCATTTGTTGCCCCTTTACACATTTCCATTTGATTTTTTGACTCATATGCACTTAATTGTTGTTCATATGACACAAAAACTTATTTTCATGTGCATTTGAAATATATGTAGGCTACGATTATGTCTGCACTGTGGTGATTTGGTGTACAAATTTACCTGTAAGGCACACAGGTGATCAGTTAACTGCAGGCACCATATAATACATGTAAATACTTAAATATAAAACACAGCTTCTGCTACACCAATACTTATACACACTGTGCTGGAAGATCCGTGCCCACAATCCCCCACAGTCAGAGGGCACCGGAAAACCAGAAGCCAAAGCGGGTTTTATTAATTTCTGCAAAGCTCTAAGGTGCAGTTTTAAATATTAAACGCATTAGTCGTTTAGTTACTTTTATGAAAATGAACAAAAGCGGCCTCTACGCCAGTGTTTGAAATGAAGAAATGTTTGTCTGAGTGTTTGCAGAGTCGTTACAAAGGCAGATTAATGCTCCGTACCTGTCTGCGGGCTGATCCAGTGTCTCAGAGCAGGAAGGTCTCCGTCCTCCGCTGCTTCATCACACTGATGATGCTGCTGATGATGAAGAGGATGATGATGATGATGATGGTGATGATGATGCGGGCTGTTGTGGGCGACAGGCAGAGGGGTGCGCAGGACTCCCGGTGAAGTTGCCGCTGGCGTCTAAGTGTTCGGAGACTGCGCAGTAGAGCGGGACCGGTGCTGCCTTCACGGACTGTCAGAAAGTTTCAATCTACCAGAGGTATGCTCGTGCTACAGGGGTCACTAATTAGGTTCAGAATAAAACAAACAAACAAATCAGAAGGAGGGCGACAATAGCTCCATAACAACCCTTTTTCCGTAATGGCGGATCACGGGAACATCAAATAGTTCCAAACATTAGGAGCATTACATTGGAGCATGACATTGACTTAGCTCCTATCTTCTAAAGTAATTTGATATTAATAGTTGGGTGAAATTAATAATTAAGATTATATTCTTTCTATAATCTTGATTTGTTAATTTTATTTTTATAGTTTTTAAACCGGTTATGATTCATGGAATTTACGAGGACCACCTAAAGGCAGCACGTAATAAGTTAGCTGAATTTGCCAGGTAACGCTAAATTTATCACAATTTATAATAGTTTAACTTATAGACACACCAAGATGTTGTCTCTTTTATATGTTATTATATGTAAAGCTTTTCTGTCAAATAACGCTAAATTAGTGCAGTAAAACGTAAAATATATATCCCCCTAAAATGTAAAATTAATGAAGTGACCTAGAAGTAGCTAACGTTAGCCCATAAAGTGGCATTAAATAGAAGTAGCCTAATGTTATTGAAATTAACTGCATGATTTGAAGTAAATGTAGCCTATTTATTTACTTTCCGCTATGCTTATAGAAAATATAGGCCTAATTTAGCCACTCGTTTTTGTCATTAAGATAGCATAAACACTTTCAGCGTGTGATATTTAGATAATTTACTTTTAGCTTTGTTTTATCCCAGGAAGAGAGACAGTACACAATTATGGTAGACTACTTGTGAACTGTGTCTCCCTCTAGTGTGCAAATTAACACTTCCTATGACAGTGTTGTATAGTTGAGAGATGATAAACTAACGTTGAATAATAATAATGACATACCTTTTTATTATTTGTTTTAATGCTTTACTTTTTTCTTTGCTTTTTGGTAAGTCAGATTAATGTACAACCTTTCAGTATGTTCAATATGTCAGAAGGAGCTTTCCAGTAGCCTACTCCTTCACCCCACTTTGTTCAACTTTGGCAGCAAATTAAATGTTTATTCTAACTTTTGGTGAAATCATATTTTGTAAAATTTGATCAGTTTCAGTAAATCAAATGCTAAACACCAACTTGTTGAACTGTAGTTACAAGACAAAGCTTTGACCACTGACCTAAAATATAGATGTCATCATCAGCCTCAAACAAAGTTTTGCACATAATATTCTTTATTGTGTGTAACTTTGCAAACATGTCAGGTTAACGCCTATCAGAATACAAACAGGAGCATAATCAAATGAAATTCTAGAAGTAATTAAAAGCTATTTACACAGCCAGTTCAATATTTGTACAGTGATGTTGAAAGAAAACATACTATTAGCATATTTTTACCATTGCAAATCAGGTTCTGAGTAGCAAAGTTTTAAGAAAAATACAGCTGCAGCAGTACACCTGCTGTCTTTTATCATAAGCATTTCATTTCGGCTTTGCTTAGCTATTACTTCTTTACATTTTAGCTACAGCAACAAGAATAAGTAGTTTGGTGATACATGTTAATATTCATATTTTTCTGTTATATACTGCACTGTTGTATTATAGGTGTTCTATCAATTTTACAATGAAATTATTGTAAACATATTTTTGGAATGTCAGTAACTGATTAAATTTGTGAACAGTCTTGTTCAGAGTTTTGCATCAACCATTTTTAAATCAACTGCCCTGGTAATTATCATTTTGTAAAACAAGTGCACAAGTAACTCATGTTAATAATGTACATTAAAAACTATGAAACAACAAAGATATTGATGAGTTTTGATAAGCAAATGACATGGCTTACTTCAGTTCTGTACCATAATAAGCAAGAATATTTGGTGAAAACCTGTTATAATTTGCAGTAAGGGCACTCAGTTACACCGCTTCTTAACAATTTGATTACACTGTCAGTGAGATTTACATGAATCCTTCTCTGTATAAGTCACCAGCATGCAACCAGAGACTGAAGCTGACAACTGAACACTGACACATTCTTTTAAAGGTATACAAGCTTTTCCAGTTGGCAACATGTTTTCTCTCTCACTTTCCTGTCACCTGGCTATGACCAGTGAAATTCACAACCTACAATCCAGGGATTGTATTATATCTTTTAGACATTTAGATTGAGCTGTTTCACTTCTCAGCTCCATCAAAGAACCTCATTTTCTCAGAGTGGACAGAGTCTCTCAGTCGTTGTATAGATGAGGCTGTTTCACCTGAAATGGGTTCAGAAGACTCAACTATAGGCCTGTGTGGAATTTGTTTAGTTACAACTGTTTCACTTTTCTCGCTAGATATTTCCCCTATTAAGTGCTTCTCGACGACTGTTCTCTTGCCACTTTGTGAGTCTTCGACAGTCCATGACGTAGCTGTTTTAGCCTCAGGTTCTAAGGGAAGGTCGCCAGATGACTGAACCTGGACAGCAGTTAGTATCTTGGCATGATGTGCTTCTGGGGTGACTTGTATATTTGATTTGATGACATGCATTTTTCCAGATTCCAATCTAGGTGAGCTAATATCAGCAAAGGCATCTGATGACTGGACAGAACTGGAGGGGCTTAATTCTTCAAGTCCTATTTCCCCCCCTGGACTCTTTTTATCTTTGTGATCATCTTTTTTAGAAACTTTTTGAGGTTCTGATTTTGAGAACAGTCCAGACTCAGGAAATTTAAACCAGCCTGTCCTCTCAGGACTTTTGGTAGTATCTTTTTTATTTGCTTCCTTTTTCTTAGTCTCTGGCAGATCTGGAAATTCAATACCAATTGTATTGATTAGCTTATCAAATGACATCAAACTAGATTTTGTTGATTTACTCTCTCCTTTTGCCTCAACTTTCTTTTCTAGCTGATTCTCTTTGCTTTTAGTTTCAAGAATGACATTGTCGTCTTCAAGTCCGGGTATTGAGAAGGTCACATCTGGCATCTGAATTGGTCGTAGTTCGAATTTACTTGGAGATCCACGACCCACACCGCCCCTCTCAGTTTTTAGTGTTTTAGAATCCAATGTGGCTGGTTTGGACATAGCCGTCCTCTCAAGACTTTTAATATCTTGCTTTATAATCGCTTCCTTTTTCTCAGTCTCTGGCAAATCTACAATTTCAACATCAGTTTTGTTGAGTCGCTTACCAAATGGCATCAAACTTGATTTTGTTGATTTACTTTCTTCTTTTGCCTCAACTTTCTTTTCTAGCTGATCTTCTTTGCTTTTAGTTTCAAGAACGACATTGTCGTCTTCAAGTCCGGGTATTGAGAAGGTCACATCTGGCATCTGAATTGGTCGTAGTTCGAATTTACTTGGAGATCCACGACCCACACCGCCCCTCTCAGTTTTTAGTGTTTTAGAATCCAATGTGGCTGGTTTGGACATAGCCGTCCTCTCAAGACTTTTAATATCTTGCTTTATATTCGCTTCTTTGCTTTTAGTTTCAAGAAAGACACTGTCGTCTTCAAGTCCGGGTATTCCGAAAGTCACATCTGGCATCTGAATTGATCGTAGTTCAAATTTACTTGGAGATCCACGACCAACACCATCCCTCTCAGTCTTTGGTGTTTCAGAATCCAATAATGCTGCTTTGGAAAGATCTGGAACATCAGCTTTTGGGGCATCAAGGTTGACATCACCCTCAGAGGTCTTAATAATTGGCTTTGAAAAAGACAGTTTTGGCAATGTCCAGCTTGTCTTTTTCAAGTTTGCATCACCCTCTATAGGTGGTGCCTGTGACACAGAAAATGGAGTTGCAGACTCTTTGAGTTCAACATCAGGAAGTTTCACTTGAGCCTTTACTTCTGGTGAATTTAAATCAGCTCTTTCCACATCATGTACTTTGACCTGTGGATTAAGCCTTCCAAATTTGGGTAATTTGAATGTCGGCATATTCAATTTTGATGGTGATCCTTTCGTATCCTTTTTCACAGCTTTGATCTCAGGAGCTTTGGCTTCCACTTCAGCTAATGGTTCTTTAAGTTCAGCGCAGGGGAGTTTGACTTCAGCCTTGGTTTCTTGTTGTGCCACATCTAAATCTTTCTTTGTTGAGCTTGAATCAATGTCTTGTCCTTTGCCTTGGGGCACAGAAAATCCAAGACTTGGCAGGTTGAACTTGCTTCCTTTCTCGTCATGTTCAGTTCCTGTAGTTTTTATA
The DNA here is from genome assembly GCF_001952655.1 of Monopterus albus. Classification (NCBI taxonomy): domain Eukaryota; kingdom Metazoa; phylum Chordata; class Actinopteri; order Synbranchiformes; family Synbranchidae; genus Monopterus; species Monopterus albus. Next base: position 1,636,603 of record NW_018127944.1, on the reverse strand, counting down.
TCCACTGATGGGCATTTGATGCTGGGTGCTTCAGTGTTTACTGCAGGAACCTCTTCAGTAATGATGCTTTTGCCCATATCTGGTACTTCTGTAGTGGTACTTGGAGTGCCACCTCCAAATTTTGGCCATTTCACTGTCGGCATATTCCATTTTGATGGGGATCCTTTCGTATCCTTTGTCGCAACTTTGATCTCAGGAGCTTTGGCTTCCACTTCAGCTGATGGGTCTTTAAGTTCAGCACAGGGGAGTTTGACTTCAGCCTTGGTTTCTTGTAGTGCCACATCTAAATCTTTCTTTGTTGAGCTTGAATCAGTGTCATGTTCTTTGCCTTGGGGCACAGAAAATCCAAGATTTGGCAGTCTGAACTTGCTTCCTTTCTCGTCATGTTCAGTTCCTGTAGTTTTTATATCCACTGATGGGCATTTGATGCTGGGTGCTTCAGTGTTTACTGCAGGATCCTCTTCAGTAATGATGCCTTCGCACATATCTGGTACTTCTGTAGTGGTACTTGGAGTGCCACCTCCAAATTTTGGCCATTTCACTGTCGGCATATTCCATTTTGATGGGGATCCTTTCGTATCCTTTGTCGCAACTTTGATCTCAGGAGCTTTGGCTTCCACTTCAGCTAATGGTTCTTTAAGTTCAGCACAGGGGAGTTTGACTTCAGCCTTGGTTTCTTGTAGTGCCACATCTAAATCTTTCTTTGTTGAGCTTGAATCAGTGTCATGTTCTTTGCCTTGGGCCACAGAAAATCCAAGACTTGGCAGTCTGAACTTGCTTCCTTTCTCGTCATGTTCAGTTCCTGTAGTTTTTATATCCACTGATGGGCATTTGATGCTGGGTGCTTCAGTGTTTACTGCAGGATCCTCTTCAGTAATGATGCCTTCGCACATATCTGGTACTTCTGTAGTGGTACTTGGAGTGCCACCTCCAAATTTTGGCCATTTCACTGTCGGCATATTCCATTTTGATGGGGATCCTTTCGTATCCTTTGTCGCAACTTTGATCTCAGGAGCTTTGATTTCCACTTCAGCTGATGGGTCTTCAATGACCATCTCTGCCTCTGGAATAGAAACATCTACACCTCCAAGAGTAACGTCAGCCTCAGGGGCTTGTGGAGGTTTGACCTCAGCTTTAGCCTCTGGTAGTGTGATTTGTGAATTGTTTGGGGAGGAGCTCACATCAAATTCAGGCCATTTTATTCTTGGCATTTTGATGGCAAACTTTGGCTTTTTGACCTTGCTTCCTTGTCCATGAAGGTCACCCTCAATCTGCACAGGTTTGATTTCCAGTTCAGGTTTTTCAACATATATCTTTTGCTCTGGAATA
>NW_018127944.1:1625361-1634771 GCF_001952655.1 Monopterus albus | reverse complement strand
CTGTGTCGCATCGGGTTATTAGTGACTCGTGGGTCGGTGCGCACACCTGAGGCGTATTCCGGGGATTTGTTGGCTTCCTTATTTATACTTCTGGCAGAAGCCCCGTTGTCGCCGGAGCATTGTGATGTGTAATGGACAATACTTAAAGTAAGTTATACAAATATGTATATATGTTTTTATTCCATTAAACCTTCTCTTTTGTACTAGCACCTGGGTCAGCCATCTTGAGTCCAACCCCAGTTCTCCCTCACCCTCCTGGTGAGGGGGACTAAACCATAACAGTTACAGCCATTTTGATTAAAAAACTGCACTAATCATTCATTTAAACAGTATCTGTCTTTACAAGTGGCAAGTTTTCAGAAACACCACTCTTCATACAATCAGACTGGCAGTTGCTGTTGCTATGGGGATGAACAGTTGAGATTTTATGCCTCTGATTGTCTGAACAGTGCACTTTGCCTGAGCGCAAGAGGCCTGATTCAGGGGTATTCATGTGTGCCGTTATGCAGCAATTACCACCGTCAGGTCGGGGACGTGTTGCTCTGAGACTTCTCTGTGAAACCTGGGATTGCTTCTGCCGTTCGTCATCAGACAAGATACAATACAGCCTTTATTCCTCATCAGAGGCTCGTATTGTTCCTCTGGAGGGAATCTGCACGGCCACTCTGGCCGTTCTCATGTTCGGGTTTTAAAATTCAAAGGCTCTGCTGCTCTGAAGGTAGAAGCTGGAGAGGATGCATGTGGCGCACAAACGTGTGCACGTGATTTCTGTCTAATCTGGTTTCTGAGAAGTGCACTCTGCGCTGATGTGAAGCGTAACAGACACAAGAATTTAAATGTCGATGCCAGGCATGACGCTTCGCTCATGCATTTTTTTTCTTCAGCTGAATAATAAGGCCTTATTTAGTCCGATGGGTCTGAACAAGGTTACCCATGTGTTACTGCCTGAGTGTTTACAGGAAGCTGCTTCACTTCTGCCTCAGCAGAGAAATGATATGTTAGGACGTTTATCTCTTTGCATATTTAGCTGGTTGAAGATGAAGTAGCACGTGTCTGAACTGGAATTTATATATATATATATATATATATATAATATGTGTGTGTAAAATGAAAGTAGGTCTGGAGTAGCAACATAAAGTAAGATCCTAGGTCATTGAAAAGATCAGATTCTAGAGCCGAGTTTTTTAAAATGTCATTCAAGTGAAGATTTCAGGTTCTTGGTTAAAGCAGTGAATTTGTACTGAAACATGAAAATCAATCCTAAGCAGTCATTAGGGCTGCAACCAAAAGTTATTGTCAAGCATTTTAATTGTATTGATTTGTATTGAAAATGTAAAAACTAATGGCAGATATTAATGAAGTGGTAGGACATTTGAGTTTAGCTGACAACGCAAGTGTTTCAACAACTGGTTCAAATGTGGACATCTTGCATTTCAAACCTGCAACAAGCCAAAAACTTGTTAAAAAGAACAGTGAGTTAACATCAAGGTGACACCGTATGATCCAAGCATACAGCTGGTGTTTTACACGTCCAGCCGTTACAGAGCATCAATCATTCAGAATTGTGTTGGTTCCAGCTGATGAATCTTTTAGCTCCATCTTTGGTCTCCACCATCTCTTGAGGGAAATACCTGACTCTTTAGCTGCTAAATGTTCCACTGTTTGTGGCTGAGCAGGTAGTAGACAGTGGATTTGTAGAGCTTTACTCTCAAAAACAACTGCTTCCTGCTGCAGGATAAAACAACACTAGCAGTGAGAGTGAACCAAAAGAGTAAAGCTGTGGTCTGGATACTAAACAGTGAGCTGAATCTCCCTATAAAGTTCTGTGAATCTGTAAGGACACGTAGATTCTCTGTAGATTTGAGTTGAAACCAGGGTCAAATCCTTTGCCATTAACAGAAATCCCAAATGACAGTATATACAGTACATTCAGGTATTTTACTTAAAGGAGCAGTTAAAAAAATAGAATAGGCTTATTCACTTTTTTTGCCAAGAGTTGAATAAGAAGATCAAGACTATTCTCATATCTGTGCAGTAAAACTGTAGCTCCTTAGCTTAGCTTAGCCTAAGGGCAGAACACAGCTAGCCTGGCTATGTCCAAACGTACTTCGAATTGTGAGGAAAGTTAAATCACCCTAACAGAATCCATCTACCAGCTCTGTCTAGAAACGTTCATTAAATCAGTTTGAACTACAATGATTAGCTGATTAATACATATGTCAGTAGACAGAAAATTAATCATCTAATTTTGATATTATATCAATTGTTTAATTCATTTTCATACCAAATATGTCTGCTTCTCTAAGTGATAATAAACTGGAACATTTTTGGGTTTTGAACTGTTGGTTGGATTAAACATTATATTTGAAGACCACGTTGGAGTTCAGAAAATTTTAACAGGAATTTTAAGATATTTTCTAATTTTATAGACTAATCATTTATTGGCAGATTAATCAATAATGAGAATAATCATTGCAGCCCTAAAATCAACTGTACAAGCTAAAGGAGCACCCTGATTTAAGCATCACTCTGCGGATGTTGGGTTTGGAGCTTGATGCTTGCACCAATTAGGGGCTTTTGAAAATCTGATTTCCACACAAAGCACCCCCAAATTTCCTGAAAATAATTTAGCTCACAGATGTCGCCTCCTTTCCCATCCTTCCTGTTTGCTTTTTGCATGACAGATGTGCATCTGGTGTGACCTCAGGGATTAAATTTCCTCCTCTCTCTCTTCTGTCCATCATGAGATTCATCATGGTGGAGACCGTCCAGTTAAAGGGGAAACGGTTCCCAAAACTAGCATCCTCCAGCACCTCCTGACAATCACTTTAACTCCTGCATTTCATTTTTACAGATATAGGGCATTGATTTACAAGAATGGCCACTCCACTCTCCCCTCTCTTATTATTCAAACTCTTTCCTATTTCTGCTGCAAAATCAGGCCGAGCAGCTGCACCGCCTCCACAAACACAGCTTCCTTCATAAATCCAATAAGTTTTTACAGCACATGTACATGAAAACGAAATTCATTCTACAGCCAAATATAGTGATATTTACTTAACCTTGTAAAAATGTTCCACTGCTGTTTCTGCTGCAATTATATTTTAAGATCTTAGTTTGTAGTTTTATTTAAACAACATTTACTGATATTTTATTATTACCTTGCATTTGTTGCCCCTTTACACATTTCCATTTGATTTTTTGACTCATATGCACTTAATTGTTGTTCATATGACACAAAAACTTATTTTCATGTGCATTTGAAATATATGTAGGCTACGATTATGTCTGCACTGTGGTGATTTGGTGTACAAATTTACCTGTAAGGCACACAGGTGATCAGTTAACTGCAGGCACCATATAATACATGTAAATACTTAAATATAAAACACAGCTTCTGCTACACCAATACTTATACACACTGTGCTGGAAGATCCGTGCCCACAATCCCCCACAGTCAGAGGGCACCGGAAAACCAGAAGCCAAAGCGGGTTTTATTAATTTCTGCAAAGCTCTAAGGTGCAGTTTTAAATATTAAACGCATTAGTCGTTTAGTTACTTTTATGAAAATGAACAAAAGCGGCCTCTACGCCAGTGTTTGAAATGAAGAAATGTTTGTCTGAGTGTTTGCAGAGTCGTTACAAAGGCAGATTAATGCTCCGTACCTGTCTGCGGGCTGATCCAGTGTCTCAGAGCAGGAAGGTCTCCGTCCTCCGCTGCTTCATCACACTGATGATGCTGCTGATGATGAAGAGGATGATGATGATGATGATGGTGATGATGATGCGGGCTGTTGTGGGCGACAGGCAGAGGGGTGCGCAGGACTCCCGGTGAAGTTGCCGCTGGCGTCTAAGTGTTCGGAGACTGCGCAGTAGAGCGGGACCGGTGCTGCCTTCACGGACTGTCAGAAAGTTTCAATCTACCAGAGGTATGCTCGTGCTACAGGGGTCACTAATTAGGTTCAGAATAAAACAAACAAACAAATCAGAAGGAGGGCGACAATAGCTCCATAACAACCCTTTTTCCGTAATGGCGGATCACGGGAACATCAAATAGTTCCAAACATTAGGAGCATTACATTGGAGCATGACATTGACTTAGCTCCTATCTTCTAAAGTAATTTGATATTAATAGTTGGGTGAAATTAATAATTAAGATTATATTCTTTCTATAATCTTGATTTGTTAATTTTATTTTTATAGTTTTTAAACCGGTTATGATTCATGGAATTTACGAGGACCACCTAAAGGCAGCACGTAATAAGTTAGCTGAATTTGCCAGGTAACGCTAAATTTATCACAATTTATAATAGTTTAACTTATAGACACACCAAGATGTTGTCTCTTTTATATGTTATTATATGTAAAGCTTTTCTGTCAAATAACGCTAAATTAGTGCAGTAAAACGTAAAATATATATCCCCCTAAAATGTAAAATTAATGAAGTGACCTAGAAGTAGCTAACGTTAGCCCATAAAGTGGCATTAAATAGAAGTAGCCTAATGTTATTGAAATTAACTGCATGATTTGAAGTAAATGTAGCCTATTTATTTACTTTCCGCTATGCTTATAGAAAATATAGGCCTAATTTAGCCACTCGTTTTTGTCATTAAGATAGCATAAACACTTTCAGCGTGTGATATTTAGATAATTTACTTTTAGCTTTGTTTTATCCCAGGAAGAGAGACAGTACACAATTATGGTAGACTACTTGTGAACTGTGTCTCCCTCTAGTGTGCAAATTAACACTTCCTATGACAGTGTTGTATAGTTGAGAGATGATAAACTAACGTTGAATAATAATAATGACATACCTTTTTATTATTTGTTTTAATGCTTTACTTTTTTCTTTGCTTTTTGGTAAGTCAGATTAATGTACAACCTTTCAGTATGTTCAATATGTCAGAAGGAGCTTTCCAGTAGCCTACTCCTTCACCCCACTTTGTTCAACTTTGGCAGCAAATTAAATGTTTATTCTAACTTTTGGTGAACTCATATTTTGTAAAATTTGATCAGTTTCAGTAAATCAAATGCTAAACACCAACTTGTTGAACTGTAGTTACAAGACAAAGCTTTGACCACTGACCTAAAATATAGATGTCATCATCAGCCTCAAACAAAGTTTTGCACATAATATTCTTTATTGTGTGTAACTTTGCAAACATGTCAGGTTAACGCCTATCAGAATACAAACAGGAGCATAATCAAATGAAATTCTAGAAGTAATTAAAAGCTATTTACACAGCCAGTTCAATATTTGTACAGTGATGTTGAAAGAAAACATACTATTAGCATATTTTTACCATTGCAAATCAGGTTCTGAGTAGCAAAGTTTTAAGAAAAATACAGCTGCAGCAGTACACCTGCTGTCTTTTATCATAAGCATTTCATTTCGGCTTTGCTTAGCTATTACTTCTTTACATTTTAGCTACAGCAACAAGAATAAGTAGTTTGGTGATACATGTTAATATTCATATTTTTCTGTTATATACTGCACTGTTGTATTATAGGTGTTCTATCAATTTTACAATGAAATTATTGTAAACATATTTTTGGAATGTCAGTAACTGATTAAATTTGTGAACAGTCTTGTTCAGAGTTTTGCATCAACCATTTTTAAATCAACTGCCCTGGTAATTATCATTTTGTAAAACAAGTGCACAAGTAACTCATGTTAATAATGTACATTAAAAACTATGAAACAACAAAGATATTGATGAGTTTTGATAAGCAAATGACATGGCTTACTTCAGTTCTGTACCATAATAAGCAAGAATATTTGGTGAAAACCTGTTATAATTTGCAGTAAGGGCACTCAGTTACACCGCTTCTTAACAATTTGATTACACTGTCAGTGAGATTTACATGAATCCTTCTCTGTATAAGTCACCAGCATGCAACCAGAGACTGAAGCTGACAACTGAACACTGACACATTCTTTTAAAGGTATACAAGCTTTTCCAGTTGGCAACATGTTTTCTCTCTCACTTTCCTGTCACCTGGCTATGACCAGTGAAATTCACAACCTACAATCCAGGGATTGTATTATATCTTTTAGACATTTAGATTGAGCTGTTTCACTTCTCAGCTCCATCAAAGAACCTCATTTTCTCAGAGTGGACAGAGTCTCTCAGTCGTTGTATAGATGAGGCTGTTTCACCTGAAATGGGTTCAGAAGACTCAACTATAGGCCTGTGTGGAATTTGTTTAGTTACAACTGTTTCACTTTTCTCGCTAGATATTTCCCCTATTAAGTGCTTCTCGACGACTGTTCTCTTGCCACTTTGTGAGTCTTCGACAGTCCATGACGTAGCTGTTTTAGCCTCAGGTTCTAAGGGAAGGTCGCCAGATGACTGAACCTGGACAGCAGTTAGTATCTTGGCATGATGTGCTTCTGGGGTGACTTGTATATTTGATTTGATGACATGCATTTTTCCAGATTCCAATCTAGGTGAGCTAATATCAGCAAAGGCATCTGATGACTGGACAGAACTGGAGGGGCTTAATTCTTCAAGTCCTATTTCCCCCCCTGGACTCTTTTTATCTTTGTGATCATCTTTTTTAGAAACTTTTTGAGGTTCTGATTTTGAGAACAGTCCAGACTCAGGAAATTTAAACCAGCCTGTCCTCTCAGGACTTTTGGTAGTATCTTTTTTATTTGCTTCCTTTTTCTTAGTCTCTGGCAGATCTGGAAATTCAATACCAATTGTATTGATTAGCTTATCAAATGACATCAAACTAGATTTTGTTGATTTACTCTCTCCTTTTGCCTCAACTTTCTTTTCTAGCTGATTCTCTTTGCTTTTAGTTTCAAGAATGACATTGTCGTCTTCAAGTCCGGGTATTGAGAAGGTCACATCTGGCATCTGAATTGGTCGTAGTTCGAATTTACTTGGAGATCCAGGGCCCACCCCGCCCCTCTCAGTTTTTAGTGTTTTAGAATCCAATGTGGCTGGTTTGGACATAGCCGTCCTCTCAAGACTTTTAATATCTTGCTTTATAATCGCTTCCTTTTTCTCAGTCTCTGGCAAATCTACAATTTCAACATCAGTTTTGTTGAGTCGCTTACCAAATGGCATCAAACTTGATTTTGTTGATTTACTTTCTTCTTTTGCCTCAACTTTCTTTTCTAGCTGATCTTCTTTGCTTTTAGTTTCAAGAACGACATTGTCGTCTTCAAGTCCGGGTATTGAGAAGGTCACATCTGGCATCTGAATTGGTCGTAGTTCGAATTTACTTGGAGATCCACGACCCACACCGCCCCTCTCAGTTTTTAGTGTTTTAGAATCCAATGTGGCTGGTTTGGACATAGCCGTCCTCTCAAGACTTTTAATATCTTGCTTTATATTCGCTTCTTTGCTTTTAGTTTCAAGAAAGACACTGTCGTCTTCAAGTCCGGGTATTCCGAAAGTCACATCTGGCATCTGAATTGATCGTAGTTCAAATTTACTTGGAGATCCACGACCAACACCATCCCTCTCAGTCTTTGGTGTTTCAGAATCCAATAATGCTGCTTTGGAAAGATCTGGAACATCAGCTTTTGGGGCATCAAGGTTGACATCACCCTCAGAGGTCTTAATAATTGGCTTTGAAAAAGACAGTTTTGGCAATGTCCAGCTTGTCTTTTTCAAGTTTGCATCACCCTCTATAGGTGGTGCCTGTGACACAGAAAATGGAGTTGCAGACTCTTTGAGTTCAACATCAGGAAGTTTCACTTGAGCCTTTACTTCTGGTGAATTTAAATCAGCTCTTTCCACATCATGTACTTTGACCTGTGGATTAAGCCTTCCAAATTTGGGTAATTTGAATGTCGGCATATTCAATTTTGATGGTGATCCTTTCGTATCCTTTTTCACAGCTTTGATCTCAGGAGCTTTGGCTTCCACTTCAGCTAATGGTTCTTTAAGTTCAGCGCAGGGGAGTTTGACTTCAGCCTTGGTTTCTTGTTGTGCCACATCTAAATCTTTCTTTGTTGAGCTTGAATCAATGTCTTGTCCTTTGCCTTGGGGCACAGAAAATCCAAGACTTGGCAGGTTGAACTTGCTTCCTTTCTCGTCATGTTCAGTTCCTGTAGTTTTTATATCCACTGATGGGCATTTGATGCTGGGTGCTTCAGTGTTTACTGCAGGAACCTCTTCAGTAATGATGCCTTCGCACATATCTGGTACTTCTGTAGTGGTACTTGGAGTGCCACCTCCAAATTTTGGCCATTTCACTGTCGGCATATTCCATTTTGATGGGGATCCTTTCGTATCCTTTGTCGCAACTTTGATCTCAGGAGCTTTGGCTTCCACTTCAGCTGATGGGTCTTTAAGTTCAGCACAGGGGAGTTTGACTTCAGCCTTGGTTTCTTGTAGTGCCACATCTAAATCTTTCTTTGTTGAGCTTGAATCAGTGTCATGTTCTTTGCCTTGGGGCACAGAAAATCCAAGATTTGGCAGTCTGAACTTGCTTCCTTTCTCGTCATGTTCAGTTCCTGTAGTTTTTATATCCACTGATGGGCATTTGATGCTGGGTGCTTCAGTGTTTACTGCAGGATCCTCTTCAGTAATGATGCCTTCGCACATATCTGGTACTTCTGTAGTGGTACTTGGAGTGCCACCTCCAAATTTTGGCCATTTCACTGTCGGCATATTCCATTTTGATGGGGATCCTTTCGTATCCTTTGTCGCAACTTTGATCTCAGGAGCTTTGGCTTCCACTTCAGCTAATGGTTCTTTAAGTTCAGCACAGGGGAGTTTGACTTCAGCCTTGGTTTCTTGTAGTGCCACATCTAAATCTTTCTTTGTTGAGCTTGAATCAGTGTCATGTTCTTTGCCTTGGGCCACAGAAAATCCAAGACTTGGCAGTCTGAACTTGCTTCCTTTCTCGTCATGTTCAGTTCCTGTAGTTTTTATATCCACTGATGGGCATTTGATGCTGGGTGCTTCAGTGTTTACTGCAGGATCCTCTTCAGTAATGATGCCTTCGCACATATCTGGTACTTCTGTAGTGGTACTTGGAGTGCCACCTCCAAATTTTGGCCATTTCACTGTCGGCATATTCCATTTTGATGGGGATCCTTTCGTATCCTTTGTCGCAACTTTGATCTCAGGAGCTTTGATTTCCACTTCAGCTGATGGGTCTTCAATGACCATCTCTGCCTCTGGAATAGAAACATCTACACCTCCAAGAGTAACGTCAGCCTCAGGGGCTTGTGGAGGTTTGACCTCAGCTTTAGCCTCTGGTAGTGTGATTTGTGAATTGTTTGGGGAGGAGCTCACATCAAATTCAGGCCATTTTATTCTTGGCATTTTGATGGCAAACTTTGGCTTTTTGACCTTGCTTCCTTGTCCATGAAGGTCACCCTCAATCTGCACAGGTTTGATTTCCAGTTCAGGTTTTTCAACATATATCTTTTGCTCTGGAATA
>NW_018127944.1:1566572-1623990 GCF_001952655.1 Monopterus albus | reverse complement strand
ATGTTTCCAAGAGTAATGTCAGTCTCAGGGACTTCTGGAAGTTTGACTTCAGCCTTGGTTTCTTGTAGTGCCACATCTAAATCTTTCTTTGTTGAGCTTGAATCAATGTCTTGTCCTTTGCCTTGGGGCACAGAAAATCCAAGACTTGGCAGTCTGAACTTGCTTCCTTTCTCGTCATGTTCAGTTCCTGTAGTTTTTATATCCACTGATGGGCATTTGATGCTGGGTGCTTCAGTGTTTACTGCAGGATCCTCTTCAGTAATGATGCCTTCGCACATATCTGGTACTTCTGTAGTGGTACTTGGAGTGCCACCTCCAAATTTTGGCCATTTCACTGTCGGCATATTCCATTTTGATGGGGATCCTTTCGTATCCTTTGTCGCAACTTTGATCTCAGGAGCTTTGGCTTCCACTTCAGCTGATGGGTCTTCAATGACCATCTCTGCCTCTGGAATAGAAACATCTACACCTCCAAGAGTAACGTCAGCCTCAGGGGCTTGTGGAGGTTTGACCTCAGCTTTAGCCTCTGGTAGTGTGATTTGTGAATTGTTTGGGGAGGAGCTCACATCAAATTCAGGCCATTTTATTCTTGGCATTTTGATGGCAAACTTTGGCTTTTTGACCTTGCTTCCTTGTCCATGAAGGTCACCCTCAATCTGCACAGGTTTGATTTCCAGTTCAGGTTTTTCAACATATATCTTTTGCTCTGGAATAAAAACAGGCATGTTTCCAAGAGTAATGTCAGTCTCAGGGACTTCTGGAAGTTTGACTTCAGCCTTGGTTTCTTGTAGTGCCACATCTAAATCTTTCTTTGTTGAGCTTGAATCAGTGTCATGTCCTTTGCCTTGGGGCACAGAAAATCCAAGACTTGGCAGTCTGAACTTGCTTCCTTTCTCGTCATGTTCAGTTCCTGTAGTTTTTATATCCACTGATGGGCATTTGATGCTGGGTGCTTCAGTGTTTACTGCAGGAACCCCTTCAGTAATGATGCCTTTGCCCATATCTCGTACTTCTGTAGTGGTACTTTCCAGTTCAGGTTTTTCAACATATATCTTTTGCTCTGGAATAGAAACAGGTATGTTTCCAAGAGTAAAGTCAGTCTCCTGGACTTCTGGGAGTTTGACTTCAGCCTTGGTTTCTTGTGGTGCCACATCTAAACCTTTCTGGGAGGTTCGCCAGTCAAATTTGGGTCCTTTTATTCTTGGCATTTTGATGGCAAACTTTGGCTTTTTGACCTTGCTTCCTTGTCCATGAAGGTCACCCTCAATCTGCAGAGGTTTCATTTCCAGTTCAGGTTCTTCAATGGCCATCTCTTGCTCTGGAATAGAAACATCTACACCTCCAAGAGTAACGTCAGCTTCAGGGGCTTGTAGAGGTTTGACCTCAGCTTTAGCCTCTGGTAGTGTGATTTGTGAATCTTTTGTGGATAAGTTCAAATCAAATTCATGCCCTTTAAAGTTTGACATTTTCATGGCAGTCTTTGGCATTTTATCCTTGCTTCCTTGTCCTTCAAGCTCACCTTCAATCTGCTGAGATTTAGTTTGCAATTCAGGTTTTTTGATGACTATCATTTGCTCTGGAATAGAAACATCTACACTTCTAAGAGCAATGTCAGTATCATGGACTTCTGGTAGTTTGTAATCTGCATTCTTTTTTGAAAGGCTTACATCAATTTTAGGCCCTTTTTCCTTTGGCATGGAAATGATGAGATTTGGCATTTTAAATGTACCATCCTTCCCCTGTCTTTCAAGTGTTTTCATCTCTGCCCCATCAGTGATTACCTCTGCATTGGGCACATTTATGCTGATATCTGGAGTAACAGTTTCAAATCTGGGCAGTTTAATCAAGTGCTTTTCAGCTTCAGTATCTTTTACTTCACCTCTTATTGCTGGAATGGACTTCTCAGGTTTTGACTTTGTAGCATCAAGAGTAACTTCACAACTTGTAAGCCTCACACCATCCACTTTATTGGCTGGCGAACCACCTTCTGAATCAATATATTCAATGCTCTCAAGTTCAGGCATTTTGAAATCAGATATGACTTCCCCAGTTTGCCCCTTGGTTTTCTTTGGTCCACTTTTTGATGTTTTTACTTCTGGGACCAATATAATCCTTTCTTCTTTAACTGTGTCTTTTTTTTGCTCAGAGACCAATTGTTTTGGCAAGTCAATTCCAATGTCCGGGATTTTTATATCTGGTTTTGCCATTTCAACACTAGGCATTGTTATCTTCTCCTTTGATTTTTTATCTGATTTTTTTTGGCTGAGTTTAACTACAGGTTCATAGTCAAATGCGATGGCCTTTGTGCGTTCTGTTTGGTCAGTTTCTTGTGGCTGAAGAATGGCTCTTTCTTGTGCACTTTTTTGGCTAGGTATTGTAATATTGTCTTGTTTATACATCTCAGTTTTAATTTCTTTGTCACTTTGTTTTGGCTTAGTTTTGGAGTCCTTTTCAGTTTTTATCAAACCTACCTTTGTTTCAGTTAAAGGTTCCTCAGCTAAAGTTAAATCAGCAGGTGTGATCTTTGGTAGTTTGACCATAGTCTTGGAGATTTCTGGAGAGGCATTTATGTCAAACTTTGTGAAATGTGTCTCATATTTTGTTTTAGCATCTACAACTTTAGTAGGTGTTTTCACTGATATTCTTTGTGCATTTGCATCAATCACAGTAATTTCCTCAGGAATAGGCATTCCATATGTGTCAACCTTAGGTAGCTTATATCCAGGCAATTTTGAAACTGCCTCTTTCACACTGTCAACATCAATTGACAGTTGTACAGTTTCAGCTTGAATTTCATTAGAATTCTGTCCTGTAAAAACAGTTTTAGGCTCTTTAATGACTTTGTCTTTGGTCCTCATAGACTTGTCTTCCATACCTGGAATCTCAATGTCTTCACGTTTGGGAAGTTTTGTTTTTGGAAGACTGCGTTTTGACAGTCTGTCATAAGGGTCTTCGATTGCCCCTGTCTCCTCAGTTGTAATCTGCTCAGTTTTAGCTGTACATTCTTCACCATTTACATTCTTTTCTTGTATAATTCTCTCAGTAGCAATTTCACTCAGGTCTACTTTAGGCTGTTTATATGTTGGTCCTGTCTTGGTTTCCTGTTTTTGTTTTGTGTCCTTTCCTCTCCTTGTTTTTTCTTCACCTTTCTTCTGAGATTTTTGTAAAAATGTGACATCAGATATATCAAGTTCCACCTTTGGTACACTCATTTTCACAGATTTTTGTGGAACTATGGTTGAACTCTCACTGCTGATTATTTGAGGCTCAGCATCAAGTGTTAGTTGATCTCCCTTTGGTTCTTTGTGTGACTCCAAACTTGGGAAGACGTCATATTTTCCAGATTGATCCTCCGTTTCAGTACTTGCACCTAGTGTTTTTAGTCTTTTTGGTGAGGATTTTGTTTTTGCATCTTTTTTATCCTTCCCTAAAATTTTCACTTTTAATTCAGACTTTTCTTTGTTTTTTCTTTTCTCATCAGGAGACTTGATGCCAGAGGGGCTTTCTTGATCTCCCAGAGGCACAATTAGATCTGCTGTTTTCATAATGCTCTTTACACTAATCTTCACCTTGTGCTGAACATTTTCAGTAAGTGTTTGATCATTTTGCTCAGCTCTTGAGTCTTCCACTCTTTTCAGGTCCTTTGCCACACAGACGTCAGGTGTTTCCTGCATGTCTACTGTGTGGTCAGTGTCGTCACTGCTCTGCCCAGTTGTTGGTGCATCTGTTTCCTGGTCTTCAGGTGAACTTATGTGGTCTCTCTTTGTTGGAACAGTAGCTTTTGTTTTGTACCTTTTTTTGCCTTTGAGAGCATCCTGAGATTTTATAGGTGACTCTGTGTCACTTGTGGTTGGGCTGAGCTCCAGTTTCTTCTGCTCATCAGCCTCTGAGGAACTGTGAGACCTTGTAAAACGGGACTTTTGTCCTGATCCAAAAGAGGGGAACTTGGGCCACGAAATACGTGCATCTCCATGCCTTTTGGTTTTTCCTTGCTCTCTCATCTCTGGAGTGTCGAGCTCTTCTTCCTGTTGAGCAATAGAAATATGGATTGTCATTTTTAGCCCCAAGACTATTTATCAGAAAGGTTTTGAGGAGACAATTTGAAAATAGTTACAGGGATAGTGTCAGAATCGATGCCAGGTTCAGTCTCTGTGCTTTTTTGGTTGCGTTTCAAACAGAGCCTCACTCTGTAAGCGTGAGCATGCCCCAGAATCCGAACAGCGTCCTCATATGGCATGCTGTCAAAATACACAGTGGCACTCAGAACCTGATCACCTGTGTAAAAAAAAAAGAGCACAAATATCTCAGAAGCAAAAGATGAGATACTGTTTCATGAGTGATAACAGGAATTATTCAGTGGAATGAAAATTACAAATACAGTATTATTTCTTTTTAAACTGGCTCTTAAAGTTTCTTTAGTGAAGATAATGGTATTTACATGGACAAAAGTGTTAGTACTTAGTCTTTTTGTAGTTTTAAATTAGGTATTTTTTCTAGCTTTTGATATTTATATGTTGAATATCTCGGAATAAAATGAGGAATTTACAAGTACCACAGATTTTCCAATGTACCTAATTTCAACTATTTCTCAGTTTGATTATTTAGAGCATTTTTAGTTTTCCTTGCAATTGCAAATAATGTCTCTAATGGTTTCAAATTTCAGCTGTTAGCATACCTTCTTTCAACTTCAGGCTTTTTGAGGCTGGTGACTCTGGTACCACTTCCTTAATGAAGAGTCCCTCTTTCCCCCCTCCACCATAAATTAGACCTTCTGCAGAGCCATCTTTGGCTGTTTTCACTATCACCCCAGACTCAGGGCTGTGAGCTTCCTGTCAGCACATCAAAATAGAAAGAATTATCATTGCACCTTTAGCTGGGTTTTTGCAGATACAGTACAGAGAGGAGCAGGTGGGATTGACTCACCTTCAGTTTACTCATCTTTGGAGTCGAGCACTTTTCAAACATGGACCCAAGCCCAGAGAGTTTGCTTTTCTTTACACTCCCACTTTTGTGGTGTGAGTCATGCTCTGTTGCACCCTTAAAGAAAAACAGAGACAAATCTTTAAATGTTTAAACATAATATTCTAAAAAGATTAATGTTGAAGACAGAGCTTCAGCCTTAGTAAACAGAAAAAAGAATAGATATTTCATAGAAGAATAGAGATATTTCATCACTAACAGTCTTTGGAAGCATTTGAACTGAGAGAGAAAGGTATATATTCTACATATATGTACGTTGATACATGGGAGTAGCAGTAAACAAAAATAGAAATCCCATTTTATAGCATGCACTGTTGACTGGACACAGCAGAAAGCCACTAAGTTTATACAGACAAATTGTTGATCAGTTGCATCCTCAGATTTCTACTTTGTGCATTCTGTGTACTCACTTCATAATAATAATAATAATAATAATAATAATAATAAAGAACGCCCCATTTAGTTCTTTTTCAGGGTTTTTTTCCTTTGCCCATGCAATACTGTGCTTTTAATGCATTTCATTTTCCTTCTCAGCAGCACACATTCATCGAGGGATGTCAAAGATAGTAACAGTGTGATTAAAGCCAAAAACCCCAAGTACAGTATATCCACATATCTCAGTCCAAGATTAAATCTGTATTAAATCCAAGCTGTTCATAATGGTGAAAAGAACAAATTAATGCATAATTTAATCATTCTTAGTTTGAGGGAATTAATTGTCATTTGAGGAAATAAATTGCACAATTTATGGAATAATTTATCAAAAAAAATAAAAATCCCATTCCATTTAGCAGGCGGTGTACTGTACAACAACACACTGTATTGTCTGTGGCTGCTTTAGTATAAGAAACAGCCAACACAGCAGTTTCCTCTATCAAAGATTTTACAGATTCTGACAAAGAATACATATTTTTGAGAGTGGCAGGCAAAAGGAGCACTACAACGCACATGTTTACATACAAAGGCACAAGCTTGCTTCTTGTGGTCATGGCTTTATTTCTCTAGCTCCATTTATTTATGGCCTGAACTAAACAGACTGTTGAATAGTTCAGTGTTTTTACAATCATTTAAAGTAACCAGGTTGAGTTCTTTAAATGTTATGTTAAATAGATATCCTGTTTCCCCAACTGAGGTGAGAAAAAAGGAAAGACCCAGTTATTTCTGCTGGAGAGGCCATCTTACATTTTAACTGCATATCCAGGTTATGGAGTGAGTGGGTTCTTTGATTTAGTGTCTTAACCGGGTTTCTCCCTGTAGCCTGGTTTGTTGTGGTCATATGATATAGTGGTATGATGGTGTTCTTTACCTCTTTGTCACTGTCTGTGTATTTTTCAGATTCAGGATATTCTTCGACGGGAGACGATCCTTGAGGGCGTGGTCTCTCTTCCTCTGTGAACGCAGGTGGCTCATCAGATATCTGTGTGGACATGAGGTCAGTCAACACAAAAGCAACATGGTCTGCTCCTAAAACAGTTATTCAGTCAGTGTTATTCAGACTTTTTTCATCTGCCTAAACATCTCCTCCTCTCCAGCCACCTGAAAAACACTTTTAAAACTAAAACACATTCCTGAACAAGGAAGGTTTAGAGAGAACTGGATCACAAATTGTGTGATAACACCTTGTTATGCCAAAGGCAGCACAGACTGGATGTGTAACTGTTTGGCAATTAATTATTGTCATATTAATGGTGTGTTTCCATGGATGGCAATGTTGGCAATTCTGTCAGCTCTACACCAGAGTGAAATATCAAAGCAATAAAATTATTGTATGTAGCACTAAATAATTTAGCACATAATAGTCCTTTGGTGATGAATCCTAATAACTTTGGTGATCTTTTGAATTTTCATTTAGTGCCACCAACAGTTTATGACTGGTTACTTCTGAAACTAATGACTGAATCTGTGATACTGTAGCTTCAGTCATATTGTGATTATTGTTAGATAGCATGTCAAAGTTCAGTGGCTAACATGCTAAACATTAGCACTTATTATTTCACTTAACAGCATAACTCCAAACCTACAGTACATGAGTCGTATTGGTTTTATGTAGTTTCATTCCAAAACTCAAGGATACAAACTGAATATCAAAACACACAATAAGTGAATTAAAAATTATGCGAATCTATCAAATATTCATTGATAAATGCTGGCATGATGAAGAGATTGTTTGTTTGTTTGTTTGTTTGTTGTTGTTGTTGATTGAAGCCAAGACCAAAACCTTTAGTGACAGATAAAGAAATCAAACCGAAAGACAGAATAAAACTTTTATGTGACTTTCAGTCACTGTGAAATAACTCACTGATTCGTCCTCTGTACCAGGCTCTGGTCCTCTCAGCCTTCGACCAGCTCCTGTTCACAAAAAAAAACCCAGATTGCCAAAATAACATCTGATGTGACATCTGCTTATTCTAAGTATGCTTTAGTAAATAGCAGAGCTTTATTCCTTTATGTTCTGCACACACAAGTGAATAACTGTCTCAAAATAATATTTTGCATAAACGAATGAAAGCAATGAAAACTGCGCAAATGTACACACACATACAAACAGAGGTTAAGTGCTAGTGATTGAGCAGTAAGCTGAGTCTTCCACCCCATCCGACTCCTGGTAGTTGTTTTAAAGCTCAGAGAGACACTGGAACACACAATGAGACTATTTAGGATTTTTCCTGGCAATAATTTCTCCAGGGGCCTGCTGCCTCCTCCATCTATTAAGCGATGCACTGTATCGACCCGCAGATTAGACTCTAGCTTCTCAGCTCAGCCCTTCAAGGCTGCTGAAATAGGAAAGTCTGACTCCGAATGAATCTGGTTAGTCTGAGTATTATTATTACATGCTCCAATACCTGACCTATATTTGGACTGATTCCATTTTAAAATACGCCTTTATACAGGCAAATTTGAGAGTTCTATTGTATCAGAATTCCTACTTAGGGATGTAGTTCATTTGTTAATAGTCAAATTTAAAAGTTGATAACTGTAGATTATTGTATAAAAAGGGTCGACTTTTGAGGAGAAATCGTGTTGCACGGTCTCTTACTATAAACATCTCCAGATTTTCTGTGGTTTCAGATCCTCATTGGTTAATACATTCATATCACCAAGAAGCCACTGATAAACATTTACGTTGCCAGTATACGTTAGTACTGAATAAATGCAGCTGGACTCAGCACTAAGGATGAAATTATTTCTATTGCACATAAAATGTTTTTCACCTTTAAGCAGCTGATTAGTCTTTTTTTCTAATGGGGAACCAGAAGTGGTTTACTGAGCAAATGTATCATAAAAAACAAACAAACAAAAATGTTCGGGGTACAATCTTTGCTCCACAGTTTTTATGGATGTTTTCGTGTTCTCTTACTGCTGTTAAAACCAACTGGTCTGTATTAAAATATACAAGTAGAGAGCTTTCTGTGAATTAATTTGAAAACAGCCTTTGTTCTGGCTGTTCAGGCTACAAGTGCAAAACATATAATTGTGGGGATAAGTATTCCTTTAAAACCTTGAAAAAGTGTAACAACTTTTCAATTAAATTTATATAACAGTCCTAAAATGATCCACACTATTGAACATATATACTGTAGCACCATATAATTCTTCAGCTAGCACTGACACCCCACCCACAACCTCACATTAATGTGCGTCTTGTGAAGAGTTCTTACAGCCTGTGTAAGCGCATTAGAAGACAGTTAAAGCAAGAGACCGATGGTATAATGCCTGTTATTCTATCAGGGTGTGTCACCGCCTCAAGTTTGGTTATCAGAGATCAAATAAAATTATAGCTCTAAAAACTTGCATTGTCATCACAGAATCATGTTCCTTTAACACCAAGATTAGAAATCATATCTGACAGAAAAGACCCACACTGTGATCTCTGTCCCAGTGAACACGCCACAGTCTAAACATGTACTAAAAGCCTTTATTGCTGCCTGTTTAAAGTCAAGTGCTGAATGAATTCTTATCATACTGTCATCAACATCTCAGAGTTTTAGAATGAAAGCTCATTCTGTGGAATCAAACACAGCGCACCTACCTGCTGCAGCTGTTTGCTTAACTCCAGGGAATTAACAGCGTGTTATGGACACGTTGTTCCGACTGCACTTAAAGATTCCTGGTGTGAGTGTGACTCTTAAAGTAACGAATGTGATTTGTTTAGTCACAGGTAGATGGGGCGGGGCCTATTTTGGTCACCTTGCCTAAATTTACCACTCCCATATTGAATTAAATGTTTTTAAAGGTCCTCATGGTGATATTGTTCAGAGACTTTGCACCTGTTTATTATTCCTTAAAATAACTTTAAATTTAGATGAATTTATGATTGATTATTATAAATACACCATCTTAAATTTGGTTACTTAATCAATTACCCAAATGAATTACAAAACTACTTTAAAACTACTCAATCTAGCTTCTTTTTAACCCAGAGGGTCCAGTTAGACTCAATACAGACACCATAAGCTGCTCCTAACTGCTCTTTGCTACCCCCATCACATCCGGTTACCTAAAGTGATCCATAAACTATGGATGGCTGTTTGTAACAAACTGTACATAAATGAAGCTAGCATTAGCTGACTAACAGTAAATGTGTCAGTCCAGTTACTGCTAATGTGACACAAAGCTCCAGTTACTTCCAATTAAAATCATATTAATTAATAAGCTATGACTATGCTAGGTGGCTAATGCTACCAAAACAAACAGGTTAGCTTTAGATGCTAACACATCCAGAAGAAAGAAGGCCACATCTGAATCCAGTCTGAGTCCTCTGGCTGCTTTTAACCCTCTCCATGTCAAACAGCCAAACCCATGTTAACCCTGGTTGTTGCTCTTTCTTTGTCCCACTCTCTCTGTGCTAAAGATGCCACCTCTTCACTCTGGCAGCCGCTGGTTCAGACTTTTAGCTGCCCAGAACTCCTCCATGTCTGATACGTCTACTTGTGCTTGTTGTAACCTTGGCTAGATGCTAGGCGGGGCTGACTTACAGACCATACTTTGACAACACAGGGTGGAGAAGCTGGAATAACAACAGAAGGGCTGTAGGCAGCAGAGTGACATGGGGGGTGGTATAGCTGAGAGTAGGATGGCTGATTAATTGGTTAATCATTTGCTTTATGAAATGTCAGAACATAGTACAGTCACATCTTCTTGGAGCCAAAGGTCACATCTTTAAATACCTTGTTTAGTCTGAAAACCAAAAGGTATTCAGTTCACTGTGATACTGTATATTACAAAGAGAAGCAGCAAATTCTCTCATTTGAGAAGCTGGAACCTGAGAAATCGTAGCCGCTTTTTTTTCCATTTTTGCTTGATATGAATGAAATGAATAATCGGGTGACAAAATAGTTGCTGATTATTTTTATCAATCCACTAAATTGAGTAATCGTTCATGCTCTATGAGACAAAAACCTACTGTAGACGTGTTATTTTAAACATGAGTCTTCTTGCACACAAAGCCTGCAAATATATTAAATGTGCTTCTTGAAATGTAAACAGATGAAAGTCTCCTGTGCAAATAGAGAAGCAGAGATACTAAATGCCATAACAAATGGATTAGAAGGAGGAGACATACTTTGAAACAGGAAGCTGTTTGTCACTGAAATAGTGCACTGGAAAGGAAACACCCTGGGGAGATATTGACATTCAAGTCTGATAAATGTCGTCCAACTCTGATGTTATGTACAGACTTTCAGAAGAATTCCTTCTTGTGTTATATGGCCTGTTTTTAAAGTGTTTTAAAGCTACATCGATCTTTTCAGTAGCAACTAATATAGTGCAGTGTCATCTTTTTAAATTAGTACTATCAGTAATTGTATACTTTAGAGGTTTCAGACATCTAGTACATTCACTATTCTGTTTTTACATAGGTGTTACGTGGAGCTACTGGCACCCAGTGTCTTCAGGAAGTTAAGCTGAACAGAATTAAATAGATTCATTAAATTAATTGGAGTGTTTGGGTCCCTCAAGGCTGAAGACTGTCATGTGCAATATGTTAAGTACATAGCTGTAGTTCTGAATCATGGTATCAGTGTGGGCAGTGTGTTTATGGAGGATTAAGGCCCTGCATGTCATGACTGGATGATGTATGCAGTTCACCACTTCATTCAGGCAGAGGGCCAGTGTTCCTGCCACAACTACTGGCACCTTACATACTGAACCTCCTTTCTCAAATATTTGTCATGTGGGCGTTGCAGACGCCTTGATAACAATTCTGCTGGGTATAATTGTTAAAATCATGTGTAGAGGCCATACACCCGCTGGAGCTATCCTAGTTTTTATGTAGTAAATGATCATAAAGCTGTTGCCTGATGTTCTGATTTGACTTTTGTGGCAGTATTCTGCACATATAGAAGTACAAGCAGTAGATGCTGAAGTCATTTGTGGTGCAGATCCTGCATGCTTCATTTTTGGGTACAATTGCAGCTCTGGATTTGGGTGTGTCTCATCTCTCTGTGTTTGTGCAGATGTAAACTGCAGGCACTGTCTGCTGTAAACAACACTGATATTGATACTTTCACTCCTCTGTACGAACACAACGGCATGACAGTGAACCTCTCACATAATCGCTTGGTTTAAATCAGGAAACAGACAGTGAACCTCTCACATAATCGCTTGTGTTGGCATCAGTTTAAATCAGGAAATGAGGACTGCAGTCTTAGAATTTTAAATAAGTTTGTTGATGTACTCTCAACTAAAAATCCTAACTGTACTGTGTTGGTTGTCTGTCCTCAGCTCATCTCTTACATAACCACCTTCTGCTCCAGTTTGTTCCCAGTTGAAAAGCACCTGGAAGGCTTCCTGAAGCTCCCCTCTTCACTAAACTAATATAAAGTGACACAGCTCATTATTTGTGTTCCTGGATTTGGATTTTGCTCATTTTTGGTTTGACTGACACCAGCTCCTTTCATTGGAAGGCCATTTGTTTGAGTCCAGTTATAATAAGATTTGGGCAAAGGAAACAAACAGAATTACATTCTCTGCATAATCTGCATGGATTACATATATGAACATGAGGCTACAAACGTGCATGTTGTCAGTCTGTTAATCTGCTGCTGACTTAAAGTGAGTTGTTGTCAGTCTGTTAATCTGCTGCTGAGCTTCATCACAGAATTCATATCTTGATCTGCCAGTATTCCCACAATGCACTACTCTACAACACAGGCACACAAAGTTAGATCAGGTCAGCAATCACTCCCCCAATCAAACACTTTTTACTGTTTGTTTTGCCTCACATGCCTGGAGCAGCAAGCGACTTTGATTTACTGATCATTTAGCTGGGTTACTTGATCAGAGGGTCTGACGGTAAATGTTAGTTACTGCTGAAAGTGTTCACTGAACAGTATAGGGTTACTCTCATGACAGTAGCCTGTTTTGACCACAGCCATGTAAATAGAGTCTGGAGAAGCAGCTTTGTTTTCTATTAAATTCACTTAAGTGTACTATTAAATCTATAAGTCTACAGGATGTTTTGGAGGCGTTTTCCTCCCTGTTAAGAATGAACATCTAAATGGAAACACTGTGTGTATATACAGTATATAAAGCAATGTCCAGCTGGTTGATGCATTTTAAAACAAATGCTCAGGTTGAATGTTTTCAGTAAAGCTACTTTGAGTGATAGAAGACATATAAACTATTCAAGTGGTGTAATATTGATTTAAAGCTGCTTTAGGCTCTGCTGCTGAGCAGATTAGCCATCTCGACTGCCTCATTTCCTTGCTTGCGCTCTCTCTCCTTGTTACGCACTCTTTCTCTGACCTTGAGCGTCGCCTGGAGCCTCTCCACGTCATCTGGGACATTTATTTCAAATAAACAGCAGAGGTAAATGAAGACGATTATGGGAAATGGAAAGCATAAACATAAAAATACTGCATTAATAATTTAATACACAGTACATATCCACCTCTTAAAGCTCCTGCTAAAGCATCCACCAATGCAGTAACATGTCAAGATATCCACTAATAAACATAATTCTTTTCTAGACAATTGGAAGACATTTTGCATAGATAAGCAGTTACCTGAGACAGACGATAAACTCCAGTGAGCATTGTTGCAACTTGATTTATGCCATTTTTATACATAAAAATATGCTAATAGTTCTGTTTGACTTACACATTATAAGTAAAAAAAAAACTTTCAAGCAAAATAATGTTTCCTGAAAATAGTGGTGTAAAACTGTGCATTGTGCACCAGAAAACATTTGCTGAATGGAAACACAAATATGTATGGAGCCAACAACGCCATTTCAGCCTTGTAGTGTCTGCAAAAGCGACTTGCATAATGAAATTCTAACCATTAAAGGATTAGTATGTCAGTCATTCATTGTGATGGATAGTGACGCATCCGTGTTTACCCAGCTGAATCTGAAGATTCTTGATCCATGTCATCAAAATCTACATAACTATGTTCTGTACTTGATCAGATATGGTTTATTTACATTGCATCTACAGTTTGTCATTTTAAAGTTATGCACAGACAACATCAACATCCATGAGATGGACCCATAAAGATAGAATGAATTTGCAATAAATAATTTCCACCTGTGCACTGCTTATGCTTCAGAGCGTTCAGTATCTTTCATTTTTAGAAATTTTAGACTAAGCAGTAAAACTGATGCAAGTTTACAGGTAATCTGTCACAGGAAGCGTTCAGCTTTAGAGCTTACACCTGTGGGGATTCTGCCAGCAAAGGCATTACTAATTTTGGGAATCTTTTTTTCCCATATTTCAGCAGCTGGTTCATCTTTAGCCCCAGGAAGTTGTCTTCTATTACTATCTGCGTGATCCTGATTTCTGCTTTGCTGAATTGCGCAGTAACCGAGTCTGTTTGCTTTTCAGCTGCGACTACAAACACAGCAGGAGGGAAGCAGGAGAAGTGCGGAGGTGCCTGACATCCACTATGATGACATCTTGAAACACTCCCCCGTACCCTGCAGACACACCCAGTGCTCAATGCAGGTCAGCAACACAACACAACTCAGCATCAGGACCAGCTGCCTTAAATTTGCTCACTGGCTTCATCACAAACACATAAACATAATCTCTCCCACTGCACTACTGAACCCTGCTGCTGATTCAGTGAATTGCTCATGGAAAGACAGCACAGACAAAATCACAGATAGAGGAAAAACAGAGCAGAGAGAGAGTGATGCCCACCCGTTCCTGACGAGGCAGCTTGCCAGTTGGGGAAGGCCAGGTGGAAACAGTCGCACATGATGGCAGCGGTGGTTGAGATGGCGGCAGCAGAGACGAGGTCCTGGGTCAGGCAAGCGGGGGAGTTGGAGGGAGAGACAGTGTTGGTGGAGGGTTAGTCAGGTGCTGCTGCTGCAGCTTCCCCCGCCTTGTGCTGGATCAGTCTGTGTTTGCAGGTCAGAGCGCCGCAGCGCAGCAAGAGATGAGTTGCAGAAATAACAGGCGAGCAGAGAGAGTTAGAGCTCACTGCTGCCTCTGAACTGTCCACCGAGTGAAGGAAACTCCCTCGCCTGCCCCATAAACATGGACCTCCAGAGCAGCATGCTAACTTAATTATGGGAGGAGCTGCCCCCCACCCCCCAGCACACACAGATACATCCCTCAGTTCTTTTCTACTCCTCCTCCTCTTCTTCCTCTCTCCTGTTTTCAATCTCAGTGACCATCCTAGTTGGACAAGGACAATCAGGATGTCAGCTTCTGGCTCCAGCAGTGATGAGAGTGGGGTGAAATCGTTTATTGACATGGGGCAATAACTCAATTTGAAGACATACACTTAGTTTAAAACACCTCACTGTGGACAGGGAGGCAAGATGATGAGGATTTCAGCAGGGCAAAGCGTGTAAGGAAACTGAGGGAGATCAATCTAAACAGCGCCAGTTATGGTGGCCTGTGAGGCTCAGGTCAGAACAGCAGTTTTCAAGATTACATTTTGAAATGACAAATGATAAAGTAAATCTGTGCTCTGGGCACACTGACTCCAGGCACAAATACAGTGTCGCAAATACAGTAAACATGTAGCTCAGGAACCTACAGTGTGATTCATCCAGCGTGCAACCAACAGAAAGAGAATATGTGTTCACATGGCGAACGAATAAGGTAGTCATGTGTTATGAAGTATAGATGCTAATGTGGAAGCATAGAAAGATTAAGCCTGAGAGTTATAACGCTGATGATGCTACCTCAGATTGAGACTTAAAAAACATCCGGTTTGTCTTAAATTGCTACCCTAACATTAAAATATTGTAATTTCATCTTGCACAAAATTTCAGCTTCAATTCGACCTGAAAGTATCAATTATAACAGTTAATTAATTTGTTTTTCAGCAAAGAAAAATAATGTACCACAGTCTGTCCAATCACTTAACCATCATCAAATGAAAATGTCTCTGGTTCCAGTTTCTAAAATGGGAGGACTGCTGCTTGTTTTTAGCAAGCAGTTACAGATATCACTTTGGGCTCCAGGCACTTATTTGGGGATTTTTTAATTAATTACAGACAATACAGGAATATCAATAATTGACATCAGTGATAAAAGTTATTGTTAGACGGAATCTTAAAGCTTTGGTGATCATAAGTGTATCTGTCTCCTATGATGCGACTTGCTTGTCCTGCCTTCCTCAAGCGACTAACCAGGTCTTTGCCTGACTCAGACTGAACATGTGACTTCAAGTGAAAGCTGTTACATCTGAAGGAGAAGACACAGGTTAAGAGCTTTTGAAAACTGGACAATTACAACATGGCCGCTGTCCAAAAAAAGAGGCTTCAACTCCCTCAGGAGGAGGTTATTTATGCTGACCATATATGTACCCAAGGGGTGCTGGAGAGGATGATAACCCCTTGCATACATCTCCTTCATGAGCATCAGGTTTTATTTGAAAATCTATTTGGATGTTTT
Organism: Monopterus albus; assembly: GCF_001952655.1. Classification (NCBI taxonomy): domain Eukaryota; kingdom Metazoa; phylum Chordata; class Actinopteri; order Synbranchiformes; family Synbranchidae; genus Monopterus; species Monopterus albus. The sequence continues at coordinate 1,608,157 of NW_018127944.1, read as the reverse complement.
TACCTGCCTGCTGACCAAATCATGGCTGCACTCACCGCTTCTCTGGGTGCTCTTGTGTTTTAAGAGCTAAGTGATGTTAGGACCTGAGAGAGAAGCTAGTGGTGCATTAGCCATGTTGGCCTCAGCCCTCAGATCAATACTGCAGAAGTGCAAGGCAGCACTATGGTGACAGGAAGCACAGGTATTAGGTAGTTTCTACTGTCCAGACCTGCAGTATCTCAAGTATGGGTTTTCCTGCAGTATGCAATGTTTACGCTTTACATGTCTGTACAAAATAACTACAATAATATAGTATAAAAACACATATGCAACAGTATTCCAGGATGAGTGTCTTCCACAGCCCGGCCAAAGCGATGATATCAGGTATCAGGACGGATATTTTTAGGCACATTCTCAAACTCTGTTCAGTTGACATGCGGTTACTTTCCAGTTATGCAATGATTCAGTCTGATAAAACTAAATGAGCAATTATTCAAATGTGAGCTAATAATTACAGTTATTTTATCTCATTATACATTGAGTCACACTTCAGTTTAGCTAATTTAATGAAACCGCTTCTGCTCTAGCTTCCTTTTCTCCTTTAAACATCTCTGCATTTGTGATTCTAAAAATGTTTTTGTCTCTGATTCTACATTCAAGTCAGACAGATTCAGATGGATGAGATAATCTCTTTACCTCTTTTCCTTTTTTTTTTTTACTTCTTGGCCATGAGCATGAGCATGAGCAGGCAAAGTGACACAGCATTTAGTTTTGGCTCAAGTTCAAAAAGCTCTAAATCAGTTCCTGGCCAGAAGGAGGAGAAAATATTGACCACAAGCTGAACAGCTCTATTCTTCTTTGTCATCAGTCCCTGAGGCTTTTTATTCATTTTTTGATCATATATGAGATTTTTTTTAGTATTTATCAGACAACATGTTGAGCATGAAAATGCTAGAGGACAAAAAGACATGAGTCAGAGCAATGTGTACATCACTACCAAAGACTGGCCTCCTTCTGAGGTAGCATGTCACCAGGTAGTGTCCTTCGGCACTATCACATAATATATACATTTGTGTGAAAGAAGTAACGATTTGTGTTTAGTCTCGTAAAGGAAGGTCTTGTTTGACTCACAAGTAAGGTCAGGTAAGTAAGAATCGTCAGAATTGTCAGTTGATCACAAACCCAGTGCTGATAAAGTCTCTGCCTCTTCTAACCTGGTGCTAACACACAACACCTATGACAGTTAAGACTAACTATGGAAGACACGAACGCTTTCAGATAAAACATTCATATGTATTTGTATGTATTTGTATTTGTTTAATTCTTTTTTGTGCTTTCTCTCTTGTATGTGCTTTGTCCTTAGGGACCAACACCTTCTGACTTTCCCATCCTGCCTATTGTACTTAAGCACATTAATTCCAATTAATGATGCAAATATTCACCAACAGCTAACAAATGTAAAGTTTAATTTTCTAAATGCTCAGTAATTTCCTGTTGTTTTTAGCCAAATGATTTATAACCAGGAGGAGTGAGGGCATTTGTTGGGACCTATTTTCAGCTGCAGATCAATGCATATTTGATACTCTAGTGAGTATTTAGCAACTAAATTGCAGGTTGTTCCTGCTGCATTGAAATGTTAGATTTTATAGGAGAACAATAGCATCCATCTGTATCACACTGAGACATCAAGGAACACACAATAAGGAACACACAATGCCCTTTAAGGTTTGGAACAACTTCATTATGGGCATTTAATATACTTCAGACGTAGGCAGAATTTAGTAAAACAGGACACAGGGATACTGAGTACGTCTGGGTTTGAGGAAGAAGGACAGGCATGTCCAAAATATCACAGTGACTTGCTTTGACTTGAAATCATTAGAAATGAAGGGATTTATTACTCTGTTTAACAGTTTGTTATGTTGCTTTGCTCATATTGTTGCCACAGAAAAGTATTTTTTGATTTATAGAAACATAAGATAGGAAAGTGGAAAATGTGAAGATATCGTTAAGCAGAATATGGATTTGATTTATAGCTAAATCTACAGCTCATTGTAACTTGTACTGTTCATTGTACAGAATGTGCCTTTATCCTGCAGGATATGTAAAAACATACAGTATACTGACTGTTTCTCTCATATGTTTTGCAGTTTGAGCTGCATTTACCACATTCGTGAAGTGGATTCAAGGCTGAAAGGTTGCTGGTTCAAATCCCTGGACATACAGGTAAAAGAGAAGTTTTCCATTTTTTTGGCTGGTTCAGTAGCTGTTGTAATCAGTGTTACAGATATCGCTTTGGGCTCCGGGCACTTATTTGTGTTTGTAAGCGAAGCAGCAGTGGGGCTGTGAAGGTGGGGGTTTCTGGGGGGAAAACTCAGAGGGTTTCCTCTGGATACATAAAATACCTAGAAATGTTTTTATATTTGAGGTTCACGCACCATCTTCACGGTTTGGTTTGGAGCTTAGTTGGTGTCATTAGGTGGGTTTCGACAATCTGCATTTACAAGGACAAGCGCTGATACTTGTGTTGCATCAGCTCTTGTTTGTATACAAACCCACAGACCTGATCTGTACCAGGACCTGATAATGAGTCAGGAGTGGAATATTAAATGCACCTTAACACATCGTGCATCCAGACAGAATGATTCCTGGAAACTGCACTGACCACTGAAGACAGAGCTGTACTCTGGTACAGCGGTTGATGGTGGGTGGCGGGTAATCTCCTCTGCAAAATTCATCCACTCTGACAGTGACTAAGACCTTTTGTACCTGCTAATTATCTGTAATCTAATCAAAAATAAAGCAGTCAAAATACAGAAAGAGCATGTTTTGAAAGCACTATATTGAAAATAGTCTGTAACATTTTGCCAGCTCCATTTACATACATGAGGGGAGCTACTGTATGTAAATCATCACACAACCCATATAATAACCAACTTTTTGATACAACAAACAAGTAAAACAATAAGAAACAGTATCAATTGAAAAGCACAGACAAGGCATCAAAGATAAAGTTAATATCAAAAAGTCAAAGTATACTCAAATACCTGTGAAGTAGTTACAAAAATATATAGATTTTACAGTCTGACTGAAAGGACCAGAACTAATAACTGTAATGAATGTAATTACAGCACATACATCAAAATGTGGCCCTCTCTCATGTGGTTACCATGTGATGGACCTCCATTCATACAGTAGTGCTGAAAGCACATCTGCCACATGCATGTGTCTCATCTAGATGTTACCAACCAGTGGCGTACGTGACTAATAGCTTCTACTCTGCCTTTAATTACCCGCATTTATAATTCATTTGGAGAAAATGAGATTGAACTACACTGGCAGTGCAGCCCTGTGGTCATTGTGATCGAGGGCTTTAGCTGGTTTGGTTGGTTTTTGGCTAAGACTTTACCGTTATCACCAGTATCATCATCAGAAATGCCACCATGTGAAAACCGTATAATTACATTTTAGAGGATTGTGATATTGTAAGCTGGAGAACTCCTACACCCCTCAGGCTTATCAAGTTTTGACATTGGTGGTATTTTTAATCAAGGTAAAAATACTCTATTACAAGTAAAAGTCATACATTCAGTTTTAGTTCAGTAAAATGAACAAGTATTAGAAGTATCACAAGTAAAAGCACTTACTTTACTACACTGTTGCTAAGCACCCCTGGTAGTTTTTGTCATAGGCTTATTATTGAACACATAAAATGTGACTTGATCTTCATTTGAGTCACAAGTGTAGGTAAACAAAATGTGCTTAAGCTAATAACACACAAACAATTATAGCCTTTCATGTTATTACTGAACACACCCAGTAAACATTTACAGTGCTGGTGGGAAAAGTAAGTGAAGTCTTTAACTTAATAACAGGTCGAAGCTCCTTTGGCAGCATTAACCTCAAACAAGCACTTCCTGTAGCTGTGGATCAGACGTGCACGATGTTCAGGAGAAGCTCTGGACCATTCTTCCTCACAGAGCTGCTTCAGCTCAGACAGTATCCATAGTACTCTACTGTCGATGTTTTCATGTTGGTATGAGAACAAAGAGCACCCTGACACTCCACAACACTACTGGGAAAATGTTTGAGGTTGAATTGTTTGAGAAGAACACATGGCACTACGTATGGTGTAAAAAGGAACCGTGTGCCAACATGAAAACATCAACAGTAGAGTACTGTGGAGGGAGCATCATGATTTGTGGCTGCCCTGCTGGCTCTGGGTCTGGACTGCTTCCCAACATGGAGGGGAAAATGAATTCCCCAGTTTATCAGGGTGTCCTACAGGATAATGTCAGGACAGCTGTCTGCCAGCTGAGGCTCAGAACAAGCTGGGTGATGCAGCAGGACAGTGATCCTAAAGACTGAAGTAAATCAATGACCGAACAAGTAAATCTGCCATGTGAAGCAGCTCAGTCAGAGCCCAGACCTCGACCCAGCAGAGATGCTGCGGCATGAGCTCATGGAGCTGTTCACACCAGACATCCTGGGATACTGTCTGAGCTGAAACAGCTCTGTGAGGAAGAATGGTCCAGAGTTTCTCCTGAACATCGTGCACGTCTGATCCACTGCTACAGGAAGTGCTTGTTTGAGGTTAATGCTGCCAAAGGAGCTTCGACCTGTTATTAAGTTAATAAAGAGTACACTTATTTTTCCCACCAGTACTGTAAATGTTAACTGGGTGTGTTCAGTAATAACATAAAAGGCTATAATTGTTTGTGTGTTATTAGCTTAAGCACATTTTGTTTACCTACACTTGTGACTCAAATGAAGATCAAGTCACATTTTATAACCACGTCATGGAGAAAACAAAGTCATCTCCAATGGTTCTTGCCACTGTATTTACTTTAGGCCAATACGCAACTTTTTATGTTGTCACTGAATATGGAAGAGCTCATTTTAGTGACTCTACATACGTTTAGGTTGTTTAATCTACAGGGAAACACGTTTCCTAACTGTGCATATGACAAATAAACACTTTGACCTTTGACCTACATCATATTTTAATAACTCATCCTACAGTTTGTCAGAAAAATTCTCACCTTTGACCTACATCATATTTTAATAACCCATCCTACAGTTTGTCAGCAAAATTCTTTACGTAAAGTAATGAGTAGCTATAGCTGTGAAATAAACGTATTTTAGAAGAAAACGTACAGTATTTTCCTTTGAAATGTAGTAAAGTATAAAGTATCATTTAGAAGCACTCAAGTAAAGTACAAGTACTTCATAGTTACTTGGTGAATAACTTGGATAAATGTAATTAGTTGTTGTGACAGAGAAGGTTTTGGTCATGGGTGTTTGTTACTGCAATGACCTGGTCGCTCACTTCAGCTTATTTCTTGTTTGCTGGTTCTTGGTTGCAACCTTTCCAAGAACGCCTTGATACAAAGCACTATGGCCTGTGGTACGTCTCTGTCTTAGTCAGTGGATTCGCTCAAGAAAAAAACATACCAGCAGCTCATTTGTTTCCCTCTGAAAAATGAATTGGAGCCTTTTAGTCCGAAGATGCAGATTCAAATCCATTTCTACATGACGGCAGGCGTCAGGTCGCAGCTTGGACCTGTACTTGAAGTTCCTCGGTGTCCAGATGACCTTGTAAGTCCCTTAATGGTAATCAGATAAAAATGAACTTGTTCCTCAGGGTTGTGTAGCTTGTCGGGCACATTCCCACTTCTGTCTTTATCATTTTGATGTCCATAATTTGTGTTTTTCCTACCAGTTACTGTACATTTTAAGCCTGGAGCTATTTATTTGACCAGTGTGGGGCGCTAGAACTCTTCACTAAAAGCACACCACCGAAATTCTTTGCCGCCTCTGATGATCTCATCCAAAAGAAAAACTGAATTTGTTTTTAAAAAATCTCATAAAATACCTTAAGATTAATGTGCAAAGACAGTTCAACAAACAGGTTGTTCATCATATGCGAGGTGTGCCTCAGACTACTCTGTGTATTGGCAGCCCCAAACGGCAGTAGTAAGTACTGTAAACACAAAATTCTTTTGTTTGCAGTTTACTCTTAAAGGACAGGTTCTATCTTAAAGTCTATCTTAAAACATTAGTCACATGCCCATAAAGACAGTGAAACAGGTTTTTTTAATAATCTGAAGTTAATATGATATTTCAATCTTCTGAGTAAGTCAAGCTGAAGTTGGTATTTTCCAAACTTACAGATGTTTTAATGCAAAATTCCCTCTTTTTGTTTCTCTCACTTACATTGGAAGCGTTTTAGGAGTGGATGGTAGTAATGGTCAGTATAAACAGAAAACCTGGTTCAGTGTTCATATGGTCACCTGACTGCAGACCTGGAAAATGGGAACCTATCCTTTAAGTGAGGAGTCATCACTGTTAGAGGGGATTTTACTGTCTCATAGTAAATGCAGCCCCACTTTACACTTTTCCTATAATTTATACAGATAAAACACATTTCTTTTAGATAACAAATTTGTTTTACATTAACATCTCGTCAAGTGCTACTGGATCTATCTGCCTACCTCCCCATCAGTACAGTTGTTCCATCCCATTGTTTTGCAGCTGCAGAGGGTGTTTGTTCTGTGAGTGTGTGCTGAGTCAGCCTGCTAGATGGAGGGTTTCCAAACCAGAGCAAACCAGAGCCCAGCTTTACTGCGCTGCAGCAGACAAATGTCTGCCTGCAGAGAAACATTAACCCGGAGTGAGACACCACAGCACTCTGCTGGGCCGCAGGCAGACATTTATACTGGACATCCAGTTTCACTGTGCTCAGTGTCATCACAGACAGACAGATGGATGGATAGATGGATATGGATGGCTGTATAGACAGACAGACAGATAGATAGATAGATAGATAGATAGCACTGCAATGTAACATAGGTGTGGCTATAGAATCAGACACGCTCTGTTCATGCGTTTAAATGGCAGCACCAGCAGTGCTTGTGTGCAGCAGTGCACGTGTTGCTCCTCCTCATGTGGCCACTCCCTGAATTCCAGCACTAGATTCCTCTGTCCAACATCATCTACTGCAACTCTGCTTCTGTGTCAGACTCACAAAGTTACGGTAAGAGAAAAATGGCACTGCAACAACACGCATGCTGTAAAGTAATGGAGGGAAAATAGATTTCCTGAATTTCCAAACATATTGTCACATTTTGCCTATTTGTGTTTAGTTATTTTTTCCCCTGATTCAAAGCCTAAATAGAATAGAAAGCCTTTAGCGTCATTGTACATTTTAAAACCAACAAAAACATGACCAGTATATACAATACATACAACTCATAAGTATAAAACTAATAAATACTTTAAAATAATAAAGAAGCAGTTTCTTATTCTTGCACAGAATGAATATTGCACCTACAACAATGTGAATTCATATGATATGTTTATGAATTGGTAGAATATAAAATTCTGATTGCCAGGGAAAGAAACTACTGTCAACAAGGCCAAATGTAGTTATATTTGATAGTGCATCTGTTGCATTTATGTAAACAGACAAATAATAAACCACAAACCATCAATAAGGCACAATTAAGGCTCCGTGGAGCTTGGTTAAATACATTTCACCCCCGGCTGCCATAGGGAAGCTTTTAGTTCTTAAGTAAAACCGACAGACAAAGGAGGTCAGTAAGAACACTTAGTGTAGTCATTTCCTCAAGTCCAAGTGTGAGGAAGTTGTCTTGCATTTGACTACGTCTGTTTTTTGAAACAGCTTTTCTCTTTTAACTCCATTGTATTTATCAGGTACACAAGTCAGTGCTTAATTTAAATTAGTTTAAACTACAGTACAGTACATAGTGTACTTCCCACTATTTTAATCCACAGGTACATTTGATTAATATTACTACCTTTCTTTTAAACAAGTACTATTCAGTTGTAGTACCGGCACATTTGATGTAGAATTCTTGTGGAATTCTTTTATTGAGCTGGTGTACTGCAGGGGCAAGTGTGAAATATGAGATTTGGCTTTTCACTCAATACTTTCCACGAGTGGGTTGAGTTTCACAAAACTGAGTGATGCTCTACTGTAAGAACCACTGGTTTTGCTGAAAACCACAGAAGCACAAGGATCAGGTTCCCTGCATAAGATGCGGCTGCAGAAACACCGGATAGCATCAACATACACCACTGAACATCAGTTTGAATTTGCACTGTCATGGTCAGCAAACCAAATCTGCTGTTCTGTCAAACGGCCACCAGGGAGCAGTATTGGCCTCTATTTGACTTCTCAGTCCTGTGCAGAAAAATAAGAGATGGCGCTTTGTTGCTCTGGGCTGAGACTCCCAGGCTTTGTGTTACCTTTAATAGCTTCTGCCTGTCAAATGTTGTATATTAAACATGTTTAAGATTCAGACTGGGGTTAAGCAATCAAAGGAAGGCAAGATTTTGGTGAAGCCTGGGAGAAACATTCGCCCAGGAGGTGACACTCAGGGCAAAAAGTGCAGTTAATAGAAGAAAAATTAGCCTGACCACAAACAAACAAACAAACAAACAAACAAAAAACACACGTATTGACTAATGCCTCACTGTGTATTCATGGTTGGCGTGCGGTAAGACGTGTTTTTGAGGTACTGGTAGAAAAGATTTGTTCCATGGTCAGCTTTTGGAGCCTGGACGTAACGCCTGAGTTTTTGACCCAAAAAACCACACACAAACAGGCCTGTGTGATGTTGCGTAATGAGACGATGCTTTACAGTTTGTTAAAGGAATAAAGACTCACACAATGCAGCCAATGCATTTTTACTGTATTACTGAATAAAATCTATAAAATATTCCACAAAAATACAATACATTATTAATTATCATCTCATTATCCAGCAACCTCATCCTTCACTTACACATTTACATCAGCATCAACCACATACAGTTTGTGCTTTACTATGGACACTGCACTTTCATACAATTATAAATAACACTGTAGCTCTCTGTTCATTATTTTCAGTCCCATCAGATGGATTATGTACATGAGAAAACAAACAAGTGGGTTTATTTCACAGGCTGAAATCCAGATGATTCGCACTGTACTACAGTTCGGTGCCATGGAGCCAAAACAAGTTGTTGTTGAAGCAGCAGTGCGCTCCTCATACATCTCATGTGATTGGTCCATGGTCTGAGTCTGGGCAAAACAAGCTCACAGCCCCTCCTACTGAACAAGTGACGCAAGCTGCCTAATCCCACCCCTCCTCCTCCTCCTCGTCCTCCTCGTCCTCCTCTTATTTTCCCCACTGGCCCTCACTGCCACCTCCTCTGTCAGCTAGTTAGTTCACTGTCAGCCTGTCAGGATACATTAAACTCATTTTTTGCCAGTAGTGTTCACCGAGTGTAGAAAAAGACCAAGAAGAGGGTAAGAAATGATGATGGTTCTGGCTTTGAGTGCTTTACAAAACACTCCACCACAGTAGGGTTTTTAATCAATGAAGCTCAGACAGCCAGAAAAACCTCAACACAAATGAAAATTAGGTTCAGTAGTAAGGCATGCTGTCGACATGAGACAAGAGATAGAGATGAGGATGGATTACTTTGGTCTGACAGGGAAGCATTGGAGTTGTAGCCAAGAACAAAGTATGAAATAAACAACACTAAGTGATTTCTATCAGTGACAGACAGTCCATGGCTTTGGGTGTGAAACAGGAGTGTCCAGGTAAATTGACTACAAACAGATGTCAGGAGGTAGAACAGGAGTAAACCACAGATAGTGAAGGTCAAGCATCTGATTCGTCATGACCTTTCACTCACTGTATCTCTTCTACTGGACAGGAGATTAGAGTTTCAGATAGAAACACATATAAAACTGGTAAAAATAATAAAAACCTACACCATCAATGCCATAAAAATACATAGGCTTCTGCTGTCATTTACAATTTTCAGACATGGTAAAGTTGCCCTGATGGCTGACTTGAAGCAAACAGCTCAGTCAGAATCAGACTACATTACTATTTAAAGTATGTTTTAACTGCATTCACAACATGTTGGATTTACCATAAATAAGCTGCCGAAGAGGAAAAACTGTTGAAATCATCCTCGTGGTGAAAGGACGAGTATTATTTGTTGTACAGGCTCTGATAGTTTGTCCCATTTGGTGTCACAAATGGTGCAAAAGGGTTGACATGGTAGCCAGTACACTGACAGTCTAAAATGAATCTAAATTATAAGTCACACACACAAAAATAATAGTCTCTATGTAGAAGCACACGTAATATCTGCTGCAGTCTGAGGCTGATTTTTCTTTCATAAATAAAAATAACATTAGATAAAGGCGTTCCAACTAATTAAACAACTAATTAGCATCCCATTTTCCCCACTTCCTTTGATATGATCTCCGGGGACTGGAAGCTTACGTCCTTTGCTGGTAAACCCCCACACTCAATGGCCACATCCTCCGTTTCAGCAGCCACACTGACATGTCGCAGGTCCGGCGACTGCTGGACGACCACCTCAGCCACACAGACTTTTGGCTGATGTCAGTTTCTAATTTAAACATCCTACGTGGTGTCATAAAAACCATGCAGTCCTAATACTGAAAGGAAAGCCAGGCCTTTGCCCTCCTGGCTAGCTGAAGCGCCCTCTCTTAAGTAATTGAAGAGATTTCAATTAATAATAAACCCAGGTCTGATCTAACAGACTGAGTGACACACAAACTGTGACAGCTCAGGTTCCTTCTTCCTGAGCAGTGGATGCTGTTGCTGCTTTTTCTAAAAACTTGTTAAAACAGGAGAGAAAAGTGGCATAAACACTTCAGGCTGGAAATGTAAGGTTCCATCTGCATTTACAGTTTTACTGAATTAAGGACAACCCACCACAGATGCTCTTACACTGATCTGTGGCATCTGTGATGTCCCGTCTGTTACAACACTTCTCTTACAAGTGCTGCAATACTCTTCATTTAGACATGCCTGCCTCTTCAGCTGCTACAGGTTATTCACAAATCTCATAAAGGAAAGTTACCTGATCTGTTAAAATGGGTCTTTCTGTCCCAGCTAAAATGTACTTCTGCTAAATGTACATCCACTGTCATATTTGATTGCTGTAAAGTTGTAATTAACCGATATGTTCGTCGATTAATCTGCCAGGCATTTATTTCCCCAATTAACTGATTAACTGTTTGACCTATGAAATGTCACAAATTAGTAAAGAGAATTTTCCAGAGGCCAAGGTGACCTCTTCAGCTTGACCGGCAGTCCAAAACCCAGTTTGCATTTTAGCTTGATGAATAACTTTTATAATTAATCAATTATCAAAATTATTGCCTGTCTGGTCAGTTATCCAGTGGAGTGCTAACCAGCAGCACAGTGCTAAAGTGTTTTAAAGTGGAACATGATCATTTTAAACTGCATTCTTCTTCTAATAAATATTTCATTTCTCATTTGAGGCACAAACTGGTGAACAGACTGTACATAAGATGCTGGATGGTTCCTTATAAATGAATTGCATGCAAGAATTAATGTTGTTTTCTACCTAAAACTCACTTTAAGCAGGATTAAAACAGATTTTCAACCAGAATGTCAGATGGAGCCTTAAAATATCCAAGGTCACGTTCAAGTTCATCGACCCTCAAATCAGTCTTGGTTCCACAGTTCCACTTTTAGTGTCCTCAGCCAGGGCAGGTGCTATCAGACTCTAAATTCTTGATCAGCCAAGTGCAGTACAAGTTCAGAAAGGTTCCTGTTGGTAATCAGGACTTTACCAGAATCTCCATGATGTGGTCCAACTCATTCAGATCCATTAGACAGGATTGGAGACTTCCAGGTGAGCCATGGCTAGGAGTGCGCATTTTCACATCCTCATCTTCCCAGAGCGACACACTGACTGGCCACACAGGGCCTGACACCCAGGCAGAAGGCAGGTCTGAAGTCTCGTACATCGAAGTATCAATGTCCTCAAAGATGTCATCCAGGGCGAGGTCGCTGAGGTAGCCCATGGCGTTTACTGCATCACTAAAAGCATTGTTTGTCACAGCAGGAGGCGATTTCTGCTGATCAGGCAAACCGCTGGCCTCCTGGGAGGGGATTTCAGGGGACAGCGGTGGAGACTTAGACACGTCGCCTTCTGTACACCCAGGGCATGTTATTGACATGTCCTCCCTGAAGTCGTCCCTGAGAAGACAGGAGTCAGGCTGCACGCCGCTGAGCAGTATGTCCGTTGTGCAGGTTATCGCCCTGTCACGCCGCATGTCCTCTTGGATCTGCCTGAGTGTGTTGATGAGCAGCACGGACCGTCGAAGGCTCAGCTCCATCCCAACCTGATAGCGCTGGAGCTTCTCCAAGCAGAGGCCAAGCACAAGCTGACGCTGCTGCCGGTGGCTCATGTCAGATTTGGGTGGACCCACAAGGAGCCCGCCCTGCTCCACCCTGTCCTCCTCCCCATTCTGCTCCTTCTCCTCTGCCACAGCAGCAGGTACCACCTCGGCCTCCAGCTCCTCCAGGCAGCTCCACTTCCGCTTCACGCCACGACCCAACATCGACCTAGATCAATGGGAAAACAGACCACCAGTTACAACGTGCTAGAGTAAAGCATTTAATCAATATGCTTTTTGAAGACAATAGCTGTAGTGCAGCTGATATCAACATCGCAAAACTGCAATTTCTCAGACTGGAAAATGATCTAAAAAACTTCTATTAATTTAGTGACTTAAATAGTAGGGAAACTAGTAGGGAGACATTTTACTGCCTTTTATCAAAAAATCAGCTACTGAAGCCAAAAAAAAAAAGTCTGAGACACTGTGGCTGCAACTAACAATGATTTTTATTAGCGACTATAACTGGCAATTCTTGGTAAATAGTTTGTTTTGTATGATGAAATATGTATGTACATATACTGTAGAGCTGCAATTACTCTACTGACATAATTAATCAGGCTCTTCTAACAATGTTCAATCATTTTAGTCACAGACAACATTTGATGGGCAAAGCATCTTAAATGTGATCATTTGAAACTTATCTTTGTCATATTTAACTATAGACTGAATACTTGACCACTGACCACTGACCACTGTACTTTTAGGCTGCTGGGTAAAAAACAAACAAAACAACTAAATACATCATCTGTGGCTTTGAGAAATTAAAGGACCTTTCACAATTTTCTGACATGTGATAGACAGACCAATGAATCAGGAAAATCATAGGTAGATTCATAAAAATAAAGATAATAAAAATAATTGTTAATTGCAGTCCTAATATATGTATGAAAATTGTGTTATCGTCTATTTATAATTACGCACTGGGAGACTAACCTTGAGCTAAAAGAGATACAAATAAACTAATTAAGAAATAGAAAAAGACAACCGAAGGATTTTGCCCGTTTTGCTTAAATATTATTTAAAAGCAATGAAACTGATAATCATATTTGGTGCAGATTAATTTCTGTAGCTGAGTTAATCAACTTCAACTCTGGCAAACAGACACAAGAAAAGTCTCTGACAGATACTTTCTGTCTGCTCAGTCGACAGAAAGTGAGACAACAACTTTGACAGCAGTGACAGAGAGCAGGTGATTCATTTTGGGGAACACTGAGAGACACATGGCTGATCACACCAGGTTGCCCTGGCTGTAATAAACCTTGCATCCAGTTTATGTAAGAGCACCAACCTAGTAAACCAGGCTAGTTTCCCATTAAATTGCACTTCAGGAGCTCAAAAAATAAGTAGTGACAAAAAAAACCAACTGCATACAAACAGTGAGCAAACATGCACAAGTTAAAGGGTGTATGTGTGAGTTTTCCATTAAAGACACTTGAAAAGTGACTCACTGTTAAGACACCCATGCAGACTAAGAGACTTAACTCATCCTCACAGACTTAGATTGTTACCTGTGGGTCACAGTCTCAAAGGTGTTCCCTAATAAACTGGCACACATGAAGCCCCTTTTGATGAGTCCTTGACCCCCATCTGAGGGGATTAAAGCTCCTGGGTTTGATTTCATATAATATGATGTCAAATCTATGACTAAAACACTTATTCCTACTATTTTCTCTCTTGAAACTAGTAAAATAAGAAAGTAATATCATTCTATCCTACTTATTTTGCCCAGGACCCTCAAGAACACCCCTAAAAGCCCATTAACGATTCCGGACTTCAGTAGAAAAAGACAGGCTCCGTTTTAACCAAGATGAAATGGGAAATTTTGCCGAATTAAAGTGACTGTTAAAAAATAGAATTAAACAACCTTACGTGCCCTTGGAAAGTTTCATGAGGTGTGTGAATCCGCCAAGTCTTCGCTGGTTTCGTTTGGTCACCGCGAACCTCTGCTATCGAGCCCAGGAATATGAGGAATGTACAGTCCGTTCACAGCAGTGGGGGGAGGAGGCGGAGCGGGTCCGTTCACCCGCCGATCAACCCTCCACCTCCGCCTCTCACGGGGCAGCAAATGTGCGGCCCCTTGTTCCGGCTGCGAGCTGCTGCGGCGTTCAGGTGCAATCTGTCGACCATGTAAAATATGATGTGAAGATTAAATAACTATAATAAAGATGTGACACAAATATAGTGTATTAAAAGGTACAATATCTAGCAGTGACATGTAATAAAGTAAAGATATAATAATGGAAATATTGAAGTAAAGTACCCCAAAACCTAAAAGCCTTTTGACAAGAAAACTGGCTTATTATAACCAGGCTAATGTTGTCCCAGAATGTACTGATAAGAGAGAAGATTCCTAATGATAATACTGGGGACGGTTGTTGCTTATGATACCTAAGAATAAATGTAGCATGAGCAGATAACATTACTCCACTTCTTTTATATTATTTTTTACTGAAAAACAGGAATTTTATGGCTTATAACCAGGTTTTTAGGTGCCAGGTAACTGAAACAGTTGTCAAATTGTCATGTGAGTTTGAACATAACAGGAGGCCCAAGTGGAACACGAAGAAATTCTTATGTTTTTCTACAGGTCTTTAAAACAAGCAAATATCTACATATCACTGTTAGAAATATCTAGAAGTTCTATGAGGCTGCAGCGAGCACCTGAATGCACCATTTTAAAGGGACAGATGACGCATAAGGGGAGATTGAGGACGTGACCGGAAGAATAGGGAAGGCAAAACACCAAATAAGGAAACTCTTAAGTCACGTTTTTCTGACTCTTCTTCCTGAATCTGTCGCAGCCAAATTTTTACTTCTTCTTTCCTCTTTTTCTGAACTACAGAATTATTGTAATAATTATTTGCCGACTTTCATTTTGTGGTGTCTCGGTGACACAACTGCACAGCCATTAAAGTCCACCTTAAAATTTCGAAATGTTGATTTGCCAGTGAGCTTTTTAAATATGATATTAATTCTAAAAGATATAACACGCACATGAAAAACTACAATATCTAATAAGTAAACAATAACCTGCAGAGCATGCAGAGGAACAAGAGGAAAACATAAAGGGGTTAGTTATCAGTGGGTTGTTGAAAAATAACAATCTCTGACAAACACAGAATTGAATTATTTATGGGCTCTGTTTGTTATTATTTCCACCCAAAAATTCTACTTAAATTTGTAAGAAATGACTTCAAAGCCCATGCTTATGAGAGGCACCTGAAGCCAGCATGATTAGCCTATGGTCCGTTGGCAATTAACCTTGAACTCACTCAGGTTTTTAAAGGTGTTGCAGTCTTCTGACTGCAGATGACACAGTATTAGTATTGCATTCTACTGTACATTGTATAATACTACACATCAAATATTAGTATTAAATGTACAGTATGGTATATGTTACATTAAGGGTCACGATTGCTACTAGACCAGACATGTCAGAAGTGAAGAAACTTGAGTCTTAGCACATGGTGTCAATTATTGTGCATCTCAGAAACACTACACAGATTTTCTGCATCACAATAATTGTATTTTATGTGTTGCTGCTATAACACTAACACTGTAGTCCCTTTTTGTGATGATTCGCTTTTTCCTCAGGCTTCCTTTTTGCTGAGTCACAGAGAGGCCATTAATCTTTAACTATAGGCTAACCAAGACTAGGAGGGAAGCAAACATGCAGCGTAAGCAAGAATTTTATAAATACCTTCTGACAGTTTCAGACAAGGGTTTATTTAACTACTACATATAAATATGAACAGACTCTCTTCAGTCAATCGAATAATGTCCATTAACACAGAAGATGCCACATGGGTTTGGTGTCATTTTCCTCTGAGCTGGTTGGCTGTATTCATGCCCTGAGCTGCAAGCAGACAATAGTCCTGTTCTGCTGAATCCATTCTAACTGCGTCTCCTCGTATCTAATGTAGTGACACATTCATCATCATGTGAGAGCATGTGAGGACAAAGGTCCCACTGCAGCCAATCTGAAACCAGGTCACATGAAACTAGCATACAGGAAGAACATACTGTATACTGAATTAAGGAAGTACTCACTTGCTTTGTGCACACTTTGTGTACTTTGTGTTGTAGTTTAAATTGGAGATAGATAAAACTGCCATTTTGCCCATCATCACGCAGTAACCCCTTAATCGCAAATTGAAAACATTTTAGATTTTTGGTAAATGTATTAAATGTCAGATACTGAAATTTCTCATACACAAATTCATTGAGAACATTTACTGTGCTAGTCAAAATTGTGTACATGTTTATACTGTTTGCTTAACTCCACCAAGGAGGTTTTGTTTTTGATTCCGTGTGTGTGTGTTGGTTAGCAGGATTATGGACAAATGGCTGGATGGATCATCAGCATACTTGGTACAGACATCGGGCCAAACCTAGAAGTGATTAGATTTTTGCCTGAAAAGGTCAAAGGTTAGGGTCACAAAAAATTAAAACAAAAAAAAATCACACCAAAATTTCCACCATTAACACATGACAAAATAAAAAAAAAAAAAATCATATCTTGGTCAGAAGTTATCAAAATGACATGTTTGAAATTTGACACACATTTGTAAGGTGACAGTGTCCATCACCAGACCAAATTTCATTCGGATCTCATCAGGATTCCGGTTTGGCTGGCCATTTCAAACCAACGTTGAAAACCCATTTAACTCATATTTTCTGCCCTAACTTGGCCCATAGTGAAGACAGAACCACGAATGTTCCAGTAAGATGCACAGTATAACTGCCTATCATACTCTAAAAGATGATCCAGATCTGATCCGAATCAAGGATTTTTGGACATTTTGTGTTCTGGATCTCATCTTTCACAAGAGATCCCCTTGCGTGAGTGAATGTTGCACTTTGGCGGAGGTACATACGCTCTCCAGGTGCTCCTGTTGTCCTTGAGATATCTAGAACCTGACTGAAGTCCACCCTTGGCAAAATGAATTTACTGGAGGATCTGACTAATGAAATTCTCTCTAGCCCTCAGTGATAAAATTGTGGCCGAGCACAGATCAGAACAAGCCATTTTCAAAGCCCTGAGTGTTCCCATGTTCTCAGGGATGAGACCAACAGTCCCTCTAACAGAGCTTTAAAAGTCCTCTGCAGAGATAGAGAAGCTGCTGGAAAGACGACCATCTCAGCAGCTCTCCATCACTCAGGCCTTTATGGTACAATGGGTGGACAGAAGACATGGAGTACAAGACAGATGACAGCTGCTTGGAGTTTGTCAAACAGCATTTAGAGGACTCAAAGCAGGAGGAAGAAGATTCTCTGGCCCGAGGAGACAACGAAGCCAAAACATAGAGAGGTCCTTGAAGAAAACCCGAGTCTGAGGCAATGGTTCAGATTTCAGCACCACGGTGACCCGAAGTGTACTGCCAAGTCAGCACTGGAATGGCTTGTATATTCTTATATTATTGCAACCTGTTTTGTAATATTTGTCTTTAGTATAAATGAATGGGCTTGTGGCAGAGTGCCACAGATGGCTGAGCAGGTTGAAATGTTCAGAAGACTGTAGTTTAGCTTTTTTCTATGGGTGCTGTTGACACATAAGGCTGCTCGTATACATTTGTATAACAAAAGCAGGCAACAACAAACAAAAAGAACTCATTCATTGTAGAGGAAACCGTTTTTGCCTACAAGTAAAATAAGTCATTCAGCCCACAACACGCACAATCAATAGTTGCACCTTTTATTATAAAAAATATTTACAAAGATGCTACAATGTTTTTCCTTAATATAAAAAAATGCATACATTTTACAACGGTCATTAGTCTTTGAGTTCTAGCTCCCATTCACACCAGAGTGACATCCTTCAGGAGTGTTGTGGTAAGGTATTAAGCGTGTCGTAATACTGTATTTTTAGTCAATACATCTTGTTTGCCTGAGTTAATCTCTTCATCATTGTTAAGTAACAAGTTTGAAAAATGCTTTTGATTTTCCGTATCTTCAGGAGAAAGGCAACTGTTTGCATAAAGGAATTAAAGGACATTTGAGTTGAATACAATCATTTTGAAACATGTATGACAGAGCTGCATAGTAACCGGGTTATTATTACTACTAATTTTAATAAAACGTGAGGAATAAATAGGTACTGCATTCAAAACAGAGGGCAAAATTTGGCTAAATATTTCATCGGGCCTCATGGTTGATTTGTTAAGTCAGTATGGCATGTCTGTACCTGGATATAATAAATACAATAAATAAAAACAATAAATTAGATGGGTTGACATACATTATTCTTCATTTGTAGTTCTAACAAATGAGAGAAAGAAATATGGCTTCTTGATGCAGTTATCACCCCGGGGTTTCTCCGAATGCGTCAGGAAAAAGCTGCTATTATTATTAGATCAGTAAAGCAGGGCAGGAAACTTACTTCACTTCATCCACTGGCTACTGTAAACTTACCAGAAATGGACAGACCTTAGTGAGAGTTTGGATGGTGGCTGGCTGTAACTTCCCTGCCTTGCATAAAGCTTTAGAGAAAATGAAAGAACAGCGCCTAGAAATGTGTGACGATGCCAGTCCTGACACCGGTGGTTACAGTCGACTTGTTATACCAAACCATGGGAAGACACTGTCTCGCGTCTGGCTACATTAAAATCTTAAAAACTGCTTGGGAGGAAAAAACAATAATATCAAATGATATTTGCAAAATCCCCCAGCTGTATAATGCAAAAAATATATTTCTATATACACATACATACATCTACATATATTCCATTCATAATTGCTCAAATCTTTAGGAAAATATGCATTAATTCATAGATTTGGATTTACAATTTGTTCTGGTCTCTGATGCATGTAGTGTGATGAATTGTTCCTCAGTCCAGGTAACAATAAATAGAAATGGACAAAATAGCAGAGAGTACGATCAGAAGGAGCTAGTATGCCAGAATGTATGACAGGCGTAAACATGGAAAGTAGGTAAATAAGAATGGATCATGGTATAGGTAATTATTTTTGCCTTCTCACAGATACCGTCGAGGTTTGGGTATCATCACCAAAGTAGAAAAGTAACCGACAGGCCAGGGTCGCTTGTGAATCTTAAAATGTATTTCACCCTAACAACTTAAACTGCCAATTACAGTTTTGAATAAAAGGATGAAGGTCCCAAAAGCAGCTGCCAACTTGCCCAAGTAGCTGTGAGAGTAGACTAACAACATCCCTAACAGCCAATTTCAAAATCTACTTGGCTTGCTGTTAATTTCCCACCTTGTCCCCAAACCTCCAACAATCTCCATGTATACAATACCACATACAGAACATGCACATGTACTGTGCATAGCCTGGAAAGAGCCTGTGGGATCAGTACAGGCTGGAGAAAGGTTCTGTGTTTCAGGATCCCACTATGATTTCCATGATGTGGTCCAGTTCATTCAGGTCTGACCTGCAGCTTGAGCTGGAGCTCAGGGCTGTGGGCCCGTGAGAAGAAAGGCTCTCCAGCAAATCGTAAGGCCCCATCTTGGGGGCGCTCTGCATGCCTGTCAGCACTGTGTCAAGGTCGTAGTAGGACGGGTCCACATCTGAAAACAGTTCCTCCAGTGCAGGGTCAGGGGGTGGTGCTGGGTGCTTGATCTCAAAAGTCCCAAAAACCTGCTCTCCTGTCCTGGAGTCTGCACGCATGTGGTCCCGATCTCCGTCCTCTCCCTCCGACACACATACCTCGCTGTCCTCCTCTTCATCCTCCTCACACTCGCCATCTTCCTCTTCCTCCTCCCAGCAGGGCCCCATGCCAAAGGGGCCTGTCAGGTATGAAGAGGAGGACAGCTGTGGGGAGACCGGTGACAAAGTGGACATGTTGACCTCTGTCCCCACATCTCCCTCCATCACCACCTCCTCAGAGTGGTAGCCTTCGTCCAAGCCAACCACTGAGAAGGGCTTTGAGCTCTGCCCGGCTTGAGCTGCTGCATCTGTCTGCCGGCACAGCACCTCCGTGGCCACCAGGCGGTCACTGGGACACTGGGCGGCTGCCAGGGCCTGGGTCATTATCTGCCAGGTGCCGTCCTGGGTCATCTCCTCCTGGATCTGCCGCACCGTGTTAGCAATGAGCACTGAGCGACACAGGTTGGGCTCCACCAGCATGTGGCAGAGCTGCAGCTTAATCAGCGACATGTCGAGCAGCGACTGCCGCTGCAAACTATAAGAAGATGACAGCGTCCGAGCTGCCATGGATGAAGCTACCTGGCCCTGGTCACCACTGGAGACCGGCTCCTCCCCAGAGTCTGAAAACTTGCGCTTGGTGCCCTTCGGGAACATGTTGTCTCTCTGGTGATTGTGAAGAGACAGAGACACGGTCAGACACCCAGTGGAAACATTTATCTGATCAAATTTATCACAATGACAAACACACAAAATGCCTACTGTTCTGAATTGCACTAGCTAAGATTATAGTGAAAAAAATTGTGCAGTGTGTAATTAATTATGTAAAAGGTGTGATGTAATGAGGCTATGTGGTGTAATATGTGTGTATGGACATGAGGGAGCTAGAGCTACACTCTGCTGAGCAGCAGCTGTGACAAATAATTTCTACTAACTCTTTGTGAACTACAATAAGCAGTTAATTGTTTGTTGTAGGTTTTTTCTTAAAGTTTGCTATACCTTTCCTGTTGAGAGGCACAGGCAATAGCAATGCAGCTTGGTCCCGGCTGCAACGCTTCAAGTACTTTTGTACGAGCGACAAGCAGCTTTTGTTCAGCACCATTTCTGCCCATTTTAGGCCAGTCTGAGGCAAGACTCCTGCTGGGCGGAACAACCACACTTTTAACAGACCACTGAGCCACCGAAAATAGCATGGTTTCCAACTAAATGCAGACGCTGCATCAAAGTAAGCACAGTCTGGAGAGACTTTTGTCAGAAAACAAAAACAGCACTCAAGTTACATGATCAGTGCACTTAGTCTTTCCCACAGCCACCTGTGATCAAGAAAATCAAAAAAAGATATCCTAATCAAAAAGGTGTTTTTAAGGAGTAAAAAATGGTAAGTGTATGAAAAATAATAGCATTTACAATATTCACAGTGTACCACCACGAACCACTAATATTTACAAGGGATATCAGGTTTCCAGGTCTATACACACCACAGTTCAAAACTAGTAGAACAAGATTTTCACTTTCTCTTCACTGAGGAGAGGAAGAAAAGTCAACTTCCTTTTTATACACCACTTTGAACACAGATGTCTTACAGGAACAGGGCAACACTCCTGCCAATAGTAAAGGCCCTCCAACTCCCAAAATAAATGGGCTGCAAGAAAATAGGAGACTGAGCGCTGAACAGCAGCCTGTGGCATTTAATTTTGCACCGGACAAAAAAAATTGTGCGCAGTGTCCAGCTGTGTCTCCCATGTGTAAGACCTGTGGGCAGGGCATTTGGGCGTGTGAGTGCACTTGCTTCAAATTTCTATGTGTGACACTGTAAAACATTATCACAATGGTGGAATGAAAATATTTATACACGTTGGACTCAGCACAGCATTAGACAAAACTCAAACAGCAAAGAGTTGTTAACAATTTTACAAAAACCTGTGCACTTCACTGTGGAAACGGGTCACTGCTGCTGTTATCACAGCAACACGAATTTCTGTTTTTTTACAACTTCCATCTTACAATGCCAGGCAAAACCAAGACCCTGTCATCTGTGCTAATTAAACCATTTTACAGTTAACACAGTGTAAACTCAGGGATGTAAAGCAGGATTTTAGAGCCAAAAAGTGGGATGGCAAACACCATATAATTTAACATTTTATCAAGATATAATCAAGTTCAAAATAAAAAAAAAAGACTGATTTCTAATTTGTTAAGAACTGATTGCAAAGTTCTTTACTTCTCCTTTCAACAAAGGGAGTTCTTGAGCTTCTTGAAAGATTAATTTACAGCTACTGCCATCACCTGATTGATCAGATGAGGCAACTAAATCAGCACCATATGTTACAAAATTACAATCCATACCAAAAAAAGAAGCGGGTCTAATGTACCCTGAATGCTGGAGGTCTTTGAGTCCTCGCTCGCATAGAGTAACATTTCCTGACAGTGGACAGAATCAGAGAGAAAAAAAAAGTCATTTATGATGGTGCCCGGAGATCTAAAATACAAAGGGTGAGAAAACAATTATGGACGCATGTTGTCTTCTTGTGTGGTGCATTTGTGCTGGCCCCTGTTAAACAAGAGACACTAGAGAGCACTATCTCCCTAAAGGAAAGACAACAACAGTGTGTAAAAATTTGAAATAGAAAAATGAAACACAACCAGTAAGATCTACAAACTGAGAGAAAGCACATTGCACAAGAAAAACAGTTTTAGACATGACAAATATAGATACATATTGTTTTTGAACACCCTATACTTTAGCATTTTGTGGTTAAATCTCAAGGATTCTAATTAAAAATATTTACAAAGCGAGGGTCTTTTTCCTAAATAAAAAAAAAAAGAGCCAAAGTGATTTATATCATGATCACTCTGATCAGGCACCTGTAGCAGCCAAAACAATATTACATGCTACAGTTAACAAACGTTGTAGGCACTGCATTTTTCACATACTGTGGGTCTGTCAGACCCTGCAGATGTCAGACCTGGTTACAATAAACAAAAATCTCTGATACTAATTATTCTAAATTACTGACTATCACTTAATTTAAATATCTTCTGGAGATGAAACATCAGAAAATAATATTAATAAATACGGTCCTTGGGCAAGACACTGAACCCCCCCCAAGTTGCTCGTGATGGTGGTGCATATGTATGCAGCGGCCCGGGCCCCTTGGCTCCAAACAACATTTCCTTGTACGTGTCACAATTTTGCAATGACAATAAAATAAAGTAGAAGCTAGAAGAAGAAGCTTTAATAAGCAAGTAATAGTTTAAATTTCTCAAGTAAAAATACTGAAAAAGGTCACTCTTGCTCTACTATTAGCTTGTCAAATGTGAGGATTTGCTACATTTCTGTGTTTTATGTCACTGTAAAAACTATATTTTTGGGTTGTGGGATGTTTGTTGGGCATGAGACATTTGGAGGAAATTACCTTGGTCTCTCAGATGTTACAATGGTTTTTTTTTTTTTTTACTATTTGTTGACATGTAATACATGATAATCTGAAAATAATCATCAGATTAATTTATGTTTCCTGTTCAGAGTAATTCCCAGAATGTCCCCAAAACCAAAACTGATGAACACAATGACATTGACACTTAACAACTTTTGAAAGTGCATCCGGCTATAGCTACACCAAAAAACAGAAAAGTGAACTGAACTCGGTTTCAAATTTTAAACATGATAAAACTTAACTGTACTATGGTATTGTGTTTTTCTGTGTACCTATTATTGAGAGTGGGAACAATAAAATCAGCATTCATTGTCAGCCCTGTCATTTAAACCTCAACACGGGGCTTTACGGTAAATGTAGTCACACAGTTTTGATAAGATTTAACATGAAAATGCTGACATATATGGTGTTCAAAAACGCCTGTCTAGCAGGCATCAGGAAATGAGTAATCAAGTGCAAAAAAAAATGTATCACGTTAGAATCACTTAAACAGTACTTGAGTCAGATATTAGTCTTACACAAATATGTGTAAATGTCTGTCAGACAGCGCTTTAAATACAGCATTCGGTATAAAACATGACTTCTGAACTGAGCGCCTGTCTATGCTAGGAGCCAGAAACCAAACAAAATGCTGCCTCGCTTTACGTCAATGGCTCCTAGCATTACCCATCCCCCACGGTATGAAAACCCACCACTTTCACAGCTCGTCGTACTAAATGAATAAATAAACGTAAAACACGGTGACTTTAATTGTCACGTTTCTCCATAAACGACACGATTTAACCACCATTAGCCGATGACTAAGAGCCATTTGAGCCGCTGTTTAGAGCGACACGGAGCTGCTGGCCGTGACTGCCGCATGCTTTGTCTTTTCAGCAGCATCGCTGCCGAGTGACGAGGCCATTTTGCTCTAGTAGCTAACAGCTAGCCGGCTATCCGCGCTACAGCTGCCGCTAGCTGGGCTAAAGATACTGGTTAACCGAAACAGAAAACGGTGCTACCGCGGAGAGACAAAACGCTTGGCATTCCTCTCCGTTTGGCCTTTTTATGGTAATTTCCTCTTGGTCACAAAAAAATGAAAGCTAGCAACCTAATTAGCCAAAAGCGCCCACCCACCACCACCACCCATTCTCCGCGGTCCTTCCTCCTTTCTAGCCAAAAACAAGAGTTTTCGCCGCGGCCGGGCGATTAAGGTCCTAAAAACAACAAACGACCACGCGGGAGCCCGGTAAAAACGACTATCGCCGGGCGGATCTGTGGCCGTACTCACCTCGTGTTTGTGTTATTTTATTCCCGTCTCGGTCATAGGATCGACGGCAGGGAGAGCGGAGATCAGGTTCAGATGAGATCATTCATGCCACGGCTTCAAAAACTGAACTACCTCTGTCCTGCTGCTGCGGAGCGGACTGTAAGAGGGAAGGAAAGGAGGGGGGAGGGGAGCCGACAGAGCCTGCCGTATGCACGGGATTCCTCTCTGCTCACTTCTGCCTGCCTTTTTCCCCTACTAATACTGCCATTTGACAAACAAGTGAAGCCCTGCCGCTGGCATCCAAAACAATAGATAAAAAGGCAGAGGGTTTTTGGGGGATGTTCGTTTTGCATTCATACTACATTTACATCTACTTACATTACATTACATAGAACAAAGTCAGAGCTACGGGCTTGCTTTGACTGCACAGATTGGAGGTCCACAGACCTGGATGAACTCACTCACACTGTGACATCACACATCAGCTTTTGTGAGGACGTGTGTGTGCCCACTAAGACCATCTGTACATGCAACAAAAGCACAAATCTTACTGGTTCACAGTAAGATTCAGGCAGCTTCATTGTGCCAAAGAGGAGGCCTGCAGGAATGGTGACAGGATCTGTACAGGCAGCCCAGGAACACATTGAGGAGGGAGATCAGAGTAGCAAAGAGGAGCTACTCCAAAAAAGCTGAAAAACCCGTTTTCAGCCAATGGCCCTTCGTCTGTCTGGAGAAGCTGCCCCCCGCTGTGGAAGACCATTAACTGCCTGAAGACCTGCATGTGTTTTACTGTAGCTTTGAGAAACAGAAGTCCACACCCTTTACCAAACTCACCTCGGACCCAGCAGCTGCACTCCCCACAGTCAACTCCCTCCCCCAGCCCCCCTCCCCGAAGGTCTGTGAAAAGGGTGTGCATGGCCTTTGTAGAAAACAAAAGATCAGGAAGGCACCAAGCCCAGACGGTGTGACCCCCCCCCTCCTGCCTGAAAGCTTGTGCTGATCAGCTGGCCCCCATCTTCACACAGATCTTCAACAGATCATTGGAGCTGTGTGAAGTCCCCTCCTGCTTCAAACACTCCACTATCACCCCGGTTCCCGAAAAACCCTCCTTCAGTGGACTGAATGAAGTCCTTTGAGAAACTGGTGTTGGCCCATCTAAAGGACATTGTAGACCCCTTGTGTTGCATTACATAGTGAGGTCTAGACCTTACTATTATTATTATTGTTGTTGTTGTCATTGAGAAAACCCTAACAAACCCCCTTAAGAAAGCATTTGGTGACAGTGGGGAGGAAAAACTCCCTTTAATGGAAGAAACCTCTGACAGACCTTTTCACCTCACAGCAAGGATCTTTAATAGTGGGGGCATAAACAAGGTGCAGTCCAAATTCTGCTTAGATTCCATCACACTTCCATAAACCCTGACCAGTAAGAGGCACTAATGCAGCAACAACAACATGATCCTCCACTAACTTCCTACATCTGAATATTGTCAGTATGTTTGCTGTCTTAGACTGCAGTATTAGGGGTATTAGCTGTTTGAAGCTGGACAAAATAGAAATCCTGCATAGTAGAAGAACGTGTTTGCTGTGAGTCATGTAAATGTTTAAGGCATGTCAGGGATGTAACTAACAATTAGCATTAGCATTACCTATTTTTATGAGCTCCTGCTTCAATTCCTGAGCTTTCTGGCCTAGTACACAGTAAATACAGTACTCTAATTCAGGTCATATTTAACATTAGCTGGACCAGATTCAAACTGAGCTTGAGGAACTGGTTTCAAGTGCTTCTTAAAAATGGAATGAGTTGCAAAAAAATTAGAACCTAAAATATTATTTGAAAAAACTGGTATTTGCAATTTCAGTTATAATTGCTTTTATTGGTGTGAAACTAATGTAACTTTCTACTAAACTAATGTTGGGGGGGTGACATGGGGAAAGAGGCAGGGTCCACCCTGGACAGGTCGCCAGTGTATCACAGGGCTGACATGTAGACAAACAGCCCCACACTCACTCCTAGGGGCTATTTAGAGTCGCCAGTCACCCTAAGCTGCATGTCTTTGGACTGTGGGAGGAAGCCAGACTGAAAGCAGCAAATCTTAATTGGGAAACAGAGATCTAGAAAACATTTGTATTTTTGGTTGAGTTTTCTAACTGATTATCAGAATAGATGCTGATTATGATTGTTGATTAATTGATTGCTCAACTAATCTTTTCTGTGTTACATGTCTTTTTTAACAAAGCAGCACTTTGGATCAGAAAATGTGTTTTATCAAAGATATTAGAATTTTTCTCATAGAATACAACATTTGTTTTTAATTAGAGGCATTTAGTTACATGTAACAAGTTACTGCAATTAAATTACAAAAAAGGTAACTGGAATCAGTTACAGGTACTAAGGAAAATATGTAATTAAATTACAATCACTAATCAAAATGTTGGTGATTACATCTGAATATATAACTGCAATTCTGCCACTTTGCATCTTTTGGCATATTTACAGACAATGTAAATATGTTAGGACAAATAACACAATAGAGAGTAGGATGGCTTATAAGGAGCTGTCTCTACATCTAGATAGGCTCCATTCATTTGGCAGCTTGCATTACATTTTGAATGTTGCTTTTGACTGGTTCCTGTTTGACTTTGCACTGCCTCACTGTCTGTCAATCAAATCAATGAGCAGTGCTCCAAGTAACCAGTCTGTCATGTCTGGCTGCAGCCAAAGCAGGTGGTATTTTCCTTGTGAAATCAGAAAAGCAGATTGCTTGGTGCCTGTTCAGTAGGCTACATGTTTCAGCAGTAATATATTGTGCAACTTAAGTTCTGTTGAAGAACCTTTCATAAATGATTGACAGTCATAAGTGTTGAATACTAGTGTGAGGTTTACACTGCCTGGCTTAAATGTATGTTAGGACTTTTCAGCGCTATTGCCCAGAAAAGTAATTAAAAAGTACATTAAAATAATGTCACATTACTTTGATGTAGTAATTAAAATAGTTACACTGCTTATTACAATTTAACGGAGTAACTAGTAATCTGCAACCCATTAAAAGTAACCTTCCCAACACCGCATTTAGTAAATAACACAAAATTAGCTTTTTACCAGATTTCCTTCGTAAGATATTACGTCTGAAATAACGGAATGAACGAACAAAGGGCAGATATCCTTAATTTTTCGTCATGTCAAATGTTCTTCACAATGTTCTTCATTTATTTGTTATCTGCTAAAACATTGTTATAACATTTTCATGTAGAGATGCCAAACGTTTGCTTTCTTCTCTTTTCTCCTTGGTGCGGAACCAGTGTTCAGAGAAACACTTCCGGGAGGGGGACCATTTTACCTCGTTCTACAACGTTCCGTTTCCAGTAATTTCCAAATGCGCTCGGCGAGTAAATGCAGGAGGACCGTTAGTGACAGCGAGTTCCAGCCAGAGGTTTCTAGAAGCAGCGTGTACCGGGATAGTCGCCGGCAGATAGTTCTGCTCACTGCAGAAAACGTTACACATTAAAGTTTTATCATCATTTAGTTGGCTAAATGGCTAAGTGGGGAGAAGGAGACCCTCGCTGGATCGTAGAGGAGAGAGCCGATGCCACTAATGTCAATAACTGGCACTGGTGAGATATGATGAAAGGATATCTGGCTGCTAGCTAGACTGCTAATGCTAACATCACTCATTTAGCTAGCTCACGTTAACAACAAAGTCTAGCTTTTAAATTTTGGATTGTGTTCCCCTGAGCAGATCAGATAGTGTTATTAGATTGTTCCCAACCATAACGTTCAGTGTTAGGTGTGTGTTAGCGAACCAAAGTATCGCATTTGAAATAATTTGCCAAGTTAACCTTTTGATCGTTTTCAGGTTAGCTTCAGTTGTGGCTAGCTACTGTGCCGTCAACTGCATGTATTGAGATTGTTGCCTGCCGGTGTTGATTAACAACGTCGTGGCTTACTGTTTTTGTAACAACGCACGTGTTTCGGTGTATGAACATAGTAGGCAGTCGATTATTATCGTTAGTAGCCTCTCGACTACTCTTGTTACCCCTGCATAAACACGTGAGGTAGCCCCATTGACCATAATTTGTAGCTCGCTAACAAAAATATGGATCCAGACTCTGGTGTTAACATATTTGTCTCTATCTTATAACAAACCAAGTGTTTAAAAAGTGGCTACAAGTATTAGGGTTTCAGCACACATTACAAACTGAATAGTATGTTGTTCACTGGTCTTAACGCCTTAAAAAGCACTGATTACAGTTTCTTCTTAAAGTCAATAATGTCAGTTATAGATGATTTCATATGTGAATTTAACAAAACCTACCTGGGAAATATCCACTTGTCTTCTTACAGACTGTTGATGTTATGTTAATCCCTAAATTGTAAATCCATTTTTAAGATAAATTGGTCACTATTTTACTTCTCAAGTGCCAGTCAGTGAGTTCGTATGCAATTATAAAAAATAGCTTTGTACCTGCTGCCATAAATGATCTTAATAAGAAGTAGCAGTCTTCCAGGTGTCTGGTGTTTCTTGGGGTTTTATGTATTTTTTTTACATGCTAATAAATGTTACTTTTGTTTTGTTGAGGATTGTCACTCTGCTGCAAATGAATGTACCTTTAGTTACCAATAAAGTAACCTGAACCTATTTTGCTGATGTCTGCTAGAAGTTCTGTTCTGATTTATTGAGTGGAGACAACACAAAACTGTATGAAAAACACAGTAACCACAACCCCTCAACAGAATACTGCAAGATTTGAGTTGTGTACCTGTTTGAATCCCCTTTCTCATCACTGTGGTTTTTGTGGGACTTTTCAGGACTGAACGAGATGCAACAAACTGGTCATCAGACAAATTGAAATCCCTGCTCCTTGGGGTGAGCGTGGAGGGGGAAGAGGGGATGTGTGAGGTGACAGAAGTCAGCAAAGTAGAAGGAGAAGCTTCAATTAACAACCGCAAAGGGAAACTTATTTTCTTTTATGAGTGGAACCTGAAAGCTACCTGGACTGGTAAGGAACAGACGGGGGTTTTTGTGTGTTTTGTTTTAGACGGGAGTTTTGTCATTTGTCTGCCGATAGTGGTGGCAGTTTTCATAGCTGAGAATAGTATCACAGCTGATTGAATCGAGGAAGCAAACAGGAAACTAAACTCATTACCTGCCTTCTTCAGGGCTTGTGTTCTTATGTGACCATAGGTTCACTCTTTAAAATAGAAAAGACATGGTTAAAATGCATGAGTATTTAGTACAGGAGAATATCTGATCAAATCTTAGTCATTGACAGAATGAAAGGAAAATATGTGTTTTAAGAAGCTTTGAATTATAGCTGACACACTTAATTTTTTTTATTAGGAAAGTCCAAATCAGGAGTCAAATATAAAGGAACAATTGAAGTTCCAAACCTGTCTGATGAAAACGACATGGAGGATCTTGATGTAAGTTTCACTGAAGAACCAGTGAATAGTGATTTTAATTGACTGGCTGTTGTAGGGATGGAGTGTTGATGCTTGTTGTGTAATCTTTGTCCAGATTACTGTATCACTGAACAAAGATGAACCTGACACACCACTGGCAAACCTGATGAAGACAAAAGGAGCTGAGAAAGTCCGTGAGGCTCTAGGAAGCTATGTGGGGTATTTAAAAACGGGTGCGTGAAACCAGACTCATTGAGATTTTATTACATGTCAAAAGCAGTCAGACAAAGACAGCTGGCTTCCAAACACCAGGGACATTCAAAAGCAGGATAAGCAACCAATGTCTTGTCTTGGTTTTGTATGGATGTACTGGACATACTGGTAATTAATATGATCAGAAAAGTGACCGACTGGGCTGTAATCAGTGTCTCAGTTAGATCACGGTGGTGGGATTTTCTTTATGGTTTATGATGATAAGCCTGTATTGTCCCAAGCTGATCCAAAATATTTTTGCTTAAGTTTTTTTTTTTTTCTCTTTGTAATTGCAGAGTTCACACAGGGAATGATCTTGCCCACAGCCAATGGCGTGGCCAAGCCTCAGTCCACATCACAGTCCAAACCCAAGCAGGAAAAAACTCAGGTTTGTGCTGGTAACAGACAGTCTCGGCTGCATTTTCAGACAGAGCTCTTGTCCCTAAATAATTTACTGTAACAGAAACAACACTTATGAATCCACCCTCTTCTATCACTGTCTTCTTGTGGAGGCTCAGCAGATCTTCCCTCACACTCTTCTTGTTTTGTTGGAACAGATTTCCTCAGGCAGCACAGTGGCTCCAGTCAGCACCGGAGTCAAGATCCCCACCTGTAAATTCAGCATGAAAGAAACGTTCCTCACTTCCCCGGCTGATCTCTACAGGGTCTTCCTCCACCAGGAGGTGAGCTTCAGGTGCTAATTATCAGCATCTGACCCAGTTCTGGCTCCGTTTTCAACAAGTGCTCACTTCATTCTCGCACACAGCTGAAATATTGGGCTTCACAGATGCCCTGTATCACTGTGATTTTTGGCTGATGGAAGTTTGTCTTGTTGATGTGCAGATGGTCCAGGCATTCACACATGCTCCTGCCACTGTGGAAGGAGAGAGGGGCGGAAAGTTTCGTCTGTTAGATGGAAATGTTTTTGGTGAATTCACAGAGCTGGTGAGACTGACTTTCATAGTCATATGTAATGTTTATTAATACTGTAGACACAGAGATTAGTTCATTTTGTTGGCTTTGACTTCAATTTCATGTGCTTTATTCTGCTTAAAATTGAAATGAAAGTACTATTTTCCCACCAGGTAGCTGATGAGAAAATAGTGATGAGGTGGAGGTATAACAACTGGCCCTGTGGTAGGTTTATTTTCTGTTTTTATATTTAAGTCCTTTTCATGTCGAAAGAAGAAAATTGTTTTGATGCTAAGAGCTAACACAACACGTTTAATTTCTAAGCACTAGTTTTGTTTATTTACTTGTGTAATTTATCCAGTAAAAATACACAAAATTTTGCAGTTTATTATTTGCATTGCCTTTTTTATAGATGGAACACAATTTAAACACATCATTTATCATTATTTTGACATTTTATTTACTTTAATTGGACGTCCCTGGTAGGCTAGTGGTTAAGGCGCAGCACTATTGCCGCTGTGGCCCGGGTTCAAGTCAGGGTTGCGTCAGGAAGGGCATCCGGTGTAAAACACGTGCCAAATGACAACATGCGAGTCGTCGGTGTGACGAGTCGCTGTGGCGATCCCTAAACGGGAAAAGCCGAAAGTGACTTTCTATATACTTTAATTTGACAATGATAAACTTTAATATTGTTTGTTAGACGACACATTTTTGCAATTCAGTGGATGGAAAATGAAATGAGAAATTGACTAAAAGACAGGTCATATTAATAATCTGTAATTCCAAAATAGCAAAGTCTAGAATTAATTACTTTAAGCACTGAAATAAAACACGTTCTGTTTTGGGGCTGGGGCTCAGTAGACCCTGCTGGGGGTACTTTACTTCACCTGTCTTTACTAATAAAGTGCACCACGTATTATGGTGCACAACCTCAGACACTGGTTGTTTTTCTGTTCCACAGAGCATTATGCAACAATCACAATGACCTTCTTGGACCGGAGCAACGAGACGGAGCTGAAAGTGGAGTGTCGAGGCGTTCCGACCGATGACGAGGAGCGGACGAAAGAGGGCTGGAAGACATACTACTTCGAGGCTATTAAACAGACTTTTGGCTACGGAGCACGGCTCTTCTGAAGACGGTGTACTGTGGTGTTGTTGCCCTCTTCTGTTTTTGGATATTTAAACCTCTTGTCCTTTGGTCTTTGGCACAGGATGTCCCATCATAAACTCATAGCACGACTTAACGAACCTTACAGTGAAGTAGACAAGGCCAGTCCGTTACCTGTCTGTGTGTTAATGTGTCTGAGCGTATTTAAATCTGTGTTCCCCTTCAGTATTTGGGCCACTTGTTCCAACAAGCGTGAATGGGCTGCGCCTCTGGGACAGGATGGAAAATGGATTGAATTAAGCAAAGAAGAATCTATTCAACCACTAATGCAAATTGGCCTCCACTTCTATAAAGATGTCATTATTGCAAGAGCTAAATGTTTGATTTTGGTTTTATTTGAAAAACAAATGTTGCTTTGGAAATAAACGTTTATTTTGTACTTATTTTACTCTTTTCATGTTAGCTGTAGTGAAGATGCTTTCAGCCAGGATGCATGTTTCATTTCAAACTGTCAAATGGAGGAATGACTACTAGCTAGCTAAACAGTACTGTACTTTCATTCATACTTGATTTTGTATACATCGCAGACTTGTTTGCGATCAAACCAGCTCGCACCTTCAGCAGAAGCATCAACACCGTCTCAGTTCCTTGTGCAGGTATCTAGCATAACAAATCAGGATACATTTTTGCTATGTCTGGCTTTAAAATGTACATTTTCAATTAAAAACAGAAAAACAAAAAATGTCAGAGAAAGTGGTATATTTATTCATAATTTCATCACTTCACAATGGGGGAAAAAAAGTTTCTTGGAATAAACTGATCCAAACAATGCTCTGGATTTGTTTTTATTTGTGAAAACATCTTCACATTTTTCAGTCAGAAAAGTTGAACTTATTTATTTACATGTTATTTATTTTAACATTTCATATGTAAATGTTTTCTGCCTTTAAAACATTAATTTAGAAGTGCTGTAAAATTAAATGCACAAAGCAGAAACCACTATTCAGCAAAAGAAACGGTTTGCTTTTAAAGATCACCGCAGGACACATTCAGATACTTTTACTGGGGCAAAAAAACTAAATAAGCATAATGCTGATTACCTAAAACGATGTGAAGAGCTCATTACTAAATGGAAAATGCACAAAGAAACTTCTCAGTTCAGCTACAAAACAACTTTTAAACATAGAAACCAAGTAAAGGTAAACAAAAATTTCCTAATCTGCAAAGAAAGCAGTGGATTTACTATAAATATTGCACAAATCTGCACAGAGCATTCATGTCCCAAAAAAAACTGTGGTAGAATTGAAGAGTTAGAGTCACATAACAAAACAGTATTGTTGGCCTAATATAGCACATAACTTAAATGCTTTTTCCCAAAACAACTTCTATGCGGATGTCAGCTTTTATCTAGTAAATATCACTTATTTCTGAATAAACACACAAAAAATGTGATGGAAATGAGTGGGAGTTTAAAGTTGTATCTTCTGGTCTGACACTCAGTTATAAGCAGATGTAGAGTTCTGATTCCTGGAAGAAGGAGAAGAAGTGAGTGTTTGCATTGAAACTTTGTGTGATTAATAAAAACTGGTGGCTGAAGATGAAAGTGCCTGTTTTACGTCCTTTATATTAGTCACTGGTAATCTTAGCCTTCCTCAGCTTAAAACAAAATACACCTTTTTATTGCACATGACAGCAGAGGACACACTTCACATGTTTCAACAAATAGTGAAGTTGTCAGCTTGTTTTCAGGGGCGTAATGACGATGTTGTAATTGCCACTGTGCTTCTAACGTGCTCTAATGACAAGTCCTAAAAGACAAAAACAAGCAATGTGCTTTTTTGCATCTATGTATAATATAAAATATAGCTATTTTTTGGTGCAGACTGCCTGCGTTTTCAGTCAGAGGATACATACGCTGGAACTTGAGTCGTTGTCGAGCGAGTCCAGGCTGTGTCGAGGTGCCATTTCTCCCACATTTGCAGTTTTTTTGACAGAAATTTCATGTCGTTTGGTTCTGGAGAAAACATGTAAAATACAGGTTAGACTTGAAACAAAGTGGATAACTGATTAGCAGGAAATTAATCTACTGTTTTTAGATCATCATCATGATCACTTTTCAATCAAAAGTGCCAAACGTTCTGCTTCCAGCTTCTAGAATGTGAGAAACTAATCGATAAATACACAAAGATCCTTTTCAAGCTATAATATAATATAATCATGTGTCCTAAACCGAGGACATGGGGTCAAATGTTTCACCACCATAAACAGTCCGAAGCGATAGCTGTGATAATACTGTAATCGCTGACAGCAAGTGGTCCGGACTATACCTGTATAATGGCCACATGCTGAGGCCTCTGTTGTCCTTCTTGGCTGCCGTAGCTGGGGCCTGCTCCATCACTTCTTTCAAAAAGTGGAAGATCTTCTCTGACTCTATGCACTGTTTCCTAAATAATGACATAACAAGATGAATTTTCCACTTTCAACATTTTTAATATAAACATGATTTAGGTTATCACGTTCTCAAAAACCTGAGTTTACAAAGTCACTTTGTTTTTAGGTTGACTGGTGAATCGAAATTGCCCATAGGAGTGAGTGTGTGTTTTTGTTTGTCTACATATCAGCCCTGTGATAGACTGGCGACTGACAGGGTGGACCCCGCCTCTCGCCACCAGGACTCTTTCTAAAAGGGCCTTGGTCAGGGAGGAGACCAAGAACCCAGTGGTCCTTCTAACAGAGCTTCATAAGGCTTCTGCAGAGATGGAGGCCATCTCAGCAGCTCTCCATCAACCATATCTAAATGGCAGTTCACGCACATTTCTCATCCAACTTTATCCATTTAACACTGAATGTATAATATCTAAATCTACAACAGTTTGCAGCATGAAGGGATCTGAGTACATTTTTATGCTGCATGTAAACTAAACAGACAAACAGAAACATGTCCAGTGTGCTAAAAAGACTAAAAGCTAGTTACTTCTTGAGGGCAAATTTCAAGCAGCTTTAACTTGTGGGGACAAATAGCTGTCATGCTTGAGTGAAGGTGAAACAACGGGCGTACTTACATGTGAGCGACGGACATGACATTGCTGGGCTTCGACTGAGTTATCAGACAGGTTTTGATCAACAGAGACTTCAGGAACATCTCCAGCGCCCGCGCTGATCTCTGCGGTTCAGGGTTTTACAGCTCTATGGTGTCACACTTCACTCTGGTGTCAACACGTCTCTACAGGTCAGCACTTAAAAGTCATTTGTCAACTCTGGACTCTAATGGAAACTTAAATCACTGGTGTCTACACATATTTCACGTTTCCTCCAACGTCACAGCACAGAACAAACTGCATGACCTGCAGGGAAACCTTTGGCACAATGCACCGAATTATTCATGATTGTAGCAGTGTTTTGTTCACTGTCATTTAAAAGCAGCTGTGGTGAGTTTTTTGTGCCACAATGGCCTTTGCCACCTTAACAATGACACACAGTAATTGTGAGTCAAATAAATATAAATTGTGATTTTTTTAAAATAAAAATTGTTAAATGCTGGATAGGACATTTGAAATTTTTAATTTCCAATGCCAGAAACAAACAATTATTAGTATGTTAAACACTAAATACAGCAAAATCCAAAAATATGTCATTTCTCAAATGTTTAAATACAAAGCATTCTCACGGTGCATTTAGTGCCTACTTTCAAAACAATTTTGAATTGTATTATATAAGACATACTGCATGCCCTGTGGTAGAAGGGTTCAGGTACATACAGTAGGTTAGAATTCAATGGATGTCAAACTGGAGGGACTACAACTCCCAGCATGCCTAGCAGTCCTTGAGGAAGAGTTGGAGGAAGACAGAGCAGGACTGCTGCACAAAGTCTTTCTACAGCTGCTTTCTGCAGGGTTAAAGGATACAGATGATCACAGGAACTGCCATCGCAATCCTCCCCACCTGTGTGTCCTTTTGCATGATCTTTTTGATGCGACTCTTTGAGCAAAAACAGACATTTCCAAACTATCATCCACAGAAATAGCATGCCGGCTAAGATGCTGCATTCAGGTGCTCCTGGTTATTAGATCGAACATGTATGAATGCAGCACACACGATTTTCCAGGCTTCTGGTTCGAAATAAAATCACTTTTACTGCAACAACTCGAATATTATTCAGATTTTCTGACAATAGCCCGGCAGTGTTTATCACCCTGCCAAGAATCAGGACAGTAATATTCTACATTTCCGATCGTCCCCGAAAGCAACATATGTCCCTACGCTCTCTGCGATATGAGCACGGTTAGTTTGGTTTAAACTGACTTTATCCCCTTTAATAGAGCAGAATAAAGTTTGTACTCACAGGAGGGAACCGTACATTATATTTTCTCTTCTGTCCTGGCATTTCACTCGCTGTAATCCGCGCGGCTCAGTCACATTTTTCATGTTTTTACCGCAACTCGTTGCAGCGTCCATTTGTTTACCTTCAGCCCGAACACACACACACACACACACACACACACACTCCTGAGGTCACCCCCTGACCCCAATAGTGACGTCACGGCCTTTGACAATCTTAAATATATGGTGACATATATTTCAATTAATACCATCAAACCAAAGGAATTTAA
This sequence comes from Monopterus albus, assembly GCF_001952655.1. Classification (NCBI taxonomy): domain Eukaryota; kingdom Metazoa; phylum Chordata; class Actinopteri; order Synbranchiformes; family Synbranchidae; genus Monopterus; species Monopterus albus. The sequence goes on along the minus strand of NW_018127944.1, from coordinate 1,571,333 downwards.
CATTTCGTTTTTGAGGTATTTTTGCTTAATGTAAAAATATAATGAAGTTGAACTACTAGACTGTTTAATTAGAGCTGAATAGTCCTTTAGACGTTTTATAGCCTCAAATGGCTCAATGCCAGAAAATTGTGGTTTTTCCTTCTTAACTTTAAGGATACCAACACATCACACCACATTTGCGCTTTGCATAACAATTAAACACATCCTGTGAAGATATATCTTATATCAATAAAATTGTGATTTAAGCGCATCTTGATTATCTATAGTGTATTACTTTGCATGGGACAAGTTGCAAAGGTCAAAGATAAGGTTAATCAGCATTTACTTCAAAGGTTATTCAACACTAATAAAGGTTCGAACCAGCAGGACAAGACTGTATATTATTTCTCTATCTGTTTGTCTTATTGGAAGAAAGGCAGCAACATGCTCCACTGTGTGCTGTTCGCAGTCTGTATATTCACAGCTTGTCATGTTGATGGTAGGTGACTAAATACATACGATACTGTATCTGTATCTTCGTGCCCTACTGTGAATGTGTTTTTCTGCAGTTTGTATTGAAATGAGAGCCTGTGTACGGAAACTGAAGCAAAATATTTTTTCTTATCTTTTGCAGGCTACACATTAGGTAGAGAAGAAGAAGAACATTTAAACCAGGTATTGTCTTCATCTGAAACATTAAACACTGCATGAGATTAGCTCCTGTTTCACCCTTGTGGACTATCTGTAATCAGAGAGCAGTGGTTACAAGACTGTTATGTTGTGGTTATAGTTGCTGTCACTCTGAATAAATTAAAGAAAAAAGTGACCAGCTATGGAGACGAGTTGGTAAAGGATGCAGCTAATTTGATTTTTAAACAATTTATTCATTTAATTGTTTGATACCATAATTTGTAAACAGTTAATGCTATAGGTTCCATACCAAGATGTGTGCTCTATCTGCTGCTTCTAGAAATCAATAAACCTAAGCTCACATGTGGTTTTTGTGTAGTATGATTTTGAAGCAGATTTTCTCCAGCGTCCTCTACATCCTGTGATTCAATGTCCTGACATGAGTCCGTCTCCCAGCATCCCTACGTCAGGTCAGTGCCACTTCACCAACATTAGTGTTCGTATTTGGAAAGTTTTAGTAGTAATTAGCCTGATATGAGAGCAATACACCTGCACTGAAATGGTTTAGAAATGCTAAGGAAAACGACTCCTTTGCCTCATATCTGGCTTTTATAACCCCTGATCCTTAGAAAGTTTGATCTAATATTTCATAGATCATCTGCATGCATGTCTGGTGTGTCTAAATTTCAGCCGGTTTGTTATCCCTTCCAGAGAAACTATACTTGTTGCATGACCTATAAATGATTGTGCTTTTAATATTTCACTAAAGGATTTTGACAAGGCATTAAATACAAGATTATCTTCAGATTAACTGAGTTTAACTGACTACTTCTTTTTTTCTGTTCTAGTTGAATATGTCAAAGCTGCAGATGTGAAAGTCATTGCCGCACTGGGAGACTCTCTAACTGTGAGTGAGTTGGTGTTAAGATGTATAAAAACAAACAAAAAACTATTTAATGTTAGTTTATATTGGAATAGAAATCACAACTGTGTTTTATTGGATACCATTACAGATTATAGTGCAAACCAGGAGAAACCAACACAGGCTGCTAAATGTAGACAGCCAACGTGTTCAGTATTAAATAAATAAATATGATATAATTATTTTTATTATATTATGATTCTTGGTGATAAATAATCATATGAATGAATACAGATATATAATGCATAATATAGGAATACAAACTGTGAAACAATCCAATTCTTGAAACTCAGCTCATTATTATGAAATGAAAATCTGTCCTGTGTCTTTTCAAAGATAGTTTTAATTTGTTGCTCTGAGATTTGTGTAAAATAATCCATAAACACAGCTCCAGAGTGTTGTCTTTACATTGATACCATCAGCATGTAGCATCATGAAATGATGTTACTTTTACCAATATCTGGTTTTATTTCACAGTATTATAGCAGTTATGTTTTATCGTGAAATCTTTATCCATCGGTGGAGACAAACAGAACCAGACCCAGTTATGTTATTAACTATTAACTCGACCGAAGCATGAGATAATGAGTTTACCATACAAACCATTAAAAACTGTGAAACCATAATGTAACAAAAAATAGAGGTTTTTAGATTTATTGTCATTTTTACTACCCATCTAGGATCCTCAAACAGTTTAAAGTCACTGTGTGTATTAAAAAACTATTTAATATATCACATAGGCAACACATTGGTATTTATACAACAGTGTTTTTCTTAAATCAGACTGTTGTTAGTACAGTATTGGTTTTTTACAGACAGCTATTGGTGCTGGTGGCTCTACGATCATCTCCATACCATTTGAATTTCGACAGCTGTCTTGGAGGTAAATCAGCTGTTTCATGCTGGACATTATCTTGTGCTGTATGAGCTTGGTTATGTAATGTAGCTTGTTTATAAAGATAATCTTATTAATGTTATCTTATCTCACCAGTCATATTATAAATGTCCCTGCTGTTATAAATATAAATGTCATTGGTCAGAAGCCGTGTCCCTTTCTCTTCTTTTGCTGTAGCATCGGAGGTTATGGGACTTTTGAAAATGTCATTACACTAGCAAGTAAGAGCATTTACACCAAGCATGCAGTTTAAATAACACAGACTTGTGTCAAAGAAGAAGAAAACATCTAAGTGGCTGCATTACAGTTTAATATGTGAACCCAAAAGATCACAACTATCTTAGCAGCTTAATGGAAATGAGTCTGAGACTCTTCTATTGACTCCTCTGTGTTTCTAGATATTTTTAAACTCTTCAATCCCAGTCTGATGTATCCATCCCCAGCAATGACGATGCACGGCAAACCTACGACTGTCAGCGAGACTGGCTTTAACTTTGCCGTCACCGGCCACAACACGCTGTAGGACTCCGCCGGCCTGCTTTCTCACTGTGCCTTCTGTTGATGCAGTTTGGGTTTCCTCTTTTCACTGTGTGCTCAGCCTGCTATGAACCTTGCTGATGATATTATTGAGACTCACTTGTAATTATGTCAAATTTCAAACATAAACTAAAACATACAATGTATGTTAAAAGGTTCCAGGGTCACGATGTTTTAATTATTTAAAATTGGTTAAAATGGGATGACCCGCGCCTCAAAAAATAGTTTGTGCTCTCCCCATGGCTCTTTTCTCAAAAAAGGTTTCAGCTGAGTTGAGAGTCAAGCCAGTTACGGAGCCAACTTTCTTATATGAACTGGTTAACCCTACTCCTGTCACTGACAGTCAGGGGTGCCGCTAGCAGTTTTGGGCCCTCTACCCACAGACTGTGGGCCCCCAAAGTTCGTGGGCCCTTAGAATCGTCCTAACCTTCCCCCCCCTAACGGCGCCCGTGCTGACAGTGGTCCTGTTTCCCCAACAAACCACAGCATAAAGCAAGGCATTGGCCACAAAGTGCTGGTAAAACTCTGAGCTGGGAGGAGAATGTGTGATTCTGTGGCGCTCTAACTCAAATCACACAGTGTACATGTAAATACATGGTATTATTTTAGTTGCAAATGAGAAAATGACTCACAATCCATTTGTCCATGATTTTTGCACCACAGCTTTGGGAAAGGCTACCACCTGTGGTGAGAGACTGAGTAGCTTTAAAATGTTTTCCCTAAAGCTCAAACATCTAATAATTACAGCTGAAAATGATCTGATATTCATATGCTGTTTTAAAGATGTTAATGATGACTGTGCACTGTGTGTCTGCAGAAACGTCTCAGACCAAATAAGACACATGATAGACTCATTCAAGTCTTATCCGGTAGGTGTCAGGGGTCAACCTTTTTTTAATCAGACAGTAAATAAACTGTTACCATGGAAATGACCTGAAAGCTGTTTTAGGGTCTGAACTTCCAGGAGGACTGGAAGGTGGTGACGATGCTGATCGGCATGAACGACATCTGTGATTACTGCAAAAACAAGGTAAGGGGAGTTTTTTGTGTTTCTTTTTTAAAATAAAGGTCTAACACAGGTTTATTCCAAAATGAGACACCTGTATGAGTTTTTAAAGGGCAGTATTTTCAATTTTAATTTTCACTTTTACATTTTAAATTGCAACAGAGTAATTTTTTCTGAACCCTGTCCTTCTAAATACTCAGTGATAGTAGTAGTAGTAGTCAGAGCGTAACCCAGGGCATGTCCACAGTACTAATGCTGGGTGTGGTGATTAATGCAACAAGGCACCTTTCAAGCAGTGAGCACAGAGAAACACTGTATCCTGCTGAGCTGAAAACTTACATAAGTGTTTTCTTTTTAGGATGGAAAATTACATGGCTGACAAGAAAACATTTTAATTATTCTCTAAATATTTAGTGGAAGTGGAAGGTATATAGGATATAAAAGAAAAATGACTTAAATATTGAACATGTCAATGGACTGTTAGGTGTTTTTAGTCAGATAAATATTGGTTAGGTACTTGTTGTATTAGAAATGTCTTTAGTGTAGACAGGATGTCTAGCTCAGGCTGTTAAATGCTTACTCATTTCCAGGAGTTACTCCAGGTTGTTTATGTTCCAGGATAACCAGATAGAAAGTGGCTATTGTATGATATGTTTAGCCGTAATCTTAATCATAATATCTTCTGAGGCTTAATGTCCGGACTTGTCCCTGAATGTCCTGTATGTTCTTAGATACACACCACTTAATCAACACTCACACACATTGCTTTTCTCCATGTTTTGACTACTGCTA